>NW_006291729.1:2086682-2102567 GCF_000327345.1 Myotis davidii | reverse complement strand
TTCAGCTGTGCGAGATGAGAACATTCCAGAGGCCCAGCATGTGACTGCACACATTTGCTCGAAGGGGAGGTCTCATGCTAAGTGTTCTTACCACAATAAAACAAAGTAGTCCTAGCTGGGTGCTCAGTGGTTAGAGCATTGGCCTTGGACTGAAGGGCCGTGGGCTCGATTCTGATCAAGGGCACATACCTCCGTTGTAGGCTCAATTCCTGGCCCCGGTCTGGGCACATGCAGGAGGCAACCCATCGATGTGTTCCTCTTACATTGATGTGTTTCTCTCTCTGTGTCTTTCCTCTTTCCTTCCACTCGCTCTAAAAAAAAAAAAAAAATCAATGGAAAAATATCCTCAGGTGAGGATTAACAAAAAAAGCAAACAAGCAAACAAACTAAATCCAGAGAAAATGCTACAAATTAAGAAAAATATACAACTGAATGTTATCCGAGCATGAATTCTTTCATCATAATTCTTCCTACGAGAGGTTTTGGAGCCATTGGTGCCTCCATCACCACACTTCTCCGTTCCACGGGGAAGCCCTCTGTGGTGCCGTGGGTCCTGTTTATGTTTGTGTCTGTCAGATCGCCCAACAGCAATTACGACAGCCCGTTGATTCATAAGCACGAATGTGGACATCGTCAAGTGTTTACCAGAAACATTGATTACTGACGGTTAGGAGCCGGGGAGGGAACCCTGGGCTGTGTCTTTGGTACAATGTTGGGAAGAAAAATTAGGTTCTCTGCAAAGACCGCAATCAGCCCATATTCACTGCTCATTAGATGACTCTGGAAATAATCTCCCACTTGTTTGCAAAGAGTTCACATCTGTGCCAGCGCATCTGCGGGGGGAGGGGGTGGGGGGCGGGCAGGAGCGCACGCAGAGGGAGCTGTGCTTCCGGCTACACCCCAGGGTGGCTGTCAGCAGTGATGGGCGTGGGAACCACGCTGCTGCTGCAGCAACAGCAACAACAGCAGCAAAATTCATGTCCAGCAGTTCAGTTCTGACTCTCACTATTCTTGGGAGATGACGGGAGCCATCACTAGGGGGGGTTGCATAGCACAGGACCGGACCGTTACATAGAAATTGTGGCCAAAGATATGACACTAGTAGTTTTCTTGCCTTTCATTCCCACCGTCTTTGGTTTGGATTCTGATGGCAGAAGGCATCCGAAGCTACGGAGTACTTCTGTGTGACTGTGAATTCGAGGCGGATAGGTGTACACAGCCTTTAGTGTCTATTTCCAAGTCCCGAACTGACATCAACAGTTGTTATTTGTTTACTGATGTCCAGCTAAAGCTTCTGGAATTCACAAAACAACCCCGGGGGCGAGCAGACAGGAAATACAGAGAGATGAATATTAAAAGGAAACCAGGGTGCTATTTAGGGAATGAGAGATGATCTGATCCAAGTCAAAACCTAGATCCCAGGCAGAGGGGGTAACAAACATTCTAGCAGCTTTGGTAACATAAAAGGGCCCAAGCTGCTGCAGAGGTGAGGTGGGAGGAGCAGCCAGAGCGGGTCATGGCCTGAGGGTGTGAGAACAGCAAGGCCGGCCCTGCCACTTCCTGTGTGACTGTGACCAAAAGCAAGTGACTCAGCCTCGTTTATCTTATTTTCCACACGTGTAACATGAGAATCTGGTACTTGCCTGACACGCCGATTGTAATTCTGGATAATGAATATGGATTACCTGGGACAGGGGAAACCCTCCAAAAACAGATCATTATTGCCCTTCTGCCCACGTCATAGATACGCGGCCTCTGTGCCTGGGAAGTGCTAGCTGCCATGGCTGACACCAGCAGGCCAGGGGGCTGCAGTGGGGACAAGCCCCGCCTGTGTTCCTGTGGGTGCCCACGTCACTGGCCACAGCCCTGTGACCATAAAGCCACAGCTTTGGGACCTTCTAGAACAGCAGCCAGGTGGCTTTGCTCAGGTCTGTGTGCAACCGCAGGCTGCAGACTCGGCTGCCAGGCCTCACACGGGTTAGATGTGGGAAGGCCTCCCTGCACACCCCGCCCACTTCAGGAAGCTTCTCCAAGTGGGGTCTCATCAGGAAGAACGTGCAGGCGCTGCCCCCCGAAACCTCCCACTGTATCAGAGCACCCCGTCCCGGCTGGGGATTCAGCGACAAGTCACAGGCCTTCTCACCCTCGGAGGGTGAGCACACCAGGGAAGAAAGCAAAACAATGAATGAGCTGTGTTGTTCCAGAAACTCTGCCTGGGGCTGTGTGGGAGGCAGAGAGCCTGCAGAGAAGGGGTCAGCGCTCCCTGGGTTGGGGGGAGATTTCACAGAGAAGGTGCAGCCGGTGAGAGAGCAGCCGGGGCAGAGGCACCGGGAGAAGTGCATGGGCCTGGGGACGGCTCAGGGGCCTGGCTGCCACCCCGCCAGTCCTGACGCCTCAGATTCCGCATTCCAGCAGCCACTGCTTCCCACCCTGTGTCCCCTGGCTCCACGACCAGTGACACCACCCCCAACAGCCACCCACGTCAGAAACCTGGGAGTCATTCTGGACCCTGTCCAGTCCTCACTCCTCACTTCCCAACAGCTACCAAGTCCTGGTGAGGACGTGTTCTCAAATCACTCTTCGCTGTTCATCCCCACGACCTTCCGCCATCCTGACTGGAAGTCCCGAACTGAAGGGAAAAAGGAAGAATTAAGGCCAATTTCCCAAAAGAAAAGAGAGGGTGTGCCCGTGAGGAGAGGGAGGGGGATGCCAGAGGTGGCGAATCAGCAGCTGTCCACGGCCCTCACTCCGGGGAAAGGTACCACGCTGTAAGATGTTACTTCTCTCATGAATCACAGCCTGTTCAAGGTTGCCCCTCACTTCATGGCACTGTCGTTTGTGTACCGGAATGTGTCCTAACGGAAGAGGAGGAGAAGAATTCCATAAATGGCCTGCGGATGGCGACTGGGAAAGGCACCCAACCAACACCCGTGGAGCCCGAAGCCCTGGGCACTGCGCCAGGCACCTGGGACAGAACAACTCAAGAGACCTGCACGGCCCCTGCCTGGGCCACCATAGGGGCCAGAGTGGAAACGGCCGGACCAGGTTGGGGTCCCAGGTACCCCGACCTCACACCACCCAGAGAGGTGATCAGCTCGCTGGATGCTGAGCCACTGCCGTTCTGGCTTTATCTTCGCCGACTTCCAGGTCAGGACAAGACCGGGTGCCCAGCTCAGCGGCTCTCCGAGTCTGTGTCCATTGCTTTCCCACGGCTGCAATGAAGACCCACCTCCAACCGTCTCCATGGCCGCTGGGCTCTCCCGGTTCTGCTTGGAGGCCGTGGGAATTTTCTTTTTTAATTTCATGCTCTTGATGGGGGAAAAGAATTAAATAAGTAAACTGGTGGCATTGCAACTGCTGTTGTTTTGAAATGTTTCGGTTTTATTTTGAGGCTTGTGTTGTGTGAGTATCTGTTTCTACATTTGGAGGCTCATGCAATATGCATGGTTTCTGTGCGAGGCGCGCTATGCATTTGTGGTGGCGGGAGTGCCTGCCAGACGGTGAAGACACGTCGCAGTCACACCTGACCGGAAAGCCATCTGCCGGGCCCCGCGGACACAAGGCCGCTGCCCAGCCTGGCGTGGGAGCCCCGGCTGCCGCCCAAAGGTCCGGGCTAGCGGACGTCCCAGGAGGGAAACGGTGGGCTGGCGGCAGTTGACAAATACTTATCGTTTGAAATAAATATTTATTTCTAATGATTTCTCTCTTGGAGAAGGGACAAGCAATCAAAGGCCTTGCGAGAGAGCAGATGCGTGTGTTGTCTGCCGGGGAGTCCTCCTCTCTTGGTTGTATGAGGTGCAAACTCCAGAGCAGAAGTGTGAGTGCCCAGCTCACAACAGAACTGGAGCAAGATGCAAACTGTTATCACTGTGGGTCCTCGCTGTGTGCTCCTGCTGCCTGCCTCAGGGCTGGCACCGCCGGGGACTCAGGAAATGGCAGCGATACCCCCGCTTCCATCAGTACTGTCCCTGTCACTTCAGGACTTCGCTCAGGACCTGGGACACCAGGGCGCTTCATAAATGTCGGACTCCGTGCCCAGCACCACCTGGGACATGAATGAATCAACACCGGGGGAGGAGGCATTTGGCCGCTAACTCGGCACAGATTCTGATGCTCATCATCTTTCTTTCAACTCAACTGCAAAGTAGGCAGATGATGGGCCTGCAGGGGGCGCTGTCCCTGGAGGAAGTGGGCCCACCAACGCTGAAGGAGTCCAGAGCCACAGAGTAACATTTTCCAACCAGTCCCCGCAGGCCCTTGCGTTCGCCCCCCACCAGGACTGGGCCACATGGCAGGAGGGAGGGCTCTTCTCAGTGTGTAGGAGATGCTGATGGAGTTCTCAGTGGAAAACGCACTGGTCCTTGTTGAGCACAACCACACAGCGTCAGGGACAGTCCAGTGGAAGCAAAGGCAACTCACTCTGGCCCCTTGCCCTGGGTCCCCGCCCACACCCTCTGCAGCCAGGCTTGCGGGGGGAGGGGGGGGGAGCCTCTGGATGCTCATCTTCTCAGGCATGCAAACAAGAAGAGAAAATAACCCCGCCCATCTCCTTCTGTCCCGTCTCTCCTCTCCCTCATCCCTTCTCCATCTCTCCCTCCCCTGTGAAGTCCTCCATGAGGGTTCCCTCTGGATGACAGAGCCCTGAGAGTGGCGTGACAGGAGGAATGGCCGTTTCCATTGCCAGGGCACCAAGAAGGGGGGGGGCCTTACATGGACCCCAATCCACACAAGGATGCTAGATACAAGGGAGACTTGACTCTCCCCCTTTTAAATGAGAACTGAGGCTAGAGAGGTTATTAGAGTGGAACTCAAGTTTGAAACCAAGTTTACTAGTGTCTGGCTTCAGAGACCAATTCTCCCCGAGCTTTGTGACTTTCCCCGGGGGAGATGAGAGCCAGACATCCCGGACTTCACCAGGAAGGACTGGACAGGTCCCTGGTGGGAAGGCACATGGAGAAGTGCTCGAGGAACGGCAGCACTGGCTGTTCCTCTCTTTCCGTCTTGTCATCTTTCCATCCAACAATTCACTCACCTGATTCTGTCAAACGGACATTTCGACCACCACCCCCCCTTACTCGTCCTCGGCTTTCTCACATCCCGGTCCTGCAGTTCCTTCAGTCTCTGGAATTGGGCAGGTAACTCAAACAAAAAAGCAAGAGCCCGGCCGGTGTGGTTCAGTGGTTGAGCATCAACCCATGCACCAGGAAGTCCAGGTTCGATTCCTAGTCAGGGCACATGCCCGGGTTATGGGCTCAGCCCCCAGGACGGGGCGTGTAGGAGGCAGCCTATCAATGTTGATGTTGATGTTTCTATCTCCCTCTCTGTTCCTCACTCTCTAAAATCAATTTTAAAAAAACATATTTAAAAGAAAAAAAGACAGAGAAAAATAAAAAGCAAGAACATTGGCTCAAACCCATGAATCCACTGAGCCAAACCAGCTAGGGCAAGATGGAGTTTTTGATGGGGAAAATGAGACATTTTCCCTGGGGGCTAGCAATCTAAATCTCGGTTCGATTCCTAGTCAGGGCACATGCCCGGGTTATGGGCTCAGCCCCCAGGACGGGGTGTGTAGGAGGCAGCCTATCAATGTTGATGTTGATGTTTCTATCTCCCTCTCTGTTCCTCACTCTCTAAAATCAATTTTAAAAAAACATATTTAAAAGAAAAAAAGACAGAGAAAAATAAAAAGCAAGAACATTGGCTCAAACCCATGATCTAGCACTTAGGAGCTGAGTAGCCTTGGGAAAAATGTATCATTTTTTATCCTCAGTTTCCTTTTCTGTCAACCAAGAGCTAAGTGATTCTACCTTACAGAGTTTCTGTGTGAATTACTTGACCCTCCCACCCTATGAGCTCTAGGTCTGAGCTCACTCTTAGTGGCTCGAGAATGCTCTCCTGGCCTCAGTCACACCTGAGCCGGAACAGGCTTCCAGGGAGGGGGAAGGAATGGAAAGAAATGGCTGTTTGTTGAGCACCTACTACTCTATGCCAGAAACTGTCAGGTTCTCTGCAAATGTTGTATTACTTAATCCTCATAACAACCCTGCCGGTCACGCCCATTCCCCTTTTTGTAGATGAGAAACTGAAACTCAGACTCGTCCACTTGCCCAAAGTCCAACAACTCACAACCCAGGACGGTCGGGAGCCAAAGCCAGGTCCCATGCTGCCTTGCTGTGCCTCCGCTGTTGAAGTGTGTTTTCTGGCCATGACTGCGGCGCTGGCGCCAGGCCAGGCCTTGAGATGTGGTCTGACTGCCCCATCCCAGCACATGAGGCTTTTTGCAAAGCCCACAAAAGGTCCGGAAGTCCCATCCCATATTTGGGAGACAAAGAAACCAAAAGGGTATAAAGGGAAAGCTTCCTCCATATTTACTTGCTCAGGATTTGGAGAGAAACAGCCTCCCCTGAGTCCTGTACTAGTACATGCGAAACATCTGAGAATAAATGGGTTTTTCCTGTGCCTCCGGTACTCCTGCGTATTTTTTGGTCACCGGGTAAATTCTGTAACACTTAGGCACTTGTCTCTTCACTTAAACCACACACCACACCACTCCCCCAAACACTTTCCAGTGCACCCCATTCTTCTGAACAGTTTACTCCAGAGCCTGGTTAAGTTCAGGGTGCTGACAAGGACTGAGCTCCTCCACGGTCCTAAGCCCCTGGCACCCCAAGCTTTTCACATGCATGAATTCTGCCTGCTAGGACTGCCCTCAGAGCCCCGGGGCACAGAGGCTGGTGGCAGCCTGGATCCAGCCCAACGCTACCACACCCCTCAGACACTCTGAGACATCTGGTGACCCTATACCTTAGGGACATCCTCTTATCACCTCTCCTTGTCCTGTTCCGCTCTCCCATGGCAGAAAATGAAAGAGCATGAACTTGGAGATCAAAACCACCCGGACTTAAGTCTGGCTCTGCGCTCCTCTCTAGCTCTGGGGTTTGGGTAGATTATTCCTTATCACTGGTCTTATGGCTTTAATGATAGACTTTCATACATTTGTAAAACAGCTGGTACCACAGGAAGTACTCAAATGTGACTTGTTTTTTCTTATTTTTTTTCTAATAAGATCATTGAGCAGGGTCCAAAATTCTTTATAGCCGAATTCATCCAAATTCAGATACATCAGATGCAAATGGTATTTAAATGTGTCTGGCGCATACTGGGAGTCAATAGACGTCAATCGTTGCTGCTATCGTCATCGCTACGTCACAGTCCTCATCTGCTATTGTGGAGCTCTCAGATGTGCTAAAACTTGTACCAGGCACTTTTAAAAAAGCTAATGCTAATCACTGCAACCCTAAAGGTGGGCATAATCCCCCTTTTTCTGCAGACAGGAACACTGTGGCTCAAGAGGCAGAGTAGGTGATTCAGGGCCATGCAGCTAGCGGCCAAATCAGGACTAGTTGGATCTAACCAATTCCAATCCTCTTCTAAGACTTAGGTGAACAACGACTAGAGTAAAGCTAAGCAGGCGGTATGATCCCTGCCCTCCCACGGGAGCCATTGGAGTCTCAAGCAAGAGCCATTGCTGCAGTTCTAGATGTTAAAAAACTAAGAAAGAGCTGAAACCTGGGTCAGAGCAGGCATGGGCTACGCTTGAAGGAGTGGAGAATGAAGGGGGGCTGTCAGGAGTGTGGACAGAAGGGGACAGGGATGGGCGGGAATGCTGGGAAGTGACACCAGACACTGACTGAGCCTCTACCATGCTCCTGCCCAGGGCTGGACATACATTCATTCATCCCATCTTACAGGAAGGAGGTGTGGTCACACAAATGACTGATAGTGGAAACCGATGGTAAGGGGCGGGGCATATCCAGGAAGTGGGTCTACTTCAGTACGTCCCCTGGAAGTCCAACTGTACTGAGGACTCCCGAAGGAGAAATGACCAGGCCACCCTTACCCCAAAAGCACAACACTGTTTTCCTCTGAATTTCGATTTGTTCTCATTGTCTGTGTAGCCTGGGAGGTGAGCTGCACGTACAGAACAAAGTGCTCATTCATCCCTGATGCAATATGGTGGGTCTCCATGTGACTTCATCATTCCCTCCATCGACCCACCTTCATGGAGCTCCTATTGTGTGGCTCTTGTCCTAGATTCTGGGACACAAAGAGCAATAACCCCAGAGGCCCCGCCCTCCAAGCTGTTCTCACGCGGCTCCTGAACTCACATTAAATGCTAGACTATTGCCAAGCAAACGTAAGGAAGAGGGCAGTGAATCTCAATTGTAACACGGAGCAAATTCAGCTAAACTAAGCTTCATTGTCTACTTTCCTCGGCTGTCCAATCTGTAACCCACTGACCAGCTATAAATACTTGTAATTATTTTCTTTCATCATGCCCAAAACCACTAATTAGAGTAATTACTGCAAAGTATAGTTAGCGTGAATCAAGCTGGCAGAAAGCAAATCATACCCTAGTTCCCTACTTTGGCTTCCCTCTAAATGCCTTCCTCTTCTCCTGGTTGGTTTCCCTGGAGAGACCCCCTAATTTGCTAAAACATTTCAATTATCTGACTAGGCCACGCCCTCCTAACCTCTCTGACATTGGGCCGGCTAAACTTTGAAAGTGAACGAGTATTCCCATAGATTCAGGCTGGCCAGGCCAATCTCTGATCAATTCCAGTCCCCCTCCCCCCTGCAACCAACTGTGCTGTCCTCTTGACTAGGTCCAGGTTATGGGCTGTATCCCAGGCCCGAAGCTTCAGTGTCTGTTGCCTTGTCATGAGAATCCCATTCGTGTGAACACTTATTTTTGTAAAGACGTCGCCCCTGGCACACAAAGAGAAATGGCTTCGGTGTAGTAAAAAGATCACGGCCGGAAGACACGTTCTCCAGCTGCCACTCGCTCACTGTGGGGCGTGGGCAAGGCCCCTCCCCCTGCCGACCCCGGGCTTCCTCAGGTGGAGGTGAAGGCTAATGCCCATCCCGGGGGATGAGTAGGATGTGGACCTGAGGGTGGGTGCTCCCTTGTTGAAGTTGAATATGTGTACTCTGTCCGGCTCGGACTGTATTTCGAATAGAGAAAGAAGTGGTAGAGAACATCGTGAAAGAAACTCATCCCGTGGCGGACGCTCCAATGTCAAGTTCATGGGCATTGAGGTGCTCCTGTCGTGCTGTGTTGGTTTCGATAGGTTTATTTGATCCAGAAGTCAACCTGTCTTCTCAATCACCTGCCATCATGCCCTTGAGACTGTAATAGGTCTACTCATGCCTTCCTCACCGCATGCTTACCTCACGCCCCCGTGACTCGCTGGGTGCTACTCCGCCCCTCCCTGCTCCCTCAGAGCAGGGCCGGCTGTACATTGGTAGTGACAGGGTAGGAGCAAACTCAGAAACAAATTTACCATGAAGTCAATGAAACTAAAGTTTCAGGGCCCCTCCCTGGTGCAGGGCCCTTCCTACGCCTTGAACCTGTATTCATAACTGTGCTTTCTCTTATGGGCTGCATTGTGTCCTCCCAAGTCACATGGAAGCTCTAACCCATGGACCTCAGAATGTGAGCGTATTCAGAGATCAGGTCTTTAACGAGGCAACTGCGTTAAAACCAGGCCATTGGGTTGGGCACCTGTCCAGTCTGACTGGGGCCCTTATAAGAAGAGAATAGGGCACTACACACCCACACACAAGACCATGTGAAGACAAGGAGAGAGGCCTCAGGAGAAAGCAGCCCTGCTGACACTGTGACCTGTGACCTCCAGCCTCCAGCATGCTGGGGAAGTGAGTGTCTACTATTTAAGACACCCAGTCCATGGTGTATTGTTTGGCAGCCCTAGCAGACGAATGCACCTTCTTTTTAAATGGTCACCCCAACTCAAAGCATCCGCTCCCGCCCTGGCCACACTGTACACCCGCGACGGACTGGCTAACACTTGGGTGGCATCAGTGCCCCATCAGAACGGGCCTGGAGAGAGTGGTGGTGAGGGAATTGTGGGTCCAAACAAGAGATTCATGATGGGATGGGAGAGGAACTCCTGAAGCAAAGGGCTGAGTCTCGGTCTGACCCCTTCCCATCCTGGGGGGCCTTGTCCCTGTGCCCTGTGTCCTATCCTTTTGCTGCCAGCTTCTGGTCAGCCCAGCCAATGCCTGCGAGATGCCAGGTAGCCTGGTACCCACCCCTGCGTGAGCTCTCTTCCCCTGAGCCTCTGAGCAGGAAGGACAGGTAGGGCCCGACCTGGGCTCACACGGAAGTGGCAACTGCAGAAAACCAAAGCCGTTTCTGGAAGACAACCTCAAGCGCCCCGCTCACAGGGCAAGGGGCAGCCTAGGAAATTCTGATTTCAGGAAATTACAAGCCTTTCAGCTTCTCACGATATCTTATAATCATTGAAATGAGAGAGAAGCAGATGGCAGGATCTATCCAGAACTTTAAAGGGAAAAGCAGCGGGTAGAGGTTAAAAACATGCATTATTTATTTCTCTGAAGGGGAAGTAATTTTAAAATGTATGACAGCTGACATTGGGTGGCACAGCGTGTGACGTCACTTTCCCCACCTCGGATAACGTCATCAGGACCGGCTGAAGTAGTGGCCTCCTTATTCACTTAAAGAAGCCAAGACCCGCGTGTACACGGTCAGGGGCATCATGAAGCCTGGCCCTTCTCATCCACACACCTTACCTCTGTGCAGGCGGCCCTCCTCCAGGGGATTATAAACTACTTCGTGCTGACTCTTTGTAAAAAGACAAATATAAAGTGATTGTTTAACCAAAAGCATGGCGAGGGGCCTGACTGTCCTCAGTTCAGGACAAGGACGACCCTTGCCAACACCCTGAGTCTTGTTTTCCTCTGGGCCCACCCCGTACGGTGTCTGCTCCTCTGAAGCTGCCCTAAACATTGGCTGAGCCCGGCTCTCGGGGCCTGCACCTCGGCCCTGAGCCTCCACTCCCACTGCCCTGCTCCCGGAACGCCATCCCCTTCCCAGACCTGGGCCTGGCTCGGGGCTCACCACAAGGCTGAGAGCCCTGCTGCCTCTGGTCCGACAGCCGTGCAGGGGATCCCTGGGCAGCATCCCCTGGTCAGGGCCCGCCCTCTCCCTGGCAACCCTGTGGCTCCGGTATCTCTGCCATCACTAAGCCAACCACCCACTCTGGTACTCCCAAAGGACCCTCCTTCATAATGTGAATAAAAATAACTGTATCAAGTGAGTTCCTGCTATGAGACAAGTACTAGAGAAAGAGCTTCCTGTCTGCCATCTCAATCAACCCCACGGTCCCTCTGGTATTGTAAATGCTGCCTATTTGGGGCCCTGGGTTGAGTGCTCTAATCCTCATTGTACTGATACAGAAACTGGGCACAGGGAAGTTCGGGAATATGGCTTAGGGACAGGCAGCTCAGGGCAGAAGGCAATTCCTTATGGGCCTCAGGGACTTTACAGAAATGGAGATGAAGGTCTGCTGTGCCTTCATCAAACCCCACACTTAGTCTTGAGCTGGCCCCACGCTCAGCTCCCAGGCTAGCCAACCCGGAGTGACGCTTCACCCTGCTAGCCCTGCCGTCTCTCTGCAGAGAGGGCCTCAGGCAAGGTGATGGCTTCCGGGCGTGACAAGGATAAACTGAGTCTGGGGTTCTGCTCAGACCTCCCAACAGGGCAAAGCCCAGTAGACCAGCCATGGGGCTTGTCTGGGAGAAACCAGAAGGCTCAGGGAGGAGGGCGGGAGGGAGAGAGGAGAGCCGTGTGCCCAGGCATGAGCATGGACCAGGACAGCGCGCCCCTGAGGAGTTTCCTCCAGTGCTAACATGGTGTTCTTGGTTCCATGGCTCCATCAGACATAGGCTTACCCACCCTGAGCCTCATCCTAAAGGACCCATGAGGTCTCAAGATCTCCTTTGCCCCAGATACCTGGGGCAGCTTCAGGATCCAACAGACTTGGCTCCCAAATATTGAGACAATCATCTACGCCCACTTAGTTGGCCAGAGACCTGAATGGAAAATTTGACTTAAAAACATTATAGTTACAGCTTCCCCCACCTCTTTGCCTGCGGGGAACCTGGAAGTACCATCGCCAGGGCCCCGGGTCCAGCAGGGCTCCTTGCAAACAAGGACAAAACCATGATGATTCATACCTTTCTTCCCAGATGTGAACCCTGAAGCCCTGCCAAGGTCTGTTTTGGGTTTTTTATGGAGGGAGTAACCCGGCCACACCCCGGGAGCTTGGCTCACTCATCCGTGGAGTCGAGTCTCGGTCAATGTTTTATGTTTGCAGATCTTTGAACTTGATGAGCTGTGACGATGTTTGTCCATGGCAGCCCATCCTGTGTGCTTGGGGTTTAGGCACTGCTCACACACCAGTGGCATTTCAACACGTGACACACCAGTAAACGTGGATAGCATGCATTTTGGCAGGTTCAAGAGCTTTGTTATGGTTGTTATCACGGCGGGTTGTGTTTATTGTTTTACAAAGCCCACAAAATTATTGTTACGCTTTTCACACAACAATACCAGCAATAACAACAATTAGAAATTTTTGAGCTGAGTTCAGAAGGTCTGGGAACAAGACCCAGCTCTGGCATTTACTAGCTTTATAACCAGCAGGAAATCAGGAAACCTCTGAGTCTCAGTTTTCTCGTCTGTACAATGGGCTAACACTCATCACCATGGGTTGAATGCCTGCCCTCCCTGCCTCTCCTATATGCTATAGGGCTAAACGACAAAACATTCATGAACAATGAAAACTCCTACTCATTCTATGAATGTAACATATACCATTTTTCTTGAATTTGAACCCAATAGGATATATACACTAGGTCAGGTAACATGTGGATAAATTGGGTGTGTCACAGAAACGTCTCTCACCAGACAGCCAACCTACCAAGGCTGTAAGAACCTAAATTATTGACCCCTTTCTATGTCCCAGATACTTCCAGTCTCTGCGCAGAAACTCACAGTCCAGACTTTGTGACTAACGGGGATGAAATGTGCAAAGCTGCCGTGGAGGAATGGCTCATGGGCTGGAAGAAATGGTGGGTGCTTCTCAAAGGAGGGCAATGAGCTGGATGCTGACAGATAAGGAGAAATGTGCTCACAGAGCAAGCATGTTACTGTGTAAAACACCCAGAAAGAGACAGCCCAGGCCTTTCAGAGAGGGGGTTCTAGTAGACGCGGACTTCCTTGCTGAGTTGGTGGGAGAGGAAGGACGGTGTACCCTGGGAATCCTCACACTTGGTGGGTACAGAGGAGAGGAGAGATGTAGAGGAGAGGGGATCGGCGGCGGTAAGGGTGGAAGGTTGGGGTGAGAGGCGTTGATAAAGAAAGACATGGGCAGGAAAGGATTCACCCATTCAGGAGGGAAGGAAAGAGTTGGCACCACCTTCCACTTTGATATTCCCCCCTTTCGCTCAATTGCTTGACAAATGGCAACTCACTCAACGGAGTCCGTGTTCTCACATGACAAAGGAGAAGCCAACTGCCAAGAACTATTGAAATGTGATTACCATTACCATTACCATTACGGGCAGTAGGTCTCCGGCAGATTCATGATTGGCCTTGCAGTCCAGAGGCCTTGGTTAGTGTTGCCAAGGTGACATGATCTAAAGGAAGGTTCAGGTTTCAGAGTGGCCGAGTATTTTTATCGTTCACTTTCTGCATGCTAATTGGTGGCTTTCGAACCATCTTCTCATTCTCATTTTCTCCGGCTGAAAAATATACTTTGGCATCAGAATGGGCAGCTCAGGCTCACTCCCTGGGCCTCATTGCTGCTGGTGGATGAAGTGTCTTATCCTTAAACGAGAACCATCTGTGGCAAATGACTGGGAGGCACAAAAATCGCCAGAACCACAAAATTCCAGCTTGGGATTTGGCTTTCTGGCAACAAAAGAATAAAAACTCAGCTCCTATTTCCCCCAAGTATTTCCTTCTCCACGGCTTGGTCTAACTCCAGTGCTCCATTAGGAGGCCCTGATGTTTGTGTGTGCGCTTTCAACTGCCTTTGGAGATATGGCTGGAATGCACACCAAGGTCATGGTCTTGGCTGGACAAACTCCATAAATCCTGGCTCATTCCTACACAGGTGTGGGGAAGAAACAGAAGACATTTTTCTGTGTTTAGGCCTTGCCAAGACCCAAATATGATTTTTTTTCCACAGAAGGTGTCTATTAAGACACTTGAAGTGAGTCCAGAGAGACGCAAACCATCAGCTATGAAAATATTGTTGCCCAATATCCGTCAAGAAGGGCCAGCGAGGTTCCTCACCAGCATCTGCCCACGTCGCTATCACCGGGGGCCGCCATGTGCATCACCTGAGAAAGACCACAGTTTGCACCGACCAGGTGGGGTGGGGCCAAGATATTTACAGAGCTGAGTGGAGTGTTGGAAAATGCGCTCCCCTCCACACCACAGGAAGGCTGAAAGATCCAGCCCAAACCAAAGCTCGCTCAAGCGTCGGGAGATGAAAATAATGTGGTTTGGGTGCACAAACGTTTTTAGCTATAAATACCCTTTTGATTGTTCCAATGCATTGAGCCAAAACCTAAATGCTGTGAGGTTTCACTCAACCGAACAGTTCCTTAAATAAACTCAATGCAAGGACAAAAATTACCAAGATGAAATTGAAAGAACAGAGACTCTCTAAACAGATGACCTGACTGAGGCGAGAAAGCATGTCCAGTCCTTGAGTAACAAGTGTTAGCTAAGGACATTCAGTGGGCCAGGTACTGGTCAAGCTCATTCAAATCCATCAATATATTGAGTCTTCCACCAGAAATCCTATGAGAAAGATGTTCGTATCCTGCCCTGTAAAGACGAGGAAACTGAAGCTCCAGAATAAGAAACCAGCTCAGGATTGGAAGTCAAGTCTAATTCTAAAGGGTTAGGGTTAGGGTTAGGGTTAGGTTAGGGTTAGGATTAGGGTTAGGGTTAGGGTTGGTTAGGGTTAGAGTTAGGGTTAGGGTTAGAGTTAGTTAGAGTGTGGTTAGGGTTAGGATTAGTGTTAGGGTTAGAGTTAGGGTTAGAGTGAGGGTTAGAGTTAGGGTTAGGGTTGGCTAGGGTTAGGGTTAGTGTTAGGGTTAGGGTTGGTTAGGGTTAGCATTAGAGTTAGGGTTATGGGCCCACCGTCTTCTTCAGGATCCACTGCCCCCATTACACATGCCTGTTGCTCACTAGTATGAAGGGCAGTGATGCTGTTCCATTCACATTGGACTCCTCCATATCCAGGAGGCATTTGGTATATTGTTTAAAGTTCTTATGGTTACCAGACGAAGTACCACCCACTGGGTGGCTTAAAAC
This sequence comes from Myotis davidii, assembly GCF_000327345.1. NCBI lineage: Eukaryota > Metazoa > Chordata > Mammalia > Chiroptera > Vespertilionidae > Myotis > Myotis davidii. The sequence goes on along the minus strand of NW_006291729.1, from coordinate 2,087,350 downwards.
AATGGACATTTATTTTTTCACAATTCTTTAAGCCTGAAGTCCCAAAGCCAGGTGTCTTCAGAGTTGTTGCTACTGGACTTCTGAGGTAGAATCCTTTCAATGCCTCTCCCCTCACTTCTGTGGTTTACCTGAAACCTTGGGTTTTCCTTTGCTTGCAGACATGTCACCCAATCTCTGCCTCCACCTTCAGGTGGCCTTTCCTCCCTGTCGGAGGCTTAGTCTCCTCTCCTGTTCCTGTAAGGCCGCAGTCATATTGAGTTAGGGCCCGCCCTACTACAGTATGAGCTCATCTTCATTGAATTACATCCGTAAGAACCTATTTCCCAGTAAGGCCATCTTCACAGGTACTGGGGTTAGGGCTTTAACATATCTCTTAGGGAAACATAATTCATCCTGTAACAGAGATAATAAACTGATATTTCTCGAATGGACTTTTCCAGGATTTCTGATGTAACCCAGTGGCCTGAGAACCCCAGTCAGCGCCTCTCTGGACGTATTAGGGCCCTGAGTTCTGCTGCTCTGTCTTCCCCCACAGCCTGCGGGAACCAGTCAGATTGGCCAAAGCTTCCACTGTGCTGGGGACCCACCCTGACGGGGCGAGAGAAAAGTCCTTCTCCCTTTTGTTATTGCCCACTTCCTTTCCCTCCAAAAACCCAGGGCAGTCTTTG
>NW_006291729.1:2084530-2086561 GCF_000327345.1 Myotis davidii | reverse complement strand
GAGAACATGAATATAAGAGCCACTCCTGGACCCATGAGCCAGAGCACCAGGAAGGATGCTTATAATTGTGAAGAAAAGAAAAAAAACACTAAGATTTCTACTTACCAGGCTTTTAAATGCACCAATTACTTGTGTATGCCTATTAACCAATGCTCCACAATACTAGCTTAGGCATCTACTACCCTGACTGTAAAATCCTTTGTTTTGCCTTGTTTTGTTTGAATAACTGAGTTTTCAAGAATCTGGTCATATTTACAAGCACATCTGTCCTTTATGTCCTACCTCTGGGATAACTGTAAGTGAGCCTTTGAATACCCAAGAAGATAATATGATTAAAATGTATAACAAGTAGCTCTTAAAAATGAAATTAAGGAAACTACAAAAAGTGACTAGAAAAACGTAATCCACGTAGGCAGTCAGGAAGCATGTGCCTGCGTGGGTCCATCTGCTTTCCACCAGGTGCGTGAAGCACGTGAGTAATTACAGATTAGAAAAAAGCTACCGGAGAGCCTCTCCCCGGCAGGGGCCACCGCCTCCACGACGTGCCAGGCTCTGAAGCGTGCAGTGCCATCCACCATCGCCAGGTCGGGGATTATTGTTATTATTGCCTTCGCCGCCCCTCCTCACAGCCACGGCTGCGCATAACGCAATTACTCGGGGGACAGTGTGCTCAGATTCTACTCCAGAGCACCCCGGGGTTCTCAGGCTAACATCGAGGGAGGCTTGTCTTTTCCCAAAGTGCAGGGAGAAGACCAAGTCAGTGAATAGAGATTCCTCAGCATTAAGTTTTATTCTGCAATCTTCCTTGTGTTCGGAGCTCATTACCTTTAGCTAGCTGGTAAGTACCAGGGAGGACACAGCCAATGAGCAAGGCCATGGCCCCACTGTTCCCATGGCACCACCCACAGGCCCCCTGCCCCCTGCAGGCCAATCGGAGTCATGCCAGTTTGCACTGGCATATCTCTCCTCCAGCAGGGCCCACGGCGCTCTACAGGCAAGTTCTTCCAGTTTCTTTACAGATGAAGATGCAAGCCACGTGGCCTCAGAGCCAAAGCTAAGGTTTGAGCCCAAGTCACCTGAACGCCAATTCTAATCAATGCCACGGACAGACGTTCTGCTATCTTTCCAAACATCACTCATGACTGTGGGTGACAACCTCAGCAGCAGCAGCGCCACGGGAAGGAAGGCGTTGTTTCACAGAGGGGAGAGCTGAGCCTGGAGGGAGAGAACTGGAGCTCGAAGGCTGGGTAACAGGTGGAGAGAGAGCTGAGGTGTCTGGGAGGCACTTAATAGGGTGTCTGGAGATTAGACAAAAATTCAAAGCTAGAAATCTAGACTGAAGGGTTACTTGAGGGATAGATGAGCACCAGGAATGAGGGCCAGGGGCCAGGAAGAATGAGTGGAGTTTAGAAATATATTTTTATTGATTTCAGAGAGGAAGGGAGAGGGAGAGAGAGATAGAAACATCAATGATGAGAGAGAATCATGAATCGGCTGCCTCCTACACACTCCCTCCTGGGGTTTGAGCCTGCAACCTGGGCATGTGGCCTGACTGGGAATCGAACTGTGACTTCCTGGTTCCTAGGTCAACGCTCAACCACTGAACCACACCGGCCAGGCAGAATAAGCAGAGTTTAAAGAGAGGAGGCTGTGGGCATAAGAACCCAGGGCAGGACAACGGACCTGCTGGAGGAACATAAAGACTTAGTGCCCGGCGCACCTCGATAGTGTCAGTCTCAGGCGCCGGCCAATGCATGGCAGAGGGCCCTCGTGTTCTCTCGGATTGTTGCATCTCGCGCTTTCTGCACCACACACACATTTGCTCTGCGATAAGCTATCCAGGATGTGCGTGTTCTGCTGGCTGGGATCCAGCATGGGCTCAGCATTCCCCAGGGAGTTAACAACCATGTCAGTATTTTGGTTCTGTCCTTATTCTCTGAAAATAGCCTCCAGCAACTTCTGCTTGGTCTTTCTGAATGTGATGCTGAGAACAATTGCAGATGAGTAGCTGTTTCCACACGTTGTTTGGGG
>NW_006291729.1:2081705-2084459 GCF_000327345.1 Myotis davidii | reverse complement strand
GGTCCTACACTGGCCCCTTGCAGGCCCAGAGAGCAGCGCCCCCGTTTTTATTCCAGTCCCGCCCCTGGTGGAGCAGGGTCGGGTGGCGGTTGGCTACTGCACGGCTAGGCCTTAAGTTTAACTCTGGGTCCTACTCACTCTCAAGTGACAGCCAAGCCAGGTAGCCAGCCATAAAGAGAGAGAGAGGGATTATTAACATTTAACAGAAGCTCAAATCCTAAAAATGATGCAGAAAACAGCGTGCATTGCAGAAAACCAGACTAAAATGGGGAGAAAAATATACACAAGAAATGAATCTCCAATATCTAATGACTCAATGAAATGTCAGAAAAGAAAGGACTTCTCTGTTGGGGTCCATTCCGATCCTGGGAAGTCCATCAAGCAGGGCCCAGTGGAATGTTGGGGAACCTGGACCAACAAAGGCCTCCTTGCCCCTTAGATGGGGCGAGAGTGAAGGGGAGGACCACTCACCACAGAGAGACTTTTAAAGTTAGTGTGGAGATAGGCCAGGAAGCCCCCTTAGCCTTTCATCCATCCATCCATTTATTCGACACACATCTATCGCGCGCCCACTTTGTGCCAAGTGCCCACTAGGCAGTGCCCACAGCATTCATAGCACCAGGATCACACAGATAAAATGGGGTGACTAATATGGCCTCAGTGTTACTGTGCAGACTGAAATAATACCTGTAAGTGCTCAGCACAGTACCTGGCCCATGTCCCAGCCCAATAAATCTGGCTTTATTGCTGACTTTCTCTTGATTCAGCAGGTTCCTCCCACCATGAGTCTGCCCCCCTCCTCTCCTCTCTGTGTAAGGTAGGCATCCCGTCCAGTCGCATGGACAACTGGACAACCCACTGCTCCGTGGGGCGGAGAATTGGACAAGGGAGCACATGTTACCAATGAGAAACAGGAGAACATACAAGGGCAGCTGGGCGAGGCCACGCGGGGGCTGGGGGTCAGCGTGCCCCAAGACCCTGTGAGCAGCAGGACACTGACCCCCGCACTATGTGTGGGCATGCGGGTCAGTGCACAGTCCAACAGTCAACGTCCTGTCCCCTCGAGAGGAAATGTGGGTCCAGGCAATGATGCAGGTCCCGCCTGTGACCCGGGATCTGCCAGCCACGCGGCCTGTGGCCTCTGATGAATGAATGAAAGCCCGGGAGGCCGGCCGACAGTTTCCTTCCCCTGAGAAATGACTAGGAAAGTGAATAATATTCAGGCTCACCCACCCGAAGGCCGCTGCTCTCAGGATTAATTGGAAGGTTGGCCTGCCTCTGCCTCCCATATTTCTTCAGAAAGGGAGAAGAAGAAAAAATCACACAATCATGTGACCTTCATATTTGGTTCATGGCCAGAAACAAATCTTCCCCAGCTGCTGTCTCCCAGAATGCTGAGGGGGAAGGAGGCCACGCCACACCTATGGGGTCCTGGGTCGCGAGAGCAACGCACATGGTCGGACCGTCGGAGCAGGAGATGCCCGCGTGGGTTGTCAGTGACTTCTGCTCCCCTCCCTCTGCCCTCCCAGGTCAAGGCCTCCGAGGCCCGCTGGGGAGAGAGCCCTGGAGGGGACAGACACCTAGAAAAGTGTCTACAAAGAGCAGGGAAGCTGAGAGGAGCCGCAAGGCACTGACACCGGCCCCCTCTTCAGAGATAGCGCACCTGAGGCCCAGGAGAAAAGGGGCCTTTGCCAAGACCATTTGTCATTTGAAGTGATGGTTCTACCTTTGTGATCAGTGGTCCTGAGTCACTCTCCCCTTTTCTGTCTCTCTTTCTAGCTCCCTCTCCCAACACCAGGAACACATGCATACACTTACACCCACACATATGCACACACATAGGCTTGCACGTGTATGCACACACGTACACACACACACACAGTAAAGAACTAATGAATGTGTTTGAGGAGAGATACACAGACCTGAATGGCATCGGCAAAGGCACACTGGGCCTCACATAACCTTGCATCTGAACCCCTAGGTTCATCTTCCCCGAGGTCTTTCAATGTTGGGGTCCAACTACCCCATGCTGGTGCCTGGGAGTCACAAACACACAGGCGATTCGCACTTGGCCCTATGACAAGCAGGGGAAATCACAACAAACAGTTCCCACCCTTCAGAATCTTCCTTCACGAGAGAGCTGTCTGGTCTTACTATAACAACAGCAAGAACCACAATCAACTCCTTTAACCTGAACAGCACCCTTGGAGGCGGGCACCACTTTTATCCCATCCTACAGATGAACACATGGGAGGCACCCAGGGGTGGGGAAACTCAACCGAAGCCCTGGGCTGCATTTTATTATATGAGTAAAGAGCGTGTGGCCAAGCTAATCTCCATACCCAACTTGGGGACAGTGTGCCTATGACTGGCATGTGCTTTGACTCCAAAGGAGGGGAATCAACCAAGGGCTCCCCAGAACCTTTCTCCCCCTCGCATCTTACTGCTCTGATGTCAGCCAATCGATAAAATACTCAAGACTACATGTCAGGATGTTTTTATCCACAGAGAGATTTCCGTCTTTGACAAGAGGAAAGCTGACCCCCTAATTCACTCTTCTTGTAACACAGCTTGACCTCAACTAGCCAAGAAATGATTTTATTTTGCATTTTTCTACTGAGGTCATCTTTGTAGTTGAGAAGCCCACCCCTGGCTACGTGCATGCGGCCGCAGAAAGCCCACTGTAGTTTGTGGCTCCGTGAATCCCGGCCGAGGCTCTGTTCATTTCCCTTCCCCTCCCCCCACCTCCCCCCC
>NW_006291729.1:2077271-2078052 GCF_000327345.1 Myotis davidii | reverse complement strand
GGCCAGAAACAAATCTTCCCCAGCTGCTGTCTCCCAGAATGCTGAGGAGGAAGGAGGCCACACCACACCTATGGGGTCCTGGGTCGCGAGAGCAACGCACATGGTCGGACCGTCGGAGCAGGAGATGCCCGCGTGGGTTGTCAGTGACTTCTGCTCCCCTCCCTCTGCCCTCCCAGGTCAAGGCCTCCGAGGCCCGCTGGGGAGAGAGCCCTGGAGGGGACAGACACCTAGAAAAGTGTCTACAAAGAGCAGGGAAGCTGAGAGGAGCCGCAAGGCACTGACACCGGCCCCCTCTTCAGAGATAGCGCACCTGAGGCCCAGGAGAAAAGGGGCCTTTGCCAAGACCATTTGTCATTTGAAGTGATGGTTCTACCTTTGTGATCAGTGGTCCTGAGTCACTCTCCCCTTTTCTGTCTCTCTTTCTAGCTCCCTCTCCCAACACCAGGAACACATGCATACACTTACACCCACACATATGCACACACATAGGCTTGCACGTGTATGCACACACGTACACACACACACAGTAAAGAACTAATGAATGTGTTTGAGGAGAGATACACAGACCTGAATGGCATCGGCAAAGGCACACTGGGCCTCACATAACCTTGCATCTGAACCCCTAGGTTCATCTTCCCCGAGGTCTTTCAATGTTGGGGTCCAACTACCCCATGCTGGTGCCTGGGAGTCTCAAACACACAGGCGATTTGCACTTGGCCCTATGACAAGCAGGGGAAGTCACAACAAACAGTTCCCACCCTTCAGAATCTTCACGAGAGAG
>NW_006291729.1:2069074-2076800 GCF_000327345.1 Myotis davidii | reverse complement strand
CCAGCTGCAGGCTGGAGGGCCAGGGGAGAGGCCACCCAGCCCCACTTCCTATGACGTCATCCGCCTGGAATGTGAATTCAGGGTTTGCCAGGACTTTCTGCTTAAGCCCTGTTTTATTGAAGTTTCTATTATTCTTAGAGGCTGGACTCTCACCTGCGGTTGCTTGGAATCTAGGCTTCGGTTGGATTATTGAAGGGACACAGCAAACGGAGCCTCCTAAAAGCTGAGCTCAGCGAATGGTGAAGCCAAAGCCATCCGCCCCGGGCTGCAGCGAGTCTTTGCGCTCATTACTTTGTAAAGATCGCCAGCACTCAGCAGCCCTTGGATTTATGTAACCTAAGCCCTGTGCACTGACCGCGCGTGTGCGTTATATAACAAACGTCCGTGTGACTGGGTTAAAATAGGGCAGTTAAGTCAGACATTTGAAACCAGAAGACAAAGGCTCCCAAGAGCTTTAAATATCTGTTGTTTACATTCATAACAAGGGGATCACTGGGAGTGGTATTTTTATGTCCTCTCCAACAGTAACAGACATAACTGAGTGTCCACCAAATGCCAGCCCATCCGTGGAACAGAGGGAGTCATGACAGAGGGAGTCAACGTGAGAGTTCAATGAAAATCATGGCCAAGAGTCTGACAAAGTGGGTGCTCCACTACGGATGGCCTCCCAGCCCGCTGTCCTTGGCTGGTACCTACTCCTCCCGGAGAGCCAGGGAGTGTGGCGTCCTTACCTCCCCATTCAGAGGGGAGGAGGCTGGCGCCCATGCCAACCTGGCATTGCTCTTAAGGGTGGAGGTTTAACAGCATCTTCATTTTATAGATCAGGACTCTAAGTCCTGAAGGTCAGCGATGTGCCCGCAGCCACAGAGCCAAGCAGCAGCGCTGTGCGGCCAGGACTTGGGTAGGTATTTGCACACAACACCTCCCATAAGGAGTTAATATCAAAATATATAAAGAACTGATAGAGCTCAACAACAAATAAGCCCACAACCCCATTCCACGCACGAGTCCTAGAGGCAGGCTGTTTGCCACGGCGCAGGTTATACCCCGTGCGGCCTGCGCAGGTCTTCCGACTGCTCGGCGGTTCCTCCTGGCTGCCTGCCAGCTGGCACGCTCCCTGCTAATTAGCACCTCGACCACAGTACAGCAGGGGGAAGGCAGGGGGAGCCTCGCTTCGCAGCTGAATGGTGTGGTTGAAGAGCTTTGGGCGAAAGATGGAAAAGGAAATACAAGTTTGGCAAAGGAAGCGCTGTCACATCTAAGCGGTGGCATGAGTGCTTTAAACTGCACTTGGAGTTCAGTTGTCTATTATCCTGGCCTCCCACGAAGAGGTCAGTGAGAATGGATCATTAGATTTAAGAAGGTTTCTGGTCTTCAGGGAGATTGAAGTTCATTGGTATGTGAGGCACGGAGAATGTTTCTCAAAATCGCATCAGAATGCCTACTGCCCTTGGCCACGACCGGCCAGCTGCACTGCGCTAGGCCTATGATGGCTTTCATGGGCAGAGAGCTCCGTGTGCAGTAGTGTTTGCTTACTCTGCGGGAGAACAGCGACGTCTGTACCTGGAAGGGGCAGAGGAAGAGATCCGATCGCTCACTGGGGCCTCTAGGCCGGACTCCCCATGCTCCCACTCAGGTAAGTCCACATTAGCCCAGAGCAAGAACCCCCTGGTAGGTGTTATGCCCAGATTTCAAGATCCCCAAGAAAACCACACCAGGGAGCCAGTCCGATGCAAAAGCAGGGAAAAGATATTTGCAAGCAACACCTCCCATAAGGGGTTAATATCCAAACTCTATAAAGAACGCGTAAAATTCAACAACAAATAAGCACGCAACCCAATTAAAAATGGGCGAAGCACCTGAACAGACGCTTCTCCCAAGAAGACACACAAATGGCCAACAGATCTATGAAACGGTGCTCAGCTTCACTGGCTCTTAGGGAAATGCAAGTCAAAGCCGCCATGAGATGCCACCTCACGCCTCTTACAATGCAGTGTTCAATAAGACAGGGGATAACAAGTGCTGCAGAGGTTGTGAAGAAAAAGGAACCCTCCTTCACTGTTGGTGGGAATGTAAACTGGTACAGTCACTGTGGAAAAAGTATGGTACGGCCGTTCCTCAAAAAATTAATGAAGTTACCATATGACCAATGCCTTCTTCTGAGTATCTACCTGAAAATGTTGAAAACATTTATTCTTTAAGATATCTGTACCTTTGTGTTCACTGTAGCATTAGTCACAGTGGCCAAGATGTGGAAGCAACCTGAGTGTCCTTGCAAATATCATGCTCCAGCCCTAACTGGTTTGGCTCAGTGGATAGAGTGTCGGCCTGCAGACTCAAGGGTCCCGGGTTCGATTCCGGTCAAGGGCATGTACCTTGGTTGCGGGCACATCCCCAGTAGGGGGCGTGCAGGAGGTAGCTGATCGGTGTTTCTCTCTCATTGATGTTTCTAACTATCCCTCTCCCTTCCTTTCTGTAAAAAAACAATAAAATATATTTAATAAAAAAAATATATCATGCTCCGTGAAATAAGTCAGACAGAAAAAGTCAAGAACCAGATCATTGCACTCATGTGCAGGATGCAAAACTGAAAACAACAAATGAACAAACAAGAAAAACAAGCAAACAAAAACTCCCAGACAGACACTAATACGGTGGTTACCAGAGGGAAGGTGGAGGATGGGGAGGGACTTAAGGGTAAAGGAGTCAAATACACGCGACGGAAGATGATTTGACTTGGGTGGTAAACACACAATGCAATATGAAGATCATGTGCCATAGAAATGCACACTTGAGACCTATACACTTTTATTAACAAAAGTCACCCCAATAAATTTATGTTTTTAAAAGAAAGAAACTCGTTTGCAATGGAAATGAGAGAAATCACTCGAATTAATTTTCAAAGTACAGCAAACATCTCCTAGTACATTGACTTTCGGCTTGATGCAGTCTACTCCCCTGTTGTTTGCAGTTAAGCCCTTCTAGATCACCTTGTAGATCACAGCTAACTAACTAACAAGCGCTACAAAACTTGTGAAACCCAACCCCGTTAAACTAGGGGAAGCTGCCCTCTCCAGGGTATTCCAGAAAGCCGTTTGGCAAAGCATAGCAGAGGTCTTTAAAATGCTCATAACCCTTTGATTTAATAACTGCACTTCTGAAAGTCCATTCTTATGAAACAACTTTCAACTGCAAATGAATAGGTTTCTTGTAGTATTTACATGGATGATGGGCAAAATTGGAAACAGTGAATGTTCCCAAACTGGGCCTGGTTAAATCGTTTAATTCAATACATATTTATTGTTCAGCTACTCCGTACAAACATTATTCCAAGTAGTTCCTAACAGGAGAACGTAGACACAGGTGTCCTAGGAGAGAGGAGGGTGACGAGGGGAGCTTGGCAAGTTTTCTTCTGGTGGCTGACGTGTGATAGAGCTCACCAGTGAAATATTTCATAGCCAGTAAAAAACGCGTCCAAAGGAAATGTCAGTGAGGGGGAAAAGGCTCACAATATAATGCTACATGAAAAAGCATCGTGCCTGTGTGTGTGTGTGTGTGTGTGTGTGTGTGTGTGTGTGTGAAGCTCTGAAGTGTTTAGAGATTACGTGTGCTGGTGTCTGCATCTTGCTGGGAAATGCATGAGAAATTCGGTGGATTGTTGAACAGCAGAGGGGTGGATAGACATGTGCTAAAGCAAATCCAGGAAAGGGATCTGGATGGTGACTCTGGGTGTTCACCACGCGATTCTCTCAACTTTTCTGTATGTTTGAAAATTTTCATAACAAAATCAAGAAAAGGCACATGTTATGTACATGTCTGCACACACGTGTCTGTAGCAAAATGTTCAAGGTTGTCACCTTTCAGTGGTGATTTTCCTGGTGGGAGTGCTCCCTGTCCCTACCTGCTTTGGGGAGAGAGGGGTTCCTGGGGTGCCGCTGGAATAAGAATTTCTGGAGGCCCCACGGGAGGTGAGGTGCTGCGGAAAGCTTTATTTCTGTGGGATTACACCCCTACGTTCCCAAGGTCCCATTTCCCTTTGTCCCGCCACAGAGGAAGCGTGGCGGTGGCTTCAGCAGGGCTAGGACCCCAGCCAGTGCCCAGGGTTTTCCTTCCGTGTTGGAGCAGCTGCCAGCCCAGCAGTAAGCCACCTGAGCCTGTGCCCCCCGCTGCAGTCCCTCAGTCCACTTCCTGTGGGGTCTGCAAGCCACGTGGCTGTGAAGGGAACACGGGCGAATGCAAGAGAGCCACACAAGCGCCAAGAGCCAAGAAAGAGGACGCCTTTGCCGAGGGGATGATGTACCCCCCAATTTTTGCAGATTTGCAGTGGCCCTGCCCCCTCTAGCCAATGATCTCTGCTTCCAGGTTTGACGGACAGGCACCTTCCCTGTGTCACCCCGACTTTACTACGCATGCATTCAGCTCCCGTTTGTTGGACTCCCCCCCTCCCGGAGGAGTGTGATGTTGCAGCTTCCTGGTGAAGCTGCCCGGGTGACATGCCTATAATGTCTGGCCTCCCTTTTGCTCCTTTCTATTATGAATAACTAGCTCCTTACAATGGGATCCGTGCCAATAGGGGCGATTTTTTTTAAAACTCTGTTTTGCACATTTATATAGATTACTGACACCATGCGCCCTGGTCACACCTGTCACAGCCCCACTTTCCTGGGTGTCGCCGACCTCTTCCACCTGGAACTTCTTCTGCCTCTTCCCCCTACCTCCAAGCCCAGGCAAGAGGACACAGAGCATTCTGGGTCAAGGGAGGGGAAATGGTGGCACATCTACCAGCCCTTCCCAGGCCAGATCCCCGGCTGCCAGTCTGCCCCTATAGGACAATGCAGGTCACTTGCCACTAAACCACACAACGTTTCTTTGTGCCTCAGAATCTGGGCCAGATTGACCTTTGACCCCAGTATGTTCTGGAAGAATTAATTTAAGAAAACATGAGTAAGGTCCATCTCCTGAGCCCTCATCTCCTGCCCCAAGCTTTATATCACTTGGGGATCATTGAGAGCTGGAACGTTCGTCTTCTTTCCAGCCCACCAGGGTACAGCCTGCTCTCAGAGCCCTCAAAGATGGTCACAAAGCAGTCAGACATGGACGTTTCTCTCAATGTCTCTGCTACTCAGTCTTACCCTGGCCATCATGTTAATATGTTTTCCAAGTTTGATGCAATGAATAGGCACCATCTGCATAACAAGCAGTAGCTGGTGGCTGTGCCCATTCTTATTGCTATTAAGTCAAGGCCGGTTTTTTCAAGAGCCACGGAAGTGGAGCCGCAGGTATTTGCAAGTCTGGGAGGGTCACTGGCTATCCTGATGGCGTTTGAGTAACTATTTGCAAGGCTGCCCCAGGGCGTTCAACTCCTTCTAGGAAGCAGCTGTCAGAAGTCATAGGTGGTGTTTTTCTGAAATGTTAGAACAAAAGCAATTTGCTATTTTTATCAATGTCATCTTTTCTGGGCCTATCAGAGTCGATCATTTGAACTGGAGCAAAAATAAGAGACTACTTTTGCATTCAAAGTACACATACTCAACTTACAACTTTTGCCAAAAAACAAAGCAAAAAACTTACAACATAGAAAAGAACTCATTGGTTTGTAGCACAAATATGTCATTCAAACCCAAAAATTCAAAGTAACTTGTGCTTTTCCAAGTTCCACTTCTTTTTCCAAATAAACAAAGATATCTCTTCCACATTGTTTCCACCCAACTCTTGAAGCATGCCTGCTAAATTTCTCCAAGAACATATTTTATGTGTTTCCAAGTGTCGGAAACGCCAGGAAACCAATCCAGGGAGTAAAGAAAGTTCCTAGATCGGGCTAGCGAGACAGAATAAACAACCTTGCCAGCGTCCAGCCAAGGTCAAACTCGCCGAGCCTCTCCGGGTGCCAGGTGACAGCCATCAGAACTGTCTCGTTTGGAAGTCCGGGAGCACAGCGTGCATGTGTAAGCGAGAAGTTGCTCTGACCCCAGTGAATCTACAAACCATGCCTCGCTTCACCCCTCCAGTGGCTTCCTGAGCGGAGAGAATACGTTTGGGCAGAAAACTAAAGGCCTGGTATGTGAGATAAAGGACCCTGGGAATCATCCCATCAGAGCCCACGAGGCGACGAGCCCACGGTGTGGCTCCCGCAGCAGGTGGTCCTGGTGGCTGAGGCATGTCTCATGCGCTGCTCTGTCCATACATAAAGCTTCATGCTCATTAGAGTTACATCTGTCGGAGGAGCAAAAGCAAAGGAGGTGACCCCGGGACTGTACCCCATACTGGCACTAGGCTCTTCTTGGTCTTAGGGGGCAGCCCCTAGAAGCACATCTCCATATATAGACCGTATATTTTACTTCCACCAGTCAGGCTTTATTTTTAGCAAAAACGGCTAAAACGTCCCTCCTGCAAAGCCACTTTCTCAGGGACAACAACTCCGGGACCAGAGGAGACCTCAGAGCCCTGCTCTCCTCTCCTTCCTCAGCAGACATCCCTCTGGTCAGACGACGGTCATGGGTGTCAGCCAGTCGGCACAGTCAGCCATTTCTAAGGCCAACTACTCCATCCCAGGCTGTTCTTATGATGAAAAATCTTCCTCCCTCAAAAGCCCTCCAATCTCCACCCTCTGGGGGTTCCACAGGCTGAACATGCTCCCGAGTCCAGCTCTTGAAATACTGGAAACGCTGCCCAGCTCTTCCTATGACCTTTGCACCCGACGTATTCCCCGTTCCTTCAGCCATTCTTCCTAGGAGAGGCGGTGGCTAGACTCAGGACGCCTTGAGGCAGGATTCCACCCATGGTTCATTCCGGGGCAGTCACATACGAAGGGTACCCTGAACATAGTAGAGCTCAATAAGTATTTGTAAATGAATCCAGGAAAAATTAAATGCTTTTGAAAACCTTTTCATGAATCTGCTTATCCACCAATAGGCAGAGAGCACTGATGATGTTTTTGTGCAGGTCACAGGGATCAAAGTTGAGTAAGGAGGACTCGGTGCCTCTGGGTGTTTTGTTTTTAAAATATATTTGTATTGATTTCAAAGAGGAAGGGAGAGGGAGAGATAGAAACATCGATGATGAGAATCATCAATTAGCTGCCTCCTACATGCCCCACACTGGGGATCAAGCCCACAATCCAGGCATGTGCCCTGAGCGAGAATTGAACCATGACCTCCTGGTTCATAGTTCAACACTCAACCACTGAGCCACACCAGCCGGACCTCTGTTTTAAAGCACAGACTATGCTGTTGCACAACAAACAAGGTGTGTAGATGCCCTGGAGGGTCTCCAGGGAGGAGCAGTAGGGCCCCAAGCAACAGATGGAGACGCGCATTCCAAACTGACTGGCCCGGGCAAGCTCCCAGTGGCCTGTCTGGGCAAACATGACCCACTGCCTTTTCATCCGTAGCCTCGTAATTGAACACAGCACTCTAGTGAGGGCCTTGATCATACAAATCACATGAGAAACAGCATTTCTCTTAGAAAGCCAACATTCCTCTAATAATGCGGTTTGCTGTGGGGTTTACTTTTCTGGCAGCCATGTCACATGGTTGGTTTATAAAGAGCTCATGGTCACCCCAAACCACACAGACATTTATCGCAATAGCTCCCTCTGCGGAGCCCCAGGCCTGCCAAGCTGCCCTGGTGCGATGCACTAATTTTTCATTTCTCTTAAATATAGAGCTTTGCCTTTGCCGCTCCTACATTTCATCCTATCCCTGCCTGACCGGGGGGCACCTCCAGT
>NW_006291729.1:2058017-2069047 GCF_000327345.1 Myotis davidii | reverse complement strand
GGGGGGGGGGGGGGGGCTCTCCTCCCTGAAGAACGCAGGGTCCTGTGACTCCGCCCTGTGGGGTCAGGACTTTTGGGAGGAAGCCAACCTTGGCATTTCGATGAGACCATCATTCCAAAAGCAGCCGTCATTTCTGACTTTCCCATGTTACATTGGAACCTAGCTACCATGAGTATGACTTCTGCTACAGGGAAGAAGGCCACCTTGGGGTGACGGTGGCGTCTCCTCAACCCAGGAGCAATCTCCATTTCTAATATTCCATCCGCTCCATTGGACAAAGCACCAAAATGCCCCAGAAGTCACAGTGCCTTGTTGTCTGTATGTACTGCACCTCCCAGGCTGTCTCTGCATCATAAATGTTCCCAGTGTTCTTCGTCAGAGAATGCATCCCCAGTTTTTTCTGAAAGAGTTCATCAGAGGAGATTTGAAGGGTGCCCCGTGGAAGGTCCGTTAGGGGTCACTGGGACTTAGAGCTGGAAGTGAACTAGAAGTCTCCACAACCTGCATTCCAGCCCTATCCTCTCCGAGATTTCCCGAGAGAAAGTGGGCTCGTTGTCTGATAGGTTTCCCTCTGCACCGTAAATATACCTAAAGCTTCGTATCCATGTCTGCGTGGGTTTGGGGGGTTTAGGAGATTGTGGGGGGAGAGGGTGGGAAATAGTTGTCACGCTCTCTTGTCTATATCACAGTATTTTATATACACGAGTCCACTTAGCCTTTATAATTTTGAGGTGAATACAATCGTCCGTGTTCTACAGGCAAAGAATACTGAGGCTTAAAGAATTTTAGTAACTTCTCCCAGAATCATACAGGGCCCAGGTCTGCTGGGGCTTGCAGCCCATGTTCTTTCCATAGAGTACATACTTGATAACTATGGAAGATCTATATTTGGAAAAAATCTTGAAGGCTATAGCCACTCCACATGTTTATTTGCCCAGCCAGCATGGCTCAGTGGTTGAGTGTTGACCTGTGAACCAGGAGGTCACAGTTCCATTCCCTGTCAGGGCACATGCCAGGGTTGGGGGCTTGATCCCCAGTGTGGAGCATGTAGGAGGCAGCTGATCAATGATTCTCTCTCATCATTGTTGTTTCTATTTCTCCCTCTCCCCTTCCTCTCTGAAATCAATAAAAATATAAATTTTTTTTAAAAGAAGAAAAAATGGAAGCTAAGAGAGTGTTAGAAGCATTGGCAATGCGCTGGTGTAAATTAGAAGCAGAACCTACTGGGACCCAGGTCTCTGACCCCAACCTCACATCCTTTCTCCTGCACAGATGAGCTGCCCCACAAACTGAACCACACAGCACAGTGGGGAGCACTGCTTAATAAAGGGCCCCTAGACCACACGGCCAAGAGAAAGCCAAGGTGTGGTGACTGTTAGAATAACACACTGAGAGGGTGCGAGAGGAAAGATCCCTGAACGCTCCCATGTCAAACACAAGAGGTGGAGAGTGAGGCGTGTGAATTAAACCACACACAAAAGGCCAAGGCCCACGAGGGAGGCGAGAGTGGAGGGCCCCTTTCTCTGAGTGCCATCAAAATCCTCCCTGAACCAAGAAACCAACACAGCGATCGCCTGAAAAGATGGCTGAATGGACCATTTCGGGAGGAAAAACAAACGTGATCCTGGAGAACTCCATCTGATTCGCTATATTGTAAACCAGAGGTTAATGTCTTGGTTTTTTTAGTGATTAATCTCTTCCAGATGGCAACTGCGCAATAAAAACTGTTCCTTACATAAAGCCACCTAATGAAAAAATGCACAGAACCGGAGAACTGTCACAAAAGCTGTTCGAGAAACAATGTCTCCATGACAAAGGTGAGGTCCTTGCAAAGGGTGGAAATATTTGACCACGGAAAGTTCCAAAAAAATGTTTCTATTCTCTAAGCCGAACAAAGTGGGGAAAGTGGGAGATCCCGGAGCTCGCGCTCTATGGAAACCTAGGGTTTTCATTGAGATGGATTTTCACAATTGAGCGTTCTGATGGAAATGCTACTGATAATCAATGAGCAAATCAGAATTTAGAAGCTCGGCATCGTCCTTGGAGTGAGTCTATGTTGTAGGAGGGCGTTTGCCTTTAACGGGATCACTGGTGGTTAAAGTCACTGGAGTAAGTTTATTCCAAATAAGCTGGGAGGCATTTATGATTCTCTTCTCTCCAGCAGTAAACCACAATCAGAAAGAGGTCACAGATGCTGTTTGAAAATAATGACTAACATCTGGATCGCCCAGTTATGGTTTAAGGAGTAAATTCCCATCCATTATCTCATTTGATGCACATGAAAATTTGTGAGGCAGATATTACTATCCTCCCATCACGGCTCAGCATTCGAATGAGGTAGCTAAGGACGTACAATGAGTAAGCGACAGAATCAGGACTCCTCTGTCCCCCTACACTCTGCCCATCAAATACACCATCAACCACAAAAACCTGCGTGTTCACCTCTCCTGGAACCTGGTTAACCAGGATCTACCATGGTCTCATTTGGTTTATTTGGGTTGGAGGTGGAAGGAAGGAGGAGTTCGGGGGAACACTCTACTTTTTTAAAATATATTTTTATTGATTTCAGAGAGGAAGGGAGAGGGAGAGAGAGAGAAAAACATCAATGATGAGAGATAATCATCAGTTGGCTGCCTCCTGCACGCCCCCCACTGGGGATGGAGCACGCAACCCGGACATGTGCCCTTGACCGGAATCAAACCCAGGACCCTTCAGTCCTCAGGCCAATGGTCTATCCACTGAGCCAAACCAGCTAGGGCAGGGCAATGCTCTACTTTTAAGATAGAAAAAAATAAACAAATAATAGTCTAGGCAATCATGGGAACTCCTGCATGTAGTGTATAGCTATTCTGATTTCCTGCACTTTTCTGGAATTTTTTTTTATTCTAATAGGATCTAAAGTCAAGATACTCAATCACCAAAAGCCAAAATAAAAGTCAACTGTGTTCAATACAGTGCTTCATTCATTTGTGGAGTTGGCCGCCATATTTTTTTTAGATTTATAATTTTTAAAAAAGTGAAACTTGAAAGGTTTTCTGGTTTACCAGAAAAGCAGATGAATGAGAAATTTTGTTCATGAGCCACAGTACCATCACTGCACAAAGATGATCTTTCGGTCTCTTAACAAGTATCAGCATATCCTCTTTCCGCCTTTCACTGTTATTTCTCTTCTCAGAGCTAATCACTGAGCCAGGAAATGCCACGTGAGCCAGGGATCTTCATTCTTTTTTCATACGTGTTTGGGCTTAACGGTTGGAATCTGGGCATGTAACACCCAGAATTGGAGAAAAGTTCCCTCTGTCAGGTCGGACTCTTTAGAATGTTCCTGGAGAGACGTGGAGAGTCAGGAATTTCTCCAAAGGGCAGTGCCTCGGCCCTGCAATTTGTGTCGGAGTTGCATTCCAGGTAGTGTCTGAAGCCCAGCCTTCAAGCAGGAGTCCTGAAGTCTGTAGCAGCGATGAAACGTAATAAGAGGAAACTGCTGGAATCCAAAGCAGGCTCCCCTTCCAAGAGTTTCTGCACTTAAAATCACAGTGTAATTTTGTTTACAGGGAAAGGGAGAGATTCTGAGTAAAATGAAACAGACTTGATATATGATCCTCGAAGCAAATATCCCCCAATCTATTAAGGCAATAGACTTGAAAGAAAGTAACTGTATATGAAAAATTCAGAGATGAAGGAACATATGATTAGAGTTGGGTCTATACAATATGGAGTTTGAAATAATAAAAATCGGTCAAATAACCAAGATTTATCTTCATAATGCCAATAAAATGGGGTGGCTGACTCCCCACCACCGCTCCGCACTAAATTATCTAATTGATGCGGGTGACCGTATTAGTTTGCCAGGGCTACGTAAGCAGCATAACACAGGCCATGGGGCTTACACCACAGAACTTTATTTTCTCACAGTTCTAGAAGCTACGAGTCCAAGATCAAGGTGTTGGCAGGTTTTTTTCTTCTGAGGCCCCTCCCCTTGACTTGCAGGTTGTTATCTTCTCAAGGTGTCCCCACATGGTCACCCCTGAGCCTCTGTGTCTGTGCCCTAATCTTCTCTTCCTATAAGGACACTGTCCTATTGGATTAGGCCCACCATGGAACCTCAGTTCACCTTAATTCCCTCCACAAAGGCTCTGTCTTTAAAGTAGCCATGTTCTGGGGGGTGGGGGTTAAGACTTCAACATGTGGATTTGAGCAGCAGGCACAAGGCAGCCCATAGCACTACACCTTCTGCTCCCACAAAATGCATGTCCTCTTCCCATATAAAATACACCCACCCCGCCCCCAGCATCTTAACCCCCAAAAGTCTCAACCCCTTTCCAGCATCAACTCTAAGTTCTAAATCTCATCTAAACTCATCTAAATCAAGTCTGGGTAAGACGCGAGGGATGGTGCATTTGAGGCAAAATTCTCCTCTCGTTCTCAATCTGTGGAACCAGACAAGTTATCTGCTTCCAACACGCGATGGAAACAGGCCATTCCGAAAGGAAAAACCCAACAAGGAGAAAGGCACCTGTCATAGGCGCCGAGCAAGGCTGAAACCTAGCAAGACAAATTCTTTGAAAGTATTACAGATGTCCCGTCTTTCCCCATTGACCCCCTCCACCCCACTCTACCCCAACGCCTATGGCACTATTGTCTGTGTCCATGGGTTATGCATATATGCATGTAAGTTCTTTGGTTCATCTCTGCCTCCCCCACCCCACCCCCACCCCAGCCTTCTCTCTGAGATTCATCAGACTCTGTGGAAAATTCAGCTCTGTGGTAAAGACGGATAGAAGAGGCCATGAGAGCCCAAGGCCATAGGACACTTACATTTCATAACTACCCAGTCACATTCTGAATGCACCCTCACCAGGGAAACGTCCACTTATAACACACTTCCCCGTGCAGCTTGCCCGCAAGAAGAGAAGGTGCCATTGGGGCCAGTGCCAGTATTTTGGCCAATGGGATAACGGCGTCTCCATTTTGATGTGATACACGGGTGGGGTGGCTCTCACAGCAGCCTGTAAGTGTGGGTCATGTGGTTCTGACCCAAAAGACGGAGCACAACCTTGGTGAATTGATCAAGTAACCAAGCTAAACGTCACACCTTGGACCACGGGACGTTCACCTCACACTTCGCACCTCAGGAAACATCTCAGTCTCTCCACGTGCGATCCTTTCTGAAAGTTTCACACCACCACCGACCTTTTTTTGGCCTGAGGGTCCTTTTCTGCAAAAAGGTGAAGCTGGCCAGGAATTAAACAAGATAATATAAATAAAGTAGACGGCAAAGGCATGAACATGGGACCTCGACTGTAGGAACTCAATGAATGGAATCTCCCTTCTTCCGGCCCCACGAAGGCACTTTCCTGGAAGCTGACATGAGGGAACAGACTAAATCGGGATTCTCGTTCCTCTTGACCAGAAGTTCCCCACTTCCGGAGCATATTCATTCATTCACCTAACTCTCCACTGGTCAGAAACTCTTCACCTGTACTTCCCCAAAACAGGAACTGGAAACATTAGGGGACAGTGAAGGACCAGTAGCTTCACAAGCAAGTGAGAGTCAGAAGTAACGTAGGTCCTGGGACTAAAGAGGCCCAGAGCTGGGTTGTGATGCTGCGTGGATGCCAAGGAGGTGGCCAGTGAGCTTGCTGGGCCCCAGGAAGAGCATGTCACACAGTGGGAATGCTCAAGGCATGTTGTCTGGGGACATGGTCATTGGAACACGAAGGGGTCAAAGGATTGCCGGCTCTCAGGGCCACAGAAGGCATGCCTGTCCTCTTGGTCACAGACACAATAATAAGATGGGTCATTGCTGCCCTGGACAAGTTTGGAAATGGAGAGGGAGACACAGGGAAAGGCAAGGAAAATTTCCAAGGCCATTTTCTCCCTAAGTAGATTCTTTGACATCCAAGTTGGCCAGGTTGACGAAATAGCAATCCTTGAATCACGCTGTCTGTGACACGGATGAACTCCTTCGCTTCTTGAATGTTTCAAGATGTATCTTTAGAGCAACAAGCTGAAATGAAGATTAATGGGCAGAGGGAGAGACGGAGCCAAATCTCACCCCGACAGGAACCCTGCAGCGAGCCCCAAGCAGCTGGGGAGTGTGGCTGGAGGGGTGCCGAGGTGGCGTCAACACAGCCGGGAAAGAACCCGTCTCCCCTGGCACAGCCTGCTTCCCTCTCACCTCCTGGAGAGAGATGCGTTTCCTAGAATAGAATCTAAATCTCCGCCAGTCCAAGGTCACAGACACTTCTGTCCAAGTCTGCTTCCATTTACACATGGGGGGAAGGGGACTGACGCAGGCTAACTAAAGAGAAATGGATGGGGTCCAAGTGCAAGTTTGGGCCAAGGAAGTTCTTTCAAGATCTGGTCTCATATATAAAAGCATGCTCAAAGTCACTAATCATCCAAGAGATGCAAATCAAAACGGCAATGCAGCACCATCTCACACCTGTCAGAATGGCTATCATCAACAAATCAACAAACGACAAGTGCTGGAGAGGATGCGGAGAAAAGGGAACACTCATGCACTGCTGGTGGGAATGCAGACTGGTGCAGCCACTATGGAGAACAGTATGGAGTTTCCTTAAAAATGGAACGCCCATTTGACCCAGTGATCCCACTTCTAAGAATATATCCCAAGAAACTAGAAACGTCAATCAGAAAGGATATATGCACCCCTATGATCATAGCAGCACAATTTACAATAGCTAAGATTTGGAAACAGCCTAAATGCCCATCAGCAAATGAATGGTTTAACAACTGGTACATCTACACAATGGAATACTATGCTGCGGTAAAAAAGAAGGAATTCTTACTATTTGCAACAACTTGAATGGAATTGGAGAGCATTATGCTAAGTGAAATAAGCCAGTTGGAGAAGATAAATATCACATGATCTCACTCTGGGGAATGTGCAGGAGGCAGCTGATCGATGTTTCTCTCTCAGTGTTTCTAACTCTCTGTCCCTCTCCCTTCCTCTCTGTGAAAAATCAATGAAATATATTTTAAAAAATAAAATAAAAGATCTGGTCTCAGCCCAGCCAGAGTGGCGCAGTTGGTTGAGAGTCGTCCTGTGCACCAAAAGGTTGCAGGTTGGATTCCCAGTCAGGGCACATACCTGGGTTGTGGGTTTGATCTCCCATCAAACATACAAAGGGCACATACAAAAGGTAACTGATTGATGTTTTTCTCAATGAAATATATTTTAAAAAATAAAATAAAAGATCTGGTCTCAGCCCAGCCAGAGTGGCGCAGTTGGTTGAGAGTCGTCCTGTGCACCAAAAGGTTGCAGGTTGGATTCCCAGTCAGGGCACATACCTGGGTTGTGGGTTTGATCTCCCATCAAACATACAAAGGGCACATACAAAAGGTAACTGATTGATGTTTTTCTTTCACATTGATCTCTCTCTCTCTCTCCGCCCCCCCCCCTTCCTCTTTCTAAGCATGTCCTCGGGTGAGGAGATTTTTCTAAAAAGTCTGTTCTCAGAGTGTCAGGTTCTCCACAGACTTAGTCCATGTTGTCAGTGACCAGAGGCCTGCAGGTGGGAGGGAGAGATTAGTGACGGAAGTGTCCAGAATACAAGACCAGACTGAGAGAGCGAGCTGTGGAGTCCGACACCACCGGCTTCAGATCCCGGCTGCATCATTTAGTGCCCGGATGATCTTGGGCAAGTAACTTAACCTCTCCGAGCCCGTCTCCTAGTCTGCAAAAGTGCGCCTGACATCTTTCTCACGGAGCTGGTGCGCAGATCACAGGAGCTCACACAGGCACCGGTGCCTGGCACAGCCCAGGACACAGCAACTCAGCCAAATGTTCCCTTCCTTCCCTCTCACATCACCTTTCGGAGCTGCTGAATGCATTCCCGCCCAGGAATACCATTGACAAGGGTGTCTTCAGTTACCCTTCACAGAGGAAATGAAACATATGGGAAGGAGATATTGATCCCAAGCTGCCAGCATTACTTGGGGGGGGGGTACAGAATCGGCCCAGAACCCAGACTTCACTCTGAGCTGCAGGTGCGCCTATAAAGTCTCCGCCACACTCGAGACTTGAATACATTTGTTGCGGCATAAACAGAAACCTGGGAGCTGCTGGGTTCGGGTGGAGCTGCGAGTGGCACCACCTTCTGCAGAATCGCTCCGCCGGGACGGAGCCGCGCGTCTGAAAATGTCACGCTGGGAAAGGAAGTTTCCTCTCCGGGATTGAACACCTGGTGTGAGAAAATCTCATAGGAAGGTGATGGCAGAGGAAGAAGAGAAGAATTCATATGTTTCCTGTGTGATGAATTCCAGCCCCACCGAGCAAAGCCATCGGTGTCCTGTAGTGTCTATATTTGGTAGATATTAACCGGCCCTTTACAAGGTCCCTGGAGCAGTTCCCGTGGAGCAGTAAGTGCCTGAGGTGTGCACAGGTGAGGAGCGCTGTAAAGGTCATAGGGTCATGCCCTCCGTCTGCTCCCACGGACTGGCTAGGGGGCTGCTCAGAACAGCCTGCAGACTTAGATCTAAAGCTGCCCCTGGACCACAGCCAAGGTTGGGTTCTATGCCCTGATGAAGTGGCGAGGCCTGGAGCTCAATTACAGAGACCTCAGTTTCCCCGCTATAAGATGAGGCTGGACTTCACCAGCTGGTCTCTGGGTTCAGAGCAGGTGAGGCAATGCCGGCGAGGGGGCTTGACCAGCCCAGAGTCCCCTGAAGAAGCAAAGCCAGAGCTGGGACCCCCAGCCCAGGGCTCTTTCCCGGGAGTGCACACCTCCCTCCGCAGAGCGTGCGAGTTACTCTGCATTGCCTTCGGGGCACTAAGGTGAGGGGAAGAGGACAAAAGCATGGGCAGGGCCTCCAGCCGACTCCGTGAAGGAACCTTCCTAACCCCGGCATGGCGCTCGGTCCCTCCTCACTCCAGGTAATGGGCTGAATGGCAACTCCCAGAATGGTATGCCCACACCCTAATCCCTGGGCCAGTGCATGACACTGTACCTGGAAAAAAGGAAATGTTCCTTGACATGGCTAAAGATGTGATCAAAGCGAAGATCTTGAGAGGTGCTTACCCTGGATTATCGTGGTGGGTCCTAAATACAATCACATGTCTCCTTATCACAGAGAGGCAGGGGGAGCTTGGGACAGGAGAGGAGGAGACCATGTGCTGATGGTGATGGAGATCAGAGTGATGGGGCCATGAGCCAAGGAGTGCTGGAGCTACCAGAAGCTGGAAGTCATGAGGAATGGATTCTATCCTAGAACCTCCAGGTGGAGCAGGGCCTGCGTACACCTGATATCAGCTGCGGCTCAGGGAGACTGACGCCAGCCCTGCAGCCTCCGGAACCATGAGAGGACACAGTATGAACCCGCCCAGTCGGTGGTGATTTGCCGCAGCAGCCCAAGGAAACCAGCATCCCCTTCACTGCTAGCTTCTTGCTGTCTTCACAGCCTCTTGCCCACCCTCTATGCCCTTGGCGTGAAGGCCACAGACACACACGCACCTGCACATGGACAAGGCCTTTAGAAACATCCTCAGGCTGCATGCCCCTGTCCCGACCCCCACCGGCCCGCACTAAGTGCCCAGGGCTGCAGGCGCGTGGGGTGACAAGGATGAGAGTGACCTTTTTGGATTCCTTCCTCCTGCTTCTCTTGGGAATATGGGGCTCAGAAAAAAATGAGAAGGGTTAAACCAACTTAGCTCAGCATGGAGCACCCAGAAATGTTTCTCCATCCCCTCCTCCAATCACTGAGGTTCCACGGCTTGGATCCTGCCTGGAGCCCTCTCACCTCAGCCAGAGCCACAGGAGACTTCATCACTGGCCCAAGATTACACAGTTAGTGAGGCTCGGGTCTGGGTGTCCAAGCCAAGACCCCCCAGTGCAGAGCTGGTGCCTCCACTGCCCATGAGGCAGAGCCCATGGGGTCCTTACCAGGGATATCTGAGCACCAGGGAGGATCGGGGGAGCAAGCCCCGTTCTTCTCTTTAGGGCTGTGCTCACACATCCTCCCATCTCCGCAATGGCAGCTCCGCAGGCCCCGGTTCTTTCCAGAGTTCCCTCAACAGCCTCATCCTCAGGCCTGTGTGACGGTAAACTACCTGCTCTAATCCCAAATCCCAAATCTCAGCGCAGCATGGGTTTATCTGCTGCCCAACTCAGTCAGGAGCTTTGCTCCGGGCGGTCACTCAGGGACCCAGGCCTCTTTCGTCTTATGGCTCCAACCTTCCCTAGGTCCTGGGCATTCTCTTCACTCAGAAGGTAAATGAAACAAGGATTGTATGTGCAAGGATCTGTGACCAGAACTGCATGTGGCACACAACATGGGTGCTGTAACATAGCACCCAGATCCTCCACCAAGAGTTAGAAACACAGTCCCCCTGCTGCTGGCAGATCATGGTCAGCTGGCAGCCCCTGGGGTTTCCCTGGGCTGAAGAGAGTTGGCACTCACGGTCTTACCTCTCCCCAGGACAGCACAGGGGTGTAGAGCCCAGCTCCCTCGCCCCGACCTCGGACAACTCTCAGGAGCCATGCCAGCCTCAGTTTAGGTCAGCCGAGCCCGTGGCACCCACACACGGCAGCCTCGCTTCTCCCCCCGCCAGGCCTGCTCCATCCCTGCCTTCCAATTGTCTGGGTCTCAAGGGCACTCCCAGCTGAACTTCCAGCCCGTGGGCTCCGTCTCAGAGCCTGCCTCCCAGGAAGCCAGAACTACACACGCACACATGTCCCTGCTGCATCAGCCCAAGCCAGGCCGGGACCGAGGAGTCTGCCAGGTGGGCACCGTGCTGGGCACCAGCAGCAGCACCTCCACAGTGAGCTGCCCTCCTCTGGACACACCTCTGCCCCATGTGGGAGCCCCGGCAGAGGAGGGGTTGCCCCGCAGGGAGAAGTGTAGGATGTATTGGACCCTGAGAGCATGATGCCTAAACACTTGGAATCACCGCTTCCACTTTCTGGGATCAATAAAATGTTGTTTGTCTTCCTTCCGTGAACTCCATTCCCGACCTGTACACGCGGCCAAAACTCTGGAACAATGGGCGCCGCTGTGGGATTAGCAGA
>NW_006291729.1:2051778-2057996 GCF_000327345.1 Myotis davidii | reverse complement strand
CCAAGCCTCCCGCGTCTGCCTGGTCCGTGTCCACGCACTGACCTCCTCGACTCTCCGCTTGTGGCTGGGCAGGCAGACCCCACATCCTGCAAGCGCCCACCAAGCAGAAACGAACTAGGAAGCCGGAGAACTCAATCCGATCCCTGCGTTAGTTTCTCTCTAAGAAAACATCGGCGAGGTTTTCCTTTGCTGTCAAACTGCTGGATTTCGCCTCCCGGATCAGCAGCCTCACCGCCCTGGGCTCCTGTGGTTTGCAGGGTTGGACCAGGATCTGACAGAACCTGGCGCTGACCCGAGGCGGCCTTGGAGGCATCGGGTGTCCAACTCGAGAAGGTCCCCCTGGTGGGCACAGGCGAGCGGGCAGAGCAGATGGCAGGAGTTTGACAGCTTTCTTCTGGCCTCATGATTTGAAACCAAACCAGCAAAAGCCAACAATTTAAGTAGGTGCTGTATTAGGGAGAAATGAGGCCAATGCTACCCCATAAGCCTGTCTCGGAACAAGCTTGATGTTTGTTGCTAAGTGAATGGCACTGTGTGCTTTTTGAGGGCAGAATAGGAACCTCACGTACCTCCAGATCCCAGCGCTTGGCATCTGGTACAAGAGATGGATGCCGACGTGGACCTCACTGATGATGAGGTGGGCATGTGGCTGTGCTCCTGTAGTTAGAGGGAAGACAGTGACGCGGATATTTATTAGTGCTCCCACCGGTCAGCCATTCTGCCAGCCACTTTGCAGATGGTAAGGGACCTGGATTGTCCTATCACTTAACCTTATAATAATTCTATGAAACAGAGTTTCCCAGACCAGGATCCAAAACTGAGTTAGGTTAGGATCAACATGTCCGCATAATTACAAACACTGGGTTCCTTCCACTCACCATTGTTTCTCTCTATTTCTCACCATCTTCTCTGCAGTTATTTATTAATTCAGTTATTTATTCATTTATTCATTGAACCAATTCATTGAACCTCAGAAGCAAATATGTACTTCTGAGGCACTTCCATGTGCCAGACTCTCTTCAGGGCATTGGGAGAATGGTGAGCAGAGACAATGAAGTCTCTACCCCATGAAGCATCCTCCTCGTTGGAGAGGGCCGTCCATAGAGCAGTGGGATTCTGACGGCTGATCACTGAAATAGATCACTGTAGTTCAGGGCGAGGCACCTGTCACGCCAGGCTCCTACAGAGGTGGCACGTGCCATGAGAGCTGCAGAGGCCTCTCTCTGGCTCCAACTGACTTTCCCCTGCCCGTCCAAAGGAGCTGGACTCCGAGTGAAGCGATCACAGTGGCATATGAGAGGCAGCCGGAGTCAGGGGGCGTTTCCATCCTGAGCTCTTCATGTCCCACCCACAGGACAAGGGGTCGTCGCAACTCCCCCCAACTTGCCCTGTTCTGCTTCGGTGAATTCTGCAGGCGAGACAGACAGGCTGCTGAAACTCCCAGCCAGTGTGGAACTGAGTGTTGGTGGCACAAACTATGCCAGAAACCCGGGAGCCTGCTGTGGTCTTCTCGCCACTCACGCACTTGTCCAAAAGGTTCTGTCACTTTGAATGGACCAGCCCTTTCTCCCCCGACACTAACTGCCGGGGCCACTGAGAGCCGAGGCGGAGAAGGGCTGCATGTCCAGCTGATTGGCTGCGGCCTAACTGTGACCGTCGCTATCGAGGTCTGAGCAGCGCTGGTGCCACCCATCGTGGGGACAGCAGGCAGGGGCAGAAGGAGGAAGCCGCGTTGAAACACCCTGTTCCAGTGGCGCATGGGGCTGCCGGGGACAGAGTCCTAATGGGTGTCACCACAATTATGGGTCTCCCCACGCCTCTGACAGTAACAGGCTGTGACAGAGACACAGTGGCCACGCTGTCATCTCGTCGTCACAGTGATTTCACGTCCCGGATATCGCTGCAGAATTGAATTAGAGGAAGAAATTACACGGTCATTTCCCAGCCTGGCTTTCCCGTTTCTGACAGCCACGGGAGGGAGTGCCAGCCCGTGGTCACTCTGGCGTCCTGCGACCCCGCGCCGCCTCCCAGCCCAGGCGCCGCCCTGGACACCTGGCATCCCAGGGCAGCTCCCTACCAGCTCCTCGCGGCCAGAGCTCAGGCGCTGAGAGGAAACGCAGACACTGGGAAGAACGAAGAGCTGATCCCAGACACCCTGAGCCCTGAACTCCAGCACCCCGCGGCCTGTCCTGCCACCAGTCTGATTCTCCTACTCCCTTGTGCCACCTGCCAGCCACCTGGCCTCGGCCGACCCCCTCGCCGGTCCTGGCTCCCGAGCTCCCCCTTGCTCACGCGGGTTAGGAAAAGCAGCGAGACCAGATTCGAATTACTGGGGGATTCTGTTAAACTGTGGATCCAGTTCCTCTACTGAATTGGGGTCCTCAGGGGAGGAAACCCAGGCATGTGTATTTCTAACCAGCTCTCCAGCTGCCGAGGCACCCGGCCCTGTGCCAGTCACTAGATGAGAGACCTAGAAAGGACTGGAGGATGTGTGAGGGGCCTTTCTGGTTCCCTTACAGCTGCAGGCAGCACGAGGCATGTGCCTGTGCCTGTAGGCTACCTCACCCCTCACAACAGCCCCTCTGCGCGCGGGTTATGTCATGGCCCACCTGTCCCTCAGCGCCACTGTAAGCATCACTCCGTTCAGAAGGCCCCTTGATCCAGATGGTCTCCGCCTCCTGGCGGGCGTCCTCAGGACCCCGACTCCTTCCGCTCCCCTCATCATCGGCCCTGCGCGTTGTCTGTGGGTCCATCTTCCCTTTAAGCTGGGGGCCTTGTCTGCCTCGGTGGCTGGTGTGCCTCGGGCTGACACCGGGTAGATGCTTAAGAACTATTGGCCTGAAGGAACATGTTACAGATGGGGAAACTGATTCTCAGAAGAGTTCAGTAGCAAACTCAAGGTCACGTGAAGTTGACCTCGGGGCTAACTCATGCGCTGCTGCTGGGTCATGACTTCAAGGGCCATTAGAAAGTTCCGCCAGTGGTAGGATTTCAGCAGCGCCCACCACAGTGGCCGAGGGCCACCCCAGCGAAAGGAGGCTTTGGTTCTGACGGAGGTGGTGTGGGCTTTCCCTTTCCCTTTTCATGTTGTTTGTGTGAAACACTCTTCCCGTGACTGACATACTAATCAAAAAGAAGTCTCGCCCTTTAGAAATTGCATCTGTTTCTATCCCGGTGTTAAAACGAGACTAACACGTTCCGTTTTAGCCAAAGGCTCCTTACCGTCTACCAGAAATGATGCTGAAGGCGGGGCTGAGCAGAGGGGAGGGGGCAGCAGCAGAGTCATGAAGTTCACGGCCTCAGAACCAGATGTCCCGAGTTCAAACCTCACCTGCCCTCGGCCCCTTAGACGCTATGTTACTTGGAGAAAGTTACGTAATCTGTCTGTCAAGAATAATAGGAGCACCTACCGCCAATAATTAGGGAGTAAGGATGAAGTGAAGTCCTACCTAGGAGCAGCCTGGCAACGGCCTGGCATAGAGTAGGCGCTCAATAAACAGAGAGCCGTGTGTTCTTCTCTACGGAGGACCCCATAGTCTGTGCCCCTCAAAGGCGGCACTGACTCCACACTGTCTCCCACGCTGACCCTGAAGGAGCCGTGACCAAAGGATTCCACACCCGCACTAACTCTCATCATTTACAGTTTCGTCCTCAGTCCTTCCATGTGTAGGAGGAAAGGCTGGCCTGTAATTAACTTAAGGATAAATTCTCCATAAATTATACTTTAATCTGCTGCAACATGTGAATAATGAAGTTTGAAGCAGAAAGGCTAATGAATCGAATGGTTACCCAATTACTAGATTTTGAAAAAATCACTGATTTTTCTCATTTGCCTGTTACAATGAATTGATCTCATTTACATATACAGATTGCCTTTGCTTTAGTTTCGAGGATGCTTACCTTCCAAGTTTTTCCACCAAAGTTTCACATTCCGTTTGCAAAAATGCAATTCTATTCAATTATGTGCATTTGCATGGGAACCAAAGCCTATTCTCTCCTAATTAACACATTTCTGAGGGTTCCATTATTTGAATACAATGCCATTGTAACCTAAAGAATAAATTTTTAACCCTGCCAAGCAACTTTAAAAATACATATGGAAACCATCACCCTAATACAATTTCTGGTAAATAAGAGAAATAAAAGCAAAGTCTCCTGTTACAAAACACACGCAAAAAAAACTATAAAATACACTTTTAACAAATTCTACAACACAATACCCTATGATGTTATGACCAGGGGGTGTTAGTGTTTATATCTCACACGATGGGAAGTATTTTCTGGGATAATTAATGGATGGGATAAACCCAATAGCATTTACAAGAAATGCAGAAACATAAGGATCCAATGACTTGAAAGCAACTGAAAATCTTCTAATTCACTGGTTTTCAAAGTGAAGGTCGGCATCTACAAATTTGGCAGGTCACAATTCGCTTGTTTTTTGCAATGAAACATAAACTTAATAGAAAACATATAGGAGAAGCAATTATTGTTTTGCAAGACTTTTTTTAGTTTTATATTTTTATATGTGGTTATGTAAACATGTGAGAGCAAATTTTGTGTGTGTGTGTCTGTGTAGGGTAGGTGTATGTGTAAGTATGTCTTGGGTCATGGTCATGACATAAAACATATTTCCCACTGTAGATCAAGGTCAAATAAACTGATGAACAAAATAGAAACACAGACATAGAAGCATGGAACAGACTGACGAATCTCAGAAGAAAGGTGAGAGTAGAAGGGGGGCGAGAGATTAACCAAAGAACTTACATGCACACATATATGCATAACCCATGGACACAGACAATAGTGTGGTGAGGGCCTGGGGAGAGGACAGAGTGAGGGCGAGGGAGTCAATGGGGGGAAAAACATCTGTCTTTTTAAAAATTAAGTTATTTATCTTTAACAGGGAAACCCCTGCAAGGCCGCTAATTAATGCACGAAAGGCCTTATAATGGGGACAGGTTGAGGTTTGAGACAGACTCAGGTTGCTAATATCTGGTGATCATTTCATTGTGAGGCCTGACGTGACCTGATGTGACTGAGGCCAAGGCCTGCTCTTGGGTTTCTGGGTAGGTGGGAGGACTAGCCTGAAATCCTGAAGGCAGTGGGAGCAGGGCCGGAGGCAGGAGGGTGAGTGGGGTTGGGGCACGTTCCCTGGAGCTCCCTGGAACCGTGGAAGACAAAGCAAATTTGCACACAAAGAGGGACAGAGCCCGGGAGAGCGCAGGCTGGAGCCAGGCTGCCGCTGTGAGTCTGCATTCTGACACTCAGAAGCTCTGTGGCCGAGGGAGAGGCAGCGAACACGTTACACCGCCTGGCACGTAGAGAGAAGTTGGCTATTAGGGTGATTATAGAACCAAATGAAATAAAAACAGGCAGAGAGCTTCCCCCCTGGACCTCTTCCCTGTAGGCATCTTAGAAACTGCTCTGTGGTGGCTGAGGAATCACAGAGATACCAAGAGTGAGGCAGGCGAGTAAGAAGCTGGGAAAACTCCTTGGAAAGTGGGATGGGGCAAATGAGTCCGCATGGAGATTCTAACTGGCCCCCGCCAGCACCCTACCTCCCTGCCTCCCTCCACCTCCCTGGCATGTCCCTGTCCTTAAGCACCAAGCCCTCAGGACAGTGAGGTTCTGCTCAGGGACACAGGAAAGGACGCCGTGGCTGACCGCAGGGTCAGGAGCAATGGCGAAGGACCCCCTACCCCAGCACCGACCAATCAGCAGAGACCACGACCCTGAAAGACACCCTGGAAAGCTGATGAATATGCTAATGAGATCCTCCTCCGAGACCTCCTCTAAAATTCCTGCCTGTAGAAAACGGATGAAAACCCTTAAGGCAAAGGACCCAGTAAACTCTCTCTTGCTCTCCCTCTCTCTCTCTCTCTAGCTCTCCCCCTCTCTAACAGCCGTGGGCAAACTACGGCCGGCGGGCCGGATCTGGCACGCGGGCCGTAGTTTGCCCACGGCTGGTCTAACCCATGTCGTCTGAGTCCGACACTTGTCTCTTTCCATCACTCCTATGGCTCCTCATCCAGTTTACCATCAGGGCAAAGCCAGACAGCAAAGGCAATTAGCCTACCAGTGGTTGGCAGACTGCGGCTTGCGAGCCACATTTGGCTCTTTGGCCCCTTGAGTGTGGCTCTTCCACAAAATACCGACTTCTGCACATAGGCCACGAAGTTTCAATCGCACTGTACGTGCACGCCGGCACATGGTAT
>NW_006291729.1:2047513-2051691 GCF_000327345.1 Myotis davidii | reverse complement strand
AGAATTTTTTTGATATTTGCAACCATAGTAAAACAAAGACTTATATTTTTGATATTTATTTTCTATATTTAAATGCCATTTAACAAAGAAAAATCAACCAAAATAATGAGTTCGCGTGTCAGAGGTGACATAGGTTCGCCATCACTGGGGTAGGAGCACATGCCGATTCCTGTGGTGTAAATACTCCCACGGTGACTGCCGTCCAGCCACCAACGTGATTCTCTGTCTCTGAACATGGGATGGACAAGGAATGGGACGCAGTTGGCTTTCCCGAGCCGGTCCAGCCACGGCCAGCATTGTCCTCAACATGCGGACGGTAGCTTGGATGATGTCATGATGGCCATGCTACAGTTTATCTCTCCTTTCCCTCTGCTCGGGAATGCGGTGACGGGAAAGGACATCGTGTTTGCAGGGCACATGTCTCTGGGGGCACAGCTTCTGAGCAAGCGTGGCCATTCGCTGAGGGTCCTGCCTGAGCCATAGTCCGGCTTTCTCTTTCACACCAGACTGAACTCTCGTTCTTCGCTTCCATGTGACTGTCAGGAGATTAGTGAGCCAGAGAAGACGGGCCATTCTTTGTCCTGATAGGTCCCACCCAGCAACCCTGGAGGGCTGCAGGCGAAGAGAACCCCATATCTGGGCGGGGCAAGAGGAAATAGGGAATTAGGCACAGGATCAGGACCCTGACCAACGGGCCAACGTACTCAACGGAGACAGAATCTTTCCCTTGAATTGTGTGATTTTTTTTCTTAATGAAAATAGCATGCAGCATTAGCTTTTTAAAAATATATATGTTTATATTGGTTTCAGAGAGAAAGGGAGAGGGAGAGAGAGAGAAACATCACTGATGAGAGAGAATCATGGACCAGCTGCCTCCTGCATGCCCCACACTGGGGACTGAACCCACAACCGGGCATGTGCCCCCACCAGGAATCGAACCGTGACCTCCTGGCTGCAGCATTAGCCTTTCAGGAGCAGGAGGTCATATAGGTGACTCCTTAGGCAAGTTACTCATTCTCTCCAATACTTCGTTTTCTCGTCAGGAAACTGGGGGCATTAGTGCACATCGGCAACCTGTCACATTAGGAGAATGGAGTCAGATGGAAAACGTGAAGGGCGTGAGAGCAGTAATCACAGATCTGAGTTCCCGTTTCCTGTCTGCTTGCTCCGCTGCCTCCGGAAGAAAAGGACAGGTGCAAAGACATGTCAACCGGAGACTAAGGACGGACGGACGATGGAGAAGCGTGGGGTCTCGCGTCGCCCAGAACAGCAGCGGCACAGGTCCCTGCCTGCCCCGCACGGCGCGCACTTGTGTCTGACTTAAGCCTCCGGCAGCTTTGCCCGAGACCAGAGCTCTCCCATGCTGACGGGGGAGGCTTTGGGAGAGGCAGGTTTCTGTTGCATCCAGACCTGCCACTCAGACAACCGAGCTCAATTTCTGAGAAGGAGAAACACAGGCGTCCTCCTGCGGTCCTCAGAGCTGCTTCCAGCACCGCCTTCCCGCGGGAGATGGAGAGTTTAGCTGGAAGAGGTGGCCAATGGCTAAGTGCCGTTCCGTGGGCGCCCACTCAGGAAGATGGGCCCTGACTGCACTCGCAGGAACGCCGCCCCACTGTCAGAGAGCACGCGTGCTACGCTCCCCAAGCCCTCGGAACACACGGCTACCAGGCCCAAGAGCTCAGAGGGGTGGGTGTGGGGGGAAATCCACAGGGGCCAGGGCGGAAGGCAGCCTTCCGTTGCCCCTGGGGCGGGTGGGCTGAGCTTGAGACTAAGGGGAAGGAAACACAAATTCCAGCTGGGGCCTTTAGTCAAAGGCTCATGTGAGCTGGAATCCGTACCGAGCTGACCTTCGCTTTTGCTTCTCCGTTAGCGGATTTGTGACGCAGAATAAATATGTCAGCAGTCGGTGTGAGGAGTGGGACAGAGGTCCCCATCCTCCTTCCACCTGGGGTCTGAGCCCAAGGGTTGCAGATTTCTCCCGGTGCTGTAACCCCTCAAGGTCACAGTGAGGGCTCCCTCCTCCGGCCCGAGCTCAGGGCCACACCCTTCCTCCATTCTCATGTTAATGAGCCACCTCCAACCCTTCTCCTTCCACCCCACCCCGTCCCTGCTGGCTGCTTGCTCCCTGGCCGCCTCCAAGGCTTCCTGTCTGCGCAGCAGCGCCCAACCCTCTCAATCCCTCCTTCCCGTTCTCCATCAGTCACCTCGGTGTCTGTTCTGTTCCCCGAAGGGCCCGGGCTTCCTGAGGGCGCCCAGCCCAGAACCCACTGCGTCACCTTTACCGGCCCTCGGGGCGCTGGCAACGGCAGAGGGCGGAGCTGAGTCAGACGGAGAGGAGAGCTGGCTGGTTAGGGAAGGCGGTGTGCGGTGAGCTCCCCAGAAGATCAGGAGAGGGCGTGTCTGTCGCTTAGGGAAGGGGGTTGAGGGGGAGGCACGTGAGGGGACGGGAGCCAGGTTGGAGGGTCCTGGGATGTCTGCCCTCGGTAGCAGGGGTCACCACAGGCCCAACAATGCCAAACAGCACTGCGTTGGAAGAGGGGGCTGTGCGGGCAGGAAATGGGGGTCCTAGGGTTTCCGCCCACAGCTACACTGGACAAGGGGAGTTAAGTTATGCTACATTCCTCCTCTCACAGCCCAGTTTCTGTCTCCAGGGCCACGGGCGTATGGGAGCCGGTCATGACGAAGCTAATGGGGAAACGCGTGTGATGAAGCAGCCGCTGCACCCAAACACGCAGACACCTGGGCCTCGGTGATAATCCAAACCCAATGCTGCCCGCGGGGGGTTGTTGTCTTAATGCCACTGTGAGCCCCGCCTCCCGGGACGCAGCCACGCGACTTGCTCTGGCCCATAGCACATCAGCACAGGCGCTCCCACAGGCGCCTCGGGCCCCGCTGTCCTGGAACACGGCAGCCACACGGGAGCCTGCCTGCCCCGGAGGAGCCGCATGGAGAACCCGGAGACTGCCTGGCTGACAGTCCCAGCCACGACGGGGAGAGGCCGCCCTGCGCCATGCCCTGCCCACGGAGCAGCCAGATGCCACCAGTGGGCTCCGACCAAACAAACTAGCCCAGGCCAAGGCAGCATAGAGCCAATCAATGCTGGGTATTGAATTTTAATGGATTTGTATGCAGCAATAGATAACGTATTTCTAACCCAAAAAACCTGCAACAATTCAGGGGCAAGAAAACACTGTAAAATCCAACAGGTCTGTGCGATTTAAAACTCATCACGAGCCAATAATAAAGAATCCTCCAAGCCTGGTGAGGACCTGGCAGACGCTCGCAGCCAACGGGAACGTAGTGCTGAAAAGTCAGAGGCACTGCCCCCGAAGCAGGCGCCGACGCCCCCATCACTGCTCTGTCCCACACGGCCCCGTGGGCAAGAAAAGGAAACCCGAGGTGTAAGAATTGAAAATGGAGAAAGAACAAAACAAAAACCGCACCTGTTCACAGGCAGTGTGATTGTGTGGGGTAGGGGGAAGGCGCCCCCAAGACGGCCATGTCCTAGTCCCCAGAACCTGGGATGTTACTTGGGATGGGCAACGGGACTGTGCCCCTGGGCTTCCTTAGAGGATTTTGAGGTCACATTTGCATTTCTGGTTTCCTGTAGGAAGGCCAAGTCTTCCTCAAGGAATTGACTCTCTTTCTAGCCTGTCTATCCCCTTCGCCTGGTGGGACAGCCCTTTCCTGACAGGTCTCGGAGGGACAGCTTTGTCGGGGTACCCAGTCGCCACGTTCACCCCATCAATACGCGCTGGAGCAGCGGGGGGAGTCCCCCCATCCCTGGAAAACCTTGGAGAGCGAGACTACGGGAAAGAGCGCGCTGGGAATGTCTCACCCTCAGGGTCTCAAGCGTCTAGACTAGACGGAACTTCTTAAAGCTGCGTTCACGTCTGACATAAACTTAATAGGGTCTTGTGGGATTGTTTTATTAAGGAGCATAAAAATGCCCGTCACTTTTCTCTTTGAGCAATTTCTTCTATGTGGTCCTTTTCCTGCCGCAAATCCTTGCAATAGTCCTATGTGGGAGGTCGTCATGGAAATTATATTCCCTTACAGTCCGTATGTGTCTGCCCAGCCGCCCGCAGGGCAGAACGTGACCGGCTGCGTTAGAAGGCAGGGCCTTTAAAGAGGCGATTAAAAAGTGGCTCTTAGGGCGGGTCCCCCTCCAATCTGAC
>NW_006291729.1:2042748-2047258 GCF_000327345.1 Myotis davidii | reverse complement strand
GGGGGGGTGCGGTGCGTGCAGAGGACAACCATTCCAACAGACAGCCAGGGGGCGCTGTCCACACACCAAGGAGAGGCCTCAGAGGGAAGCTCCCCTCTAGCACGGTGACCTTGGACTTCCCACCTCCCATCCTGAGAAAATAAACTTCTCTTATTTAAGCCGCCTGGCCTGTGGCATTTTGTGATGGCAACAAATCCTATATAATAAAAGGCTAACATGCAAATAAACTGAATGGCGGAATGACCAGTTGCTATGATGCACACTGACCACCAGGGGGCAGATGCTCAATGCAGGGGGAGCGCTGGAAGCTCCCCTCTAGCACGGTGACCTTGGACTTCCCACCTCCCATCCTGAGAAAATAAACTTCTCTTATTTAAGCCGCCTGGCCTGTGGCATTTTGTGATGGCAGCCCCAACAAATCCTATATAATAAAAGGCTAACATGCAAATAAACTGAATGGCGGAATGACCAGTTGCTATGATGCACACTGACCACCAGGGGGCAGATGCTCAATGCAGGGGGAGCGCTGCTCAGCCAGAAGCCAGGCTCACGGCTGGAGAGAAGAGCAGTGGTAGCGGGAGCCTCTCCCACCTTCGTGGCAGCTCTAAGAGCAGTGAGCCGAACAGTAATAAGCAAGGGGTCCTGGATTGTGAGAGGGTGCAGGCTGGGCTAAGGGACACCACCCCCCACACACACACTCCAGTGCACAAATTTTGTGCACTGAGCCTCTAGTGAATACATAAAACCCACACACTTCTCAAATGAGAAAAGCTGACTTGACACTGTTAATGCTTGAATTTGAGCACGTTCTTGCTCGTGCCTGAACATTTCCCTCTGTGGTTTATTCTTTTGCCTCCCAAGCTGGGTGTTGGGCATAGTTTGTGAAATTATAATTTTTTAAAGTTCGTGTACATGGAGAGGTTATCTTTGAAGTGAGTTCCAGTCTCATCTTCCATCTCGAAGGCGCTCCCTAACCCCCCCTCCCCACTCTAAGTCAGGACTTGTTTCCAAACACAATCATCAGCAGCTACGCCAGGAACCTCACTGCGGCTCCCGCTACGTTTACTTCATTCGCTTTCCTGTGACCAAAACAGAGACACAGAGAAGCCACCTGGAAACCCTGAACCAACCACTCTCAATCTACGACAGGAATAATGAGAACTTTCCCAGGGTGCGCAGTCAGGGGTTGTATGTGGGAGTGGGTATGAACGGAGTGGGGTGATGGAGGAAAGAACATAAAGTTGGATCAGGCCGAGTTATGGCGAAGGAGCCACTAAGCAAAGACTCTGGGTTCAACGTTGTAGCTTACGTGGTGAGAGAGGGCTCTGGCGGTTTGCTTGGTTGGCTGGAGGGCACATGGACCAAAGGCGGCCTACCCTAAGTGAAGTTGAAACGCCATTTTGTTCTCCTGTAACCAGGCCAAAAACAGACCAGAAAACAGTAGAAGCACCCCGGGCACGCAGCTGCAGGTCAAGATCATGTGCGTGGCATTTCCAGGTGAGCCGGGAGGATGCTGTGGAGAGAGCGAGCCTCCGAGCAGGAGGAGGGGTGCGGACACGGGGCTGGACCACTGGAGGGGGAACCGGTCTGCAGGTGGGCAAAGGGCCCAGGTGCAGTCAGAGGTCAGGACAGCGGCTGGGAGCCCCGCAAGACCTTACTCACCCTGTGTTCCGAGTCCCGGGGCGGCCCTAGGCGGGAGGCAGAGAGGCGAGACGCGACCTCGTTATGAAGCGTGGAAAGTGGACAGTCCCGCGATGAGCGAGTGGCGGAGGTGGCCGGGAGCGTCGCTCAAGGCTCTTTCTCCCAGGGAGGGACAGAGGTCACACCGCGTCCCCGCAGGAGGCTTCCCACGCAGGGAGCCGATCCGGGAGGACCGCCCGCGAGCAAGCAGCCTGCGGTCTGGGCGCACAGCCTTCCCAGGCAGAGATGAGAAGCAGCTGGGACCATGAGAGGCCGCGCCCGGGGGACGAGCTTGGCCTCTGGCTTGCATCCCAGGCCTCTCAGCGGAGCGGCCTTGAGTATTAACACCCCCGCCCTCAGTTTCCTCCTCAATACAATGGAGCTAAGACCTCCCTCCTGGGTTTCTGTGAGAATGAAGTGAGGACACACATAAACATGCTAGTATATGCCTCACCTAGGGCTTGCATGGGCGGGTTAATGGATGGATGGACAGACAGATGGACCTACCGGCACTTCCTGCCTTTGCCTCACCACCACCTTTACTCTCTGGGCCCACTGTGGCCACGAAAGGGCTCCAAGAGAAGACCCAGAGCCCTCTCACATGGGGAGAGCCAGCTGATGCCCCAATTCAGTCTCCTCTCTACAGACCCGGGGCTGGGGCGCCTCAGCCCCTCCGGTTAGCAGAGTGCGTGCAGCCACTGTCCCGGAGAACCCAGACCACGCTCGCCCGTCCGTCTGTTTGGTGCTGAGTGTGGAGGGAGGGGAGGAAGCCTGGACCCAGCCAGCCCTGACCCCACCCCTGAGCCACATCAGCAGGCTCGCTGGCCCAAGACCGTGGCTTCTCACCGACACTTACTGAATGGCCAGGTGCTTGGTGCGCCTCTATTCCTCACAGCTCACTGAGGTTGGGGTTGTCGCCCCACTTCACTGAGCAGATAAATGATTTTCTCAAGGTCAGCCTTCTAAGACGGCAGACCGACCAGGCGGAGCTGGTTTTCTGAACAACGTGGTAGACTGGAAACAAAACAGCCCTTCCCCGTCCAGCAGACGGGATGTAAACCCGCATTCCTCCACTTCCCGGGGCGGGGCCTAGCAGAGTCGGTGGGACAATGCCAACTCCAGTCCTGGAAACCAGCAGCTCAGGACCTGGACGCGCTCGCAGACACTCATCAAAGGCTCCTGGGTGGCGGCCTGCGTTTTTCTTCTTTAGATACTTCCAGACGCAGTGGGCAGAGTGCATCTCAGGCCTGTGCAACGCCATGGAGTCACCAATCTCCCCGCCATGAACGCCTGCAAACAAGAAACCACCCTCAACAACACCTCTCCCCGCAGGACACGGGCTCGCTCGTCAAAGGCTTGGATGTGCACCTGCTTAGGACCAGGGGCCAGGTGTTCACGGGATCCGCCTCGCCGGGCGCCCTCAGGTGGGAGATTCGAGGCGGACGTGAAGTCAGCAGAACCTGGCGGAGAACCGGTCTTCGAGCCCTTCTCCGGGGCAATCCATAGCACGGGAGGCTATTTTTAACGTGTTCCATATGAACTGTGAAAAAATATGCAACATTCGAGGCATTTACCATAATCCTCGGTGAGATAAATATGGTGCTCAGGCAACAACAAAAATGGAAAATATGTACGTAGCCCAAAAGCTTCATTAAAAAAGTTAACATAAGGAAGCGGTTTTCTAAAGGGCCTTTCGGTCTGAGGCGAGAGGTGGCCCAGCGTCTGCAGGACGCGGACCGGACTATCACCCTGGCTGTGTCCCTGGACCGGGACCGGCTGAGCCACGGGCTCTCCAAGCAGCGAGGGGAGCGCCTCAGAACCTGGGCATGTGCCGGGCTGCGCTGTGCACCCCCCGCCTCGCTCAGTGGGGTACTGCGGTCCGCCCGACCCTCTCTCCAAGTTGCTAGCTGTGCCCCCCGGGGCAGGTCCTGGGGGTCTCTGAACTGCATTTGGTTATTTCATTTGGTAATAGAGCTTGTTTGGTAAAACGTCTACCTGATTTCCAGATGTGCGTTACTATCGCTCTTGTAGGCTGAAAAGCAAACACAACGTATTTCCAGGACTCGGGGGAGCTCAGCAACGCGCTAGATGCTAAGAAAAGAAACGCAAGAAAAGCAGGCCATGTGGTCCCTGCCCCCAAGGAGCCTTTGAGCGAGTTTTCAGGCACAAAAAATAAAACAGAACCGAAGAGGGGCTTGTGTACGATAACAAATTAGAAAATTAGCACATTTGTGTCTAGAAGATTCTGGTGAGAGTTAGGCGTATGCATGAGGCTGAAAGAAACCGTAATGGGTGGGAGGAAAGGCAGGTGCCCCAGGAGCCGTGAGCAAGGCTGGCGGCCTCAGATCTCAGACCTCAATCGGGCATCAATTTGGCAAAGACAGTGGGATATAAGGTGAGTTCTGGTCCCCTGCCCCGCCCCTGGCCATCAAATACGTACCAGATATGGCCCTGGCCCAGCGGGCTGAGAAGTCAGAGGAGGACTTGGAGGAAGCCGGGTCTCCGTGCTGGCTGGGGTAGTCACCTGCCTGGACCCAGGTCCTTCATCTGCAAAACAGGCCACCAGTGTCCCCCTGTCCGACCCCACCCACCTCCAGAGAGACCAGCTGGCCAAGGGCAGAGCAATAGACAGAGGGTGGAGGGAGAGGGGCAGGAGGACGCCTTAGAGCAGTGATGGCGAACCTTTTGAGCTCGGCGTGTCAGCATTTTGAAAAACCCTAACTTGCCGAAACCGGTTTGGCTCAGCGGATAGAGCGTCGGCCTGCGGACTGAAAGGTCCCAGGTTCGATTCCGGTCAAGGGCATGTACCTGGGTTGCGGGCACCTCCCCC
>NW_006291729.1:2031068-2042645 GCF_000327345.1 Myotis davidii | reverse complement strand
CGCGTGTCACCTCTGACACAGCACTGGGGCTGGCAGAGGAGAGGGAGAGGGAAAAGATCTCTCTTAAGTCCTGCAAAGGGAGAGATGACCACAGGACTTGTCTGCCTGGCCAGGATCAGTAAAAACCGCAGGGAAATCTTAGGCCTGGGCACAAGACAGCCTGGGAGGAGGAACAGAGCTGCTTGAGGGCGAAATCTGGGAGGACCTCTGTACAGGCCTCAGGAGGCACACCATTCTCCCCCTTCGAATATATGCAAATGAAGCTATAACTTAGCACTCATCAGCACCCATGAGATGAGTTAATTAAAAAGTTATAATTCACAAGAGGCCTACATTACTTGATAATGTGTCACCAAAGCCTATGAATATGAGAATTAATTACTTGGCCCAGATGTTGAAGGAATGCTTAATTTCTGGAGCTCTTGGTTTGACGCGTTCACTTTTTTTAATGCAGCGTTGACACGAAGATAACGCGATTGTGTGTTTACTAACTGATTACCTTAACTAGCAGCCACCATTTTTTAATGTGTCAGCATGCGGCGCGTGGCTGCGCTGGGTGATTTGCACACGTCGTTTTACTTACCGTCAGAGCAACGATGTGAGATGGGCATCCTTGTCGCCATTTTATGTGGCCAAACAATAAGAGGCCCTGCGAGCC
Organism: Myotis davidii; assembly: GCF_000327345.1. Classification (NCBI taxonomy): domain Eukaryota; kingdom Metazoa; phylum Chordata; class Mammalia; order Chiroptera; family Vespertilionidae; genus Myotis; species Myotis davidii. The sequence continues at coordinate 2,041,987 of NW_006291729.1, read as the reverse complement.
GAGGGGCCAAGGCCCCACAAATCCGGTGAAGAACCAAAGAGGCAAAACCTGAGTCTGCCCAGTTCTGCCCATGGATAGGCCTTCTTTCAGACGAACCCCCTGGCAATTCTGGTTTACCAAACTCTGAAGGACTGAGGACTTACTCCATTTGCAAATGATTTGGCTTTGCCTGTTTTTCATTCAAAACTCAGGGATACACCTGAACCTCAAATCTGCAGGCACACAGTCTGCCTGTTTCCAGGCTCTGTGCTCATTCTGAACTGCTTCTCAATTCCACCTTAACCAAAACCAAACCCAAATGTCTCTGCCTGGTGGGCAGTACAAACACAGAGCCGAACTCCAGGCCTCGTTGTGAGGGCTGGGGGAGGAGAATGAGCATAAATGAGTCATATTTACACAGACCTGACGCCTCGCTGTGTGTCTGCAGAACAAAGGAAAAGGTGGAGAAATTGAAATTTTAAACATCTGGATTCCATAGGGTTTTGAGTTTTTAAGATGTTTAAATTTTTAATAGTATGTTTTTGTTTTCTACGATGAATATATTTTTTCTAATAGGAAAACGTATGTTATTAAAATTAGAGGTGACAGTTTGGCTGGGTATAGAATGTTTGAATCACAAGTCTTTCTCCCAGATTTTGTAAATGTGGTTCCATTGACTGCCTTTATCCGATGCTGCACAGGAAGTCTGGAGTCTCCTTGAATTCTTTCCACGGTGCTTGTTGGGCTACTTTGGATTTTTTCCGTCTGAAGTTTTCTAAGGTTCTTTTGTTATCCATGGAATTCAATAGTTCCACCAGGGACATGTCAAGATGCTTGTCAGATTTCATTAAATCTTTCTGATAGCCCTAGATGGTTTGGCTCTGTGGATAGAGCATCGGCCTATAGACTGACAGGTCCCAAATTCAATTCCAATCAAGGGCATATGCCCAGGTTGCAGGCTCAATCCTCAGTGGGGGGTGTGCAGGAGGCAGCTGATCAATGATTCTTTCATCATTGATGTTTCTATCTCTCTCTCCCTTCCTCTCTGAAATCAAGAAAAACATATTTTTTAAATCTTTCTGATAAAGTTCACCACCATGACAATCACCATCATCACCACCATGATGACCATCACCATGACAACCACCACCATCACCAGCAGCAGCATTAGCAGTACCAGCATCTATTACTAGTACATGTTGAGTACTAGCATAAACTGTAATTAGAAATACTGTATTAAATATAATGGCTATCAAGGTAAGAACCTTGGCCACCACATCGCAGATGAGAAAACTGAGTCTCAGAGAACCAAATTACTTATAAAAGGTCATCTAGCAAGCAAACGGTGGAGCTCAAGCTCAAACCCAGTTACGTCTGATTCCGAAGTTGGTGCTATGTTCAGAGTCACCCCTAATTCTCCCTGCACGCTGCCCTGCCAATGTGGCACCTGAGCATAGCATGTACCACATTCGGGAGGAGAGGAGGGGATGTTGGGGCTCAGAAAAGTGTTTTTAAAAGTGTGCTTTTCTGCCTGCAGCCATCGCAATGGGCTGACATCAACGCTTACCACACTCCTGAGCGGCATCAAGAACTTGGTGGTACAAGCACCAGCTCGCTGTGGTTCTGGAAGGTGGTTCCTGGGCACTGGCTGTGCCATCTTAGAGCCCTGCCCATAGGACACTGAGCAGGCAAGCTGCTCTCTCACTGAGTGCGGCTCCTTTGAAAGACTCGTCCCCCAGGGCCAGTCCCCGCTCCAGGATGCTGACCATCCCCCAGGGCCACAGTCCCCACTCCGGGATGCTGACCGTCCCCCAGGGCCACAGTCCCCACTCCGGGATGCTGACCGTCCCCCAGGGCCACAGTCCCGCTCCGGATGCTGACGCGGCGGGCCCGGAGGCCATCGGTGACTTCCCCGCGCTCAGCACTTTGTCCGCTTCTCTGCTCTTTCCGCTGAGACTGCATGTGGGACGTGTAGGTTCGTAAATTAATTCTTTGAAGATTCACTCTTGTCAGCTAACTTTTCTCACTGCAATAAGCCAAGGAAGTCACTTACGAGCAACTGCATTTCTACTGTCCAGTCCTCCGGCCTTTCCCGTTCAGACGGCATTCCAGAGCCGCCTTCAGCAACACTCCACCGTCACAGGCAGGACTCAGAAACGTCCGCTTAAACGTAACGGGGAGAGTGATGGTCACATCGCGCCCTTAGATTTTTCCTTTTTAAATAGTCCGAGGGGACCCTCTGGGTGAGAACGGAGGGAGAAGACGAGTGAGCCCTCGGCTGCCGTTCAACCTAAAACAATCGCTCTTCAGTTCCAGTCTCCTCTCCTGCCTCAGACCAGCAGCACTGACGCCAGGAGGAGACCGTGTAGGCTCAGAGCAGGTGCCTCCAGGTGAGAGCCAAGAAGAAGGGTCTCGCCTCTGCCCCCAGGTGAGCGGGGAGAGGCGGTGCGGGGTCCTGGGAGCAGCCCGGGCTGGGAGCCTGAGGCCTCGTTGGGGTTCTGACCGCATCTGAATTTGTTCCAGAAACTCAGACGTCACCCCCCCTAAGTCTCTACTTCCTCGTCTATGAAGACAACATCAGGTCACGTTCTTTACTAGCTCAAGACGCGTCACATGCGCTCACTACATTTTCATCCGTGAGCTCCCCACCGCCTGTCTAAAATGGGGGTGGCAAGTTACAAATAAGGGAGCAACTCACTGGCACTTTGCAGACTTCGTTAACCTTTAAGATTTTCCCTCTTGTTTACCAATAATAATAGTAATCAGCTCCCCCCGCTCCCCCCACCACCACCACCACCTCTTAATTTACCAAGAATTACCCTGGGATCTCTGTGAGGCCCATTAAAATCAAGATTTGCTGGTGCTCCCACTTCCTGAATTTGCAAACAAATGCTTTGGAGAAGTTGAGCCATTGCCTAACTTCCCATAATGCATTTTACATGCTGGAGCCATCTCCCGTGGGCTCTGCGTTAAGTGAATAATGGCCATGCTGTTTGGAGTGACTAGCAGTTCGGTTCACTCCATTGTTACTAAGTAATTGACACTTTGCTGGAAAACCCAGAAGGCCATTGGACCTGTGTGCACTGAAATGTACCATATCTTGGTTACACAATATGCTTTTCATTATTTCCCAATGTCCTGAAGAATGGCTCCAATAAAGCTGCTATTTCATGGTGTGGGGTGCGGACGAGCAGTTGGCTGTAAGGTCTCAGCTCACAGTGTCATTTAGACCAGGAGCGGATGCATCTATCCAGCTGGAGGGAGGGCCCACCCAGGTTGGCCGCACAGGTGAGGGATGAGAGACCGGCTCGCCACTGCTCTCTCCCAGAATGAGTGTGGCCAATGGGCATGTCTCCCAAACACGCAGCACAGAGCCCCGGGCGATGGGTCCCGTTCCTGTTCTAGGAAAACAGCCAAGTCACTCGGTATGTTTAGGAAGCCAAACTATGGCAGCCGCTAGGGAATCTTTTAGGAGCAGCGGTTCTGATTTCTTTGTTCTGACATCGCCAGTCATGAGGGGAAGACTTGGTCTTGTGACCAGCCCATTTCATGGCGCATTAGCAGAGCTGTTTATGGGCTGGTGTGCCTCCTGAGAAAAACAGATGAGCCCCGTGTGCCTGGGAAAATCGTCAGGATGCGATTCCCAGCGCCAGGATCTCACCCCGTCGCCAGGAAAACCTTGTCACCGACACAATCTCTCTTACCCTCACCTGGGAAGGGGGCAGAGTTTGCTGCCCCAAAACATGCCTCTTTGTGATATTGATATTTTAAGCTGCTTATTTTTTTTAAGAAACAAGGGATTCAGGAAGAAGCTTTGACCTTCCCCCTAACTGCCTAAAACAGTGGTTCTCAACCTTGGCTGCACATTAGAATCACCTGGGAATCTTTTTTAAATCCTGATTTCTGGGCCTCATCCTCTCAGAAATCAGGATTTTAAAAAGATTCCCAGGTGATTCTAATGTGCAGCCAAGGTTGAGAACCACTGGCCTAAAAGAAGTAAACTGCTCCCAGAAGGGCGATGTCACTGAGAGCTACAGTGTGACATGGACCAGTGAACAGATGTGGAGAGCGGCTACAGCGTTTGGACAGGCTCAAACCTGGGACTAATGAGAGGACACAATACTCCCGTGCAAGTCCCAGCACAATTATGGCCAAAGGCTATAGCTGTAAGCTTGACCTTATGGTCTGAACCTGTGGTCCTACGTGGCTGAGAGATATGGGCTGCGGGAGGTGCAGCAAGTAAACAAAGCTTGATCAGGTGCAGGTAACTGAGTAGATTCGAAACCCGCGAGAGTGTTGTAAAGATCTTGATCTCACCCTTACTTTGCCTCGTGGATCTGGCTGTAGAATAAAGACTCGGCTTACAGGCCGTGGCGCTGTCTCTCCATCAGAGAGCAGTGTCCCATCTGGCGCCAGCTTTCTTCTCTTGTCTGTCTTCTTTAATCCTTCACCGTCCCCCTCAGGTTCACCTAACCTGGCTGTGCCAGCGCAGCACAGATAGAGGGACCTGGCCAGGCCCTTGGGTCAAAGGCCTCTCCATGCCCCATTGGCAAAGCCAGCCCTGCAAACATTCATTTACCAAACATTTGCTCCTCCATCGCCATGGGGATTGCCTTCTGCCCTCTAAAGTTCCAATCCACCCCCCCCCTTCTCCTTAGCTCAAGATGGAATATAAATCTCAACTGTTCTTGGGGCACATATTCTTTTGGCACCCCCATATGCACATACGTGATTAGATATGATTATTGTCTCCTGTTAACCTGTCTGAGGTCATTTTAACCATTCCAGCAGCCAGAAGAACCAAGAAAGGGCAGATTCTGTCTGTGCTCTGCATTCACTCAGCAAAACCCACCATCACCTGTACGTGTTCGGACTGCATTTACAGACATTCGCAGGCATGTGAGCCAGGCAGGAGGGTTCCCAGCCGGCCCCCATCTCATCCGCACCCTCAACCCGCCATGCACCTGTGTCATTCCCGTTTCCACCACCACTTGCTGCATTTTCACTCCTTCCCAGCAATGTGCTTGCGAATCAAGCACAGCACAACCACAAGTGGAGAAAACAAAGTCGGGGTGGGCGACGCTTTCCCCCAACTCACCTGGCGCCCGAGTCCGTGCTGCTGCTATAACGTAGAGCAACAGAAACTTCTCATAGTTCTGGAGGCTGGAAGTTCAAGGTCAAATAGCAGTAGATCGCTGCCTGGCAATGGCCTGCCTGCCGGCACACAGACTGCTTCCTTCTCTCTCCGTGTCCTCACCCGGGAGAGGGTGGTGCCCTCTATTTCACAGCATCCTCCCCCACACTGTAACATCATCCATTTTCTTTTTTTAAATATATATTTTATTGATGTCAGAGAGGAGGAAGAGGGAGAGACAGATAGAAACATCAATGATGAAAGAGAATCATTGATTGACTGTCTCCTGCGCACTCCACTCTGGAGATCCATCCCACAACCCCGGGATCGAACCGTGACTCCTGGTCCATAGGTCGATGCACAACCACTGAGCCACGCCAGTCGGGCCAGCTCATCCATTTTCTCATGGGCTCGAATGACGTAGGACCCAGGGCCTCCAGACTCTCAGAGCCTGAAGCAGTGGAGATGGCAGGAAGCACAAATTCCCCACCTGGGCCACTAGGGGCGATGGTGAGCGGCCACTCTGCTTCCCTCTCTGGGTGTCTGGACCCACGTGTTCTACCTACTCCACAGCGCCGCTCACTCCAGCCACCAGACCTGCGTCTGTCTTCTCGGGTCTCCTTGCCCAATGGCTCCTTGAAGACAAGGTCTATTTTCCTTTCTCTCTGCCCATATAACAGCTCACATTGCTCGGCACACAGCAAGGAGAGGAGCAAGGAGAAGGGGGCTTTGCTGGACCACATGCTCTATGCCTCCGGGAGGTCTGACTCACGCTCCTCCAACAAAACATTGAGACTGTGGTCCTAGGACCTGCTACAGGGACAGCAGGTCCCCATGTGAAATTGGGACTAGCCCTGGCCGGTGTGGCTCAGTGGATAGAGCATCGGCCTGCGAACCAAAGGGTCTCGGGTTCGATTTCGGTCAAGGGCACGAAGCTTACTTGCAGGCTCCTCCCTGGCCTGGGCCCTGGTCGGGGCACGTGCAGGAGGCAACCAATGGATGTGTCTCTCTCACATCAATGTTTCTCTGCCTCTCTCTCTCTCTTCCACTCTCCCTAAAAATCAATGGAAAAATATCCTCTGGTGGAACAATAAAATAAAATAAACAAAATAATAAAATAAATTGGGCCCTAACCGGTTTGGCTCAGCGGATAGAGCGTCAGCCTGCGGACTGGGGGGCCCCAGGTTCGATTCTGGTCAAGGGCATGTACCTTGGTTTCGGGCACATCCCCAGTAGGGGGTGTGCAGGAAGCAGCTGATCGATGTTTCTCTTTCATCGATGTTTCTAAGTCTCTATCCTTCTTTCTTCCTCTCTGTAAAAAATCAATAAGATATATTTTAAAAATAAATAAATAGGGACCATCCCAGGACACCAGCAAAACAAATGGCTTCCCAATTGGGGGGAGTTCCTTAGTTAAAGAGTGTGTAAAGGTTAGATAAATGGATAAAATAAAGTAAATTTTTAAAAAGAGTTGGCACAGGTTGAGCTGCCACCGGCCACACAGGTGTGGTCAGAGAGAGGAGGGCTCCCAGGAGCTGGGCCCTGGTGAGATGCAGACTTCGAAGAGGAGGCTCATTTCCCCGCTGGGCAGGGCTCCCTGATGTGGGGCTCGGGGCTGAGAGGCAGTCGCCTGGGGTCCCAGCAGGGTCAGGTCTCCTGTTCCCAGGACCACTCTGTTCCAGCTCTGGGAGAGGGGACAGGATGGGCACAGGGAGGGACCATGGAAAGGGCTGGGCCGGGACCAGCACCCTGGCCACCGCCACCCCTGGACATCCTGCCTTGGCCAGAAGGGGCCTGGCAAGGACACAGAGGCAGAGGAACTGGGAAAGGGCTGGAAACCACAGGCGTCTGAGGAACAGCGCCCAGAGGCTGCCCAGTGATGCAATTCACGGGAGACAAAAACACAGAGCCCTCCAGTCCTCCCCAGGAGCAGGCATCGTCCGCGTGACCTTCCAGGAACCTGCTGACAGGAGCGGTCTGTGCGCCTCTCTGCCTGGGGCCTGGGATGACTGCGAAGAGGGCGGGGCGGGAGGGGCGGGAGTGAGGCAGAGAGGAGGCCGGGGTAGGGGTGGGGGGACGGGGTGCTCGGTCCTGGCACGGGGCTCTTGGGCTCCGTCTGCTGGTGGCGCGGGGAACCACACCCACCTCCCAACCAAAGTGAACAGTGTTTCTGAGAAGGTATGTGTGCAGAGAGATGGAACACCCCTCATCCAACAGCGCCTCCCCCGCCCCCCGCAAAGGGTCTTTATCACAGTCTGGGTCCTTCACACCTGCGACGACCAGAGGTTATGACGTCGGCGCTTCTGAGCCACGCGGAGCCCAGGGGCAGCTGGAGACTCGGAGACACGGGCCCGTTGGTCTGAGGTGGGACTTAGACATCCGTGATCTTTCTTAAAATATGGAACACGTCACGAATGTGCGTGTCCTCCTTGCGCAGGGGCCAATCGTCTCTGCATCGTTCCGATTCCAGTGTATGTGCCGCCGAAGCAAGCAGGACACCCGTGATTTCTAAACATCCCTCCCTCCCGTCAGGTCTACCGTCCAGCCACGGCGGACGGGCCCCGTCACTGAGGCCTGGCAGGTTCTCCGTTCCTCTTGTTGTTAATCCTCACCCGAGGACACCTTCCCATTGGTTTTTAGAGAGAGTGGGAGAGGGAAAGACAGAAACATCGATGTGAGAGAAACACATCGATCGGTTGCTTCCTGCACGAGCCCCCACCAGGGCCTGTGCTCTGGGGAGGAGCCTGCAACCGAGGCATGTGCCCGGGATCAAACCCGGGACAGGCCGACGCTCTATCCACTGAGCCACACTGGCTACAGCAGTTCTCTGTTCCCAATACTTCTCATAGCATCAACCACAACTATCATTCTGACAGGGTGCCTCTGGGCACTGGTGTCCATGCCAGCACGTGGGAGTTATCCTGGACTCCTGGGCTCTCCCCACCCCCATAGTATGGCCTAGATTTGGGCCTTGGCCTCCCACATCGGAGCTGCTCTACGTCTCCCCATCCATGCCCGCCACCTGGGATCAGGCCACCATCCTCACACACTGGGCCTCTCCCTGTTCCCGGCTGGACAAGGCCCAGCCATGGCTCCAGACTGAGTCCAGCAGCCCCACCCCCACCCAGGAGGCCCCCCTCTACCCTGATAACACCCACCGCTCCGTCCCCCAGGGGCACCCGCCCCTCCTTCCTGGTGCCCTTCCAGTTCACAGGCCTTCCTGTCCCTGCACCTGCCCACCTTTAACGTACCACTTTTTAAAAAATATATTTTATTGATTTCAGAGAGGAAGGAAGAGGGAAAGGGCGATAGAAACATCAATGATGAGAGAGGATCACCGATCGGCTGCCTCCTGCACGCCCCCTACTGGGGATCGATCCCGCAACCCACGCATGTGCCCTTGGCCTGAATCGAACCTGGGACCCTTCAGTCTGTAGGCCCACGCTCTATCCACTGAGCCAAACCAGCCAGGGACGTTTTGGTTTTATAACTGTATAAGGGCCACTGTCTTATGTTTGAATGTATTTAAGTGAAATTGTGTAAGCATAATTCAGTTCCACAGGAAGGTTTTTGAAGATGACTATATCATTCAAAGCGGAGGAAAACGTCCATGGTGTTTGTCCACTGAACACATCTGTCTGATCCTAAGCAGTTCGCCTTCTCGGGGACCACACTCTGATTCCACGGAAAATCCACATGAAGACGATGTCGCTGCATAAAACCTGTCTCCGCCGTCATCACCTTGGCATTGTGCTACCTGAGAGCAAGAGCAGACACTTTCGCCCGGAACCAAGTCTCTCTCAAGGAATCGGAGGGGAGCCGCCTCGCTCGCCCAACACTGCGTGCTGTTTATTTCTAGGATCGTCCTGAAATATGAATCAAGAAGACAAAGAACAAAAGCGAAACTGCCCGGCCACTCCTGCGAGGAAAACACATCAAATCCCCAAAGGAATGTGTTCCTTGAAACTGCAGAGCGGGCCCCCTCGCTCGGCCCGCCATCCGTCTCGGAAAAGGGTGTTTTTACAATCAGAGCAGAAGCGGACGGGCCGCCCGCGTGCGCGCTTCTTTGTTGCGCAATGACTGTAACTTGCTCGGATTCCAGCAGCGGAGAAAGCAGCGATGGTGGTGCGGTTACTCTCCAAAGCGAAACTTAAAACCACAGCCTCCGGTGCACAAAAGGCAGAATGAGTCACCGGAAGAGGCCACTTGCTTGCAGAACTCATTAAAAGCCATGCCCGGCTGAAGGGACTTCCTGCCCCGTGCAAGGATCCCGGGCAACAGCACAGCCCCTCCAGGCCCCGACCGTGTGGGGGAGGGAGAGCCGTCGGAAACGCTGGGCCCAGCCCGGGTCCTCCGGCTCCCAGTGCTGGGCTGCCCGGCCCGGCCTGTCACAGGCAGTTCCCCTCCCAGGCAGGCCCTGCTGCCACCGAGATGCCCAGGAAGGTGGCTCTGGCCAGCTGCTGGCACCAGGGGCTCAGCACACCTGGGGACTCGGGGGACCCCTGCGCGTGTTTCCAGGGGCCTCCCTCCTTCAGCAGGTCCTTTCCGTCGCCCTGGCCAGGCCCGAGTCACATGCCAGCTGCCCTGGATGTGCAGCTCCTTGGGGACCAGGGCCCGGGCCTCAGTGTGCCTCTGGAAGCCGAGCGGGCACCAGCATCTGGGAGGATGTACCCACACAGGTGGGCCCCACACCCAGGTGGATGCGAAAGGTCCAGGGTGGGGCCCAGGGACTCGCATTGCTAACAAGCCGCCCGAAGCAGGCACTGCAGGCCCCAAGACTACACCTTGAGAACCACCCATCTTAGGCCTCAATGTCAAACAGCCGCCAGCACCTCCCTCCTCCACGCCAGTGGTGATGCTGACCTTGAGCGGTGCCAGTTGGAGGCCCTGTGGTGCCCAGGCCGTCAGGGGAAGGCCAGGCCGTCCGGGGAAGGCGCTCCTCCCCTCCCCCGGCAGGAGCCCACCACTCCCCTGGCTGGCGTCCAGGGCCCGCGCTCCGGGAGGGGCCTGGATCATGTTTTCAAAAGCTTTGCCTCCAAACCAAATGGAGTGTGCCCCCAGGTGGCCATGGGGAGCCACTGGCTTTCAGGGCCAACTTTTTGTTGTTAATCTTCACATGAGGATATTTTTCCATTGATTTTTAGGGAGAGTGGAAGAGAGAGGGAAAGGCAGAAACACATCGATCGGTTGCCTCCTGCACGACCCCTGACCAGGGCCTAGGCCGGGGAGGAGCCTGCAACCGAGGTACACTCCCTTGACCGGAATCAAACCCGAGACCCACTTTGGTCTGCAGGCTGACGCTCTATCTACTGAGCCAAACTGGCCGGGGCCAGGGCCAACTTCTGTCTGGTTTCCTTCCAGGCACCAAGCCCTCGTGCAAGGGGGTGACACGTGCCTCCGTCAACTGCAGCAGGAGCGGGAGAAGGGGCCAGAGGCGGGAAGGAGGCCCGGTGCCACCGTAACCACTTCCCCTTCACTCAGGGCTGCGAGAGATGTCCTCCCGCCGGCCCGGGCCCACGGGAACAGCAGCCCTGCTCTCACGCCGCCCCTCTGGTCTGGACACAAAACAGGCGTGCAGGGGGCGGCCCAGGACTGGGTGGCAGGGACCGGCGGCTGTCCTGGAGCAGCAGCTGGGGCCGCGCTCCTGTTAGAAGCGCACATGCAGGTTCCAGAAGTCAGGTTCTCTCTGTTGTTCAAAGGCGCCCGCCTCGCTGCCCTGCACGCCTCTTCTCCCGCCCCCAGATGGCGCCCTGGCCCACGCATGACCTGCAGGGACCCAAGCCCATGGCCACTTGTCAGCATTTCT
>NW_006291729.1:2027732-2030962 GCF_000327345.1 Myotis davidii | reverse complement strand
GGGGGGGGTGTCAGCTTTGAAAGCAAGGATAAGGAGTCTCTTATGTATTCGGGTGTTGGCCGCTGAGGCCTGGGGAAATTCCACCCGTGGAAGAGCTTCCCTGCGTGCCAGAGCTGCCTGCACGTGCAAAGGAAAATGCGTCACCCAGCGGTGCCCCGGGGAGGCTGTGGGCATCTCAGGGCCCACGACGACGGAGTCAGGCTCCCTTTATTTTACAGGTGGGAGAGCCAACCGACGGGAACCGTGGGAGTGGGTCTGCGGTGTGCAGCGGAGGAGAGGGTCGGCTGTCTCCCCTGCACACGAGCATTCATTCTAGACCAGCCGTGGGCAAACTACGGCCCGTGGGCCGGACCCGGCCCGTTTGAAATGAATAAAACTAAAAAAAAAAAAGGACGTACCCTTTTATGTAATGATGTTTACTTTGAATTTATATTAGTTCACACAAACACTCCATCCATGCTTTTGTTCCGGCCTCCGGTCAGTTTAAGAACCCATTGTGGCCCTCGAGTCAAAAAGTTTGCCCACCCCTGATGTAGACGCTGGCAGGGACGCTGGGTCCGGCCGCACAAGCAGCCCCGCCCGGTGCCCTGGCGGCCAGCTTTGACACAGGCAGGGACCACGGCTCTTACGTTTGTCCCAAAAGCACCGGCTGGCACAGGTAGGTCAGGAGGATGTCTCCGGCACAGGGACCAGCCACACACCCAGAGGAATGGCGACGGCTTTCAAGGGACGTGGGTGAACGAGGCGAGGGCTCGGATTAGTCCGAAATGAAAAACAAGCCCGGCCCGCGTGACTCAGGGGTTGACCATCGACCTATGACCCAGGTCAGGGCACAGGCCTGGGTGCGGGCTCCATCCCCAGGAGGGGGCGTGCAGGAGGCAGCCGATCCGTGATTCTCTCATCAAGGATGTTTCTCTCTCTCTCTCCCTCTCCCCTCCTCTCTGAGATCAATCACAAAATATAAATAAAACAAAGTTCACACTGACTGTCAGAAGCCTTTCATGGGTCTCTTTATTCCAAGCTTCTAGCTCTGCATCCAGCACAACACAAGGAGTTTCACAACAATGCGTATCGTTTCCCAGCACATACGCGCACACGAGGTGCTGTAAGCGGCACCGGTGAAAGCGGGAGCCACACTCAAAGCGGCAGAGGGGAGTCTGCACGTCCTCATGTCTCCGTGCACCCGGCCTGCGTTCTCCGTCACAGCAGGAACCCCGGCGACGCCCCTGAGGGACTCCTCTCCGCAGGCCCACTCAGCACGGCCCGCCCGCGGGGTGCGGGGCGGTGGTTGTGAACACAGACAAGCCCGCACGCACGCGCGTGCACGTCCCCCACGTGCAAGTCTCGTGTTCCCGAGCCACGGCCGGAGTGACCGTGACAGATGTGACCTGGGCGGGGTCACTCTCTGAACTGGACCCAGATCCGAGGGCCACTCTCTGGGAGGCGTGCCGGGGTCACGTGCCACGGGGCGGACGCCCCAGGTGACGCGCTCACACCTGCAGGTGGCGCGGCCGGCGCTGCTCGTCCTGGGGGGGCGATGGCCTGAGGGGGTGCCCCCTCTCCCAGCCTCGCTCTCCGATGGAGGAGGAACGAGACTCAGGTCACAGCAGCTACAATTCACCCCGAACACCCTCTGGAAGAAAGAATGAGTGTAGCTTCCAAAGGTGGCCAGTGCCCACGCCCAGAGCTCAGGCAGGACCGTGTTTCATCACGTCTCGTGCCTCCCGGGGGGCTCTGTGCGTGCATGCATGTTTCTATGCAAAGGGGATGCCTTTCCGTGGGGCCACAGCCGTTCCCAAGGGGCCTCATCCCGGAGCCTCCGCCTGCCGCCTGCCGCCTACCGGGCAACCTCTGTGTCTCTTTCACAGAAAGAGTCAAGTCCATCGCCTGCTCCACAGTGCGGCCTCCTAGGACTCTAACAACAGCATCTGAATAGGAAAGCACTTCAACCACCGGAGGAAAACGCTCTTTAGAAAAATAATACTTCAAAAAATAAAGCAAAATCTTTTACCAAAATAACTCTTTAACTTTTCAAATTGTTCTCTCGATAATTTGTTTATATAAACAAGAGAGTCCATCTCCCCGTGGCTTAAAGAATGGCCCTCCAGCCGTTACTCATCCACATGCCGTGCCCTGACTTGAGTGGGAAAAGCTGAGGAAAATAAAAAGGTCGGTGTGGTGAGATTCGAGAATAAGGCGCTGGGTAGTCTAACGGACATCTTTTTAATATTTCAGTGACCGTTATCATAGAAAGACTATGGCTAAATGCTTAAAACAATAACCAATCAGAGTAAAGTAATAAATAATATCTACAAAGAATATAATTTAACTTCTTGAAACGATTTTCTTAAAACCAAGCAGCTTCATTTGAGAGCTTCCCGTGGAAACCGGCATCGCAGCCGTGTGGCATCGGCTCCGTGCCAGCCGCATGCCCAGCTCCGCCTGCCGGAGGCGAGGCCGCGGCCGAGGGCCGGCCTGATGGGAAACACTGCCCCTCACACTCCCTCGGGCCTGAGCTTAAGGCTTCGCAGTTACCGGGAGCTGGACAAAGCACATTCCAGGGAACACGTTTGCCAGGTGCATTAAGGCATAGATGGTCCAGCGTGAGCCACAAAAAGGGGGCGGGGGGAGGGGGTGCCAGTGACGTCGGTTCTCTAACCAAAGTATAAAGACGAGCTTGTCACCTAAAACTAGACCGTCGGCAAATACTGCAAGGGACACCCACAGGGCCAGGCCCTTCAGAGACCTCAGATCCGGGTCACATGACCCAGCATGTGTCCCCCACCCCCGACCCCCACGGGGAGCAGAAAATGGGGGGGAGCCACCACGGGGGCGTGTGCCCCTCTCCACGTGGCGCGTACCTGGCGACCTCCGGGGACACTGTCCCAGCAGGGACCAGGCGCCAGCTCTGCTGGGCTTCACAGGGACACGCTGCCCAGTGACGAGGCCGCCCGCAGGCGGGTAGGGCAGCGTGGTCTCTGGCTTTCAGCCACAGCGAGGAAAGGCCCCTCCCCACCACCCCAGAGTGCACCCGACTCCTTGTCCAGGATGTGCACCCTGGTACTTAGAAACGCCAGCCCCGAGGAGCGGGCGGGAGGGTGCACCCCAGCTCCCTGCCCTCAGGCAATGACCGCACGCGGCTCCCGAGCTCCCTCCTGCGCTCCCACAACCGATCCTTTAATGGGCGCCGGTCTCGGCTGACGCAGGCGGCTGCGGGGCGTCACGCCGAG
>NW_006291729.1:2025123-2027520 GCF_000327345.1 Myotis davidii | reverse complement strand
CGGAAACCAGGAGAGACCCCGGGCCTGAGGCCGGACCCCGGGGCTAACGCTGCGGAGGGCGCTCTGGAATGGCCCTCACTCATCAGCAGGAGGCCGCAGGGAGCGCCGAGCAGGATGAGAGAAGGCCCGGGCGAGGCACGAAGGGCCCCGGAGGCGGAGCTGCAGGGCAAGAGGGGTCAGCAGCGGAGGCAGCGCCCTGCGGAGCTCACCTGTGCGCGTCTCAGGAGGGAATCGGCCTCTGGAGCATGCGAGCCCGGGCCTCTGTGCGGTGGGAAGGCGCTGGGCCCTGGGCTAAGGACGCGATTGGACCTTCCGCTGCCGTGGTCTGGGGAAACGGATACCCCCTCCCCCCGAGCCTTCCTGCTTGGAGCCTGGGGCCGGCTCTCCCTCCCTGGGCTCAGTTCCGAGCAGGGACTTGAACTAGGCCCTGCTTCTCAGTGCTCCCTGCAGGCCCCTCACTCGCTTCTGTGACCCCCAAGAGGCCGGAGCATCTTCGTTTCCGTGGCCTGTGCTCCGAAAAGAAAGCTGCTGCGCTGACGCATGTTCAGGCTCCGGTGCCTCCCACCCGACACCGTGACCAGCCCGGCCCCTCTGCACACCGAGCCCCTCTGCACACCGAGCCCCTCTGTACACCGAGCCCCTCTGTACACCGGGCCCCTCTGCACACCGAGCCCCTCTGCACACCGGGTCCCTCTGCACACCAGGTCCCTCTCCAGCACCAATTTGCTGAGAAGCGAAAGGGGCTGTCCCAACGCCCGCCTCGAGGAAGCGGCCTGCCCGAGGCACGAGATGGCTGTTAGACAAGAAGGAGCGTGTGTGTGTCCAACCAAGGCCCTCCCAGGGCTTCTGAGAGCATCGAGCTCGCAGGACACAAAGCATCTCCCTTCACAGCGAGAGGCTGTCTTTCCTGGGGACTGAAGCCAATGTCCTGGCCCTGAGACCTACGCGTGTGAGTTCTGTGGCCAGGGGAGGCGACCGTACCACCGGGGAGCAGGTCACCGCTCTCCAGCAGGGTGGGCCAGCCTCGGAACGCGCTGTCAAGGTCAAGAGAGAGTCTGCAGCCCCCCAGGCTGCCTCGTTCCCGGCCCCCCACCCAGCCCTCTGCCTCCGGGAACGGCGTGACCACAACCCCGGGAGGAACCCAGACGATCACGCAGCAGTGACTCTGTGAGATGGCACTCAGGCCAGAATGTGCCTCATCCTTAAATACAGTGTCATGTGAGAGTCCATTTGGTTACCCTTTTAATTCGCCTTCTAGGCTTTTCGACCCAACTTGGCAAATCAAAACCACTCGTTTTCAAATTCATTCAATTCCACCCCGGAGCAGCATGTAACCGCCGGTTTCCGTGTTCCACCCAGAGGGGACCTGATTTAATCCAGATTGTCCAAACATTACATTTTGGGCAAAAAATACGAGGAGTGAAAGCATATTTTCCTTGCAGGGATTAAAGATTAAAATATAGGCAACCGAAAAAAAAAATATATATATAGGCAACCGAAGGACCCAAAGGAATACCACGAACGGTAAGAGGCCACTCCCACGTCACGCTGGCCGGCGCGGGGACTCACGAGGAGATGTTGGTCTTGGCGTGCTCCTGCACCAGCTCGCCCTTGGGGTTGACGGTGAATATTCGGTTCAAAGACACTCCCACTTGCTTGTACGAATACACATCCTACGTTGGGGAAAAGGTCAGGAAGGAGGAGTGCGTTGTGAATACAGACACAGGACATCCCCGATTGGACGCGATACTGCGCCGTCTCATGAACCAGCACTACGCTCCCCGCCGTGTGGGAAGAGTGTCTGGGCGTGGACGTGACATCAGCGTTCCCCCCCTGGGCACCGTGTGGGTCTATGCAGCAAGGGGGTCAGAGGGTGGACCACCTGGCGGGCCCCCTGCACCCTGACATTCCTGAAGGTCGCTCTCTGGCCTGTCTTCTCCACACAGAGAACTTTCTTATGTCAAGTTACTCCCCGACTCGGTTCTCTAACACTGAGCTTTCCAGCAAACGGGGCAGCGACAGCCAATCCCACGGGGTGTCTCTCACGTGTGGAACAGCACGGCGGGCCCTGGTCCTCAGAGGACACGCTCCCAGGCCCCCAGCGGGTGCCTGAAACCTCAGAGGGCACCCAGCCTCCGAGGCCACACTGTCCCTGTGCACGCGTACCTCTGGTTACGTGTACTTGACATTGAGGCACAGGAACAGTAATAACCCAGGATAATGGAGCAAGTGCAGCAGTGCATGGCAACAGGGAAAGTGGCGTGAACGGGCATTACTCGGTAAAACGGGTGACCTGGCCCCCAGCACTGCAACACCGCACGTCGGTCTGATCACCGGAACCGCTCAGTGACTGGCCTAATCGGCGAGGCGCATCCACAGTGTGAATACACCGAGGGG
>NW_006291729.1:2024695-2025086 GCF_000327345.1 Myotis davidii | reverse complement strand
TGGGACGCGGGAGATTTCATCTCGCGGCTCAGAAAGGTGAGGGAGTTAAAACTTGTGAGCTACTTCCGGACGTTTCCATGGAGGGTTTTCCGACTGCGGCTGATCAGTTACTGAAGCCACGGAGAGCGAAGCCGCGATTAAGCGGGGGCTGCTCTGCTTCTGGAAACCGACTCCCCGCGGGGCTGAGGCCTGGCTTCGTGGTCCCCGTGTGGGAGGAAGCGGCTAATCCTACTCCGTGTTCCTGTTTTACCAATTCAGCAAGCAGTTCTGAACTTAATGTGTCTAGTGACTCTAGTCCCACATCTCATGCCTCACACGGAAACGCACAGCCCGCCTGCGGGAAAGCCAGAGGCCGGGAGCAAGGGGAGTCTCCCGCCCCGGGCGGAGGCAG
>NW_006291729.1:2023433-2024594 GCF_000327345.1 Myotis davidii | reverse complement strand
GTCAGCCGGCAGGACCCCCAGAGCCCACACCCCCGTCCACTACTCACAGCCGGCCGGTTTCCAAAAGCAGCGTAAAACGGTTCTGTGTTTGGGAAAAACAGGTTCCTGATGTCTGTCAAGCACTGGACTTTAAACTTTTCCGGCTTCTTTTCAATCACCTCTCTGTCAAACAAACACACACACAGGGCGGGTCATCGCGAGAGGACTCCTCCAGCACGTCGGGCTCTCCTTAACCCTCCAGGACGCCGGGACCCGAGGACACTGGTCTTGGGAGGCTAAACGTGTGTGGGTCAGCCCCGCTCTCCCAGGAAAGCACTAGGCAGGGAGGGAACCCCTACTTTCAAGTCTCCCCAGAGAAAAGGCTCGGGACACGTGACCTCACCCGAGACCTCGGCCAGTCACCCAGGGAGCAGAGCTGCCTCCAGAGCAGGAGGGAGGGAAGCACCTGGGGAGGCCCGCACACCCGCAAAGCCCATCCAAAGAGGAAAGGCGTCAGCAAAGCGGGAGCCCGTCTCGTTGGTGGTCGCCAGTGCCGAGTCCTAAGGACCTTACGCTCTGCCCTGCGTACGGGAGGCCCTGAGTAAACGAGGAAGTGCACCGCATGACTGAACTGGAGGATGGGCCCCAAGGAGGCAGCACTCTCCCTACACTCATCCACCTGCAGGTTCGCTGTAACTTCAATCAAACTCTCAGCAGGTTCTGCCTCCGGGAGGCCAGAGCCCGCTTGGCTGCCTCAAATACAGCCGAGGGGGGAAGGGTGGAGGCACTCAAAGACTGGCTAGTGGTCAGCAGCAGGTCCACTAGAATGAAGTGACCAGAACTCCCCCAGAGGGTGAAAATGGGAGGCGGGGCCAGGTGAGCGGTGGCATCTGGGACAAGGGCCATGGAACCCGGCCTAGGTCCCCGATGAGATGGACCGCAAGCTGATTCTCTAAGACTTGGAGGGACAATGTGGGGAGGGAAAGGGGGAGGGAGCGGGAGGGGCGGCCCCCCCAGAAAAGGGGAGAGCATCCCTCTGCCAAGTGGAGACACGGGAGAGGAGGCGGCAGGTCACGGACCGTCACATGACACCGAGCCCAGGAATGGGACCGTCCGCTGTCCGCAGATCCCTGGTGACTAGGAAGGGAGCAGGCAGACCTGCCTGCATTTGGGGATGACTTT
>NW_006291729.1:2017964-2023006 GCF_000327345.1 Myotis davidii | reverse complement strand
ATCCACACGCCCACCCTCCGCCCCGTCCGCCAGCCCGCCCTCTGCCCCGTCCGTCCGTCCGCCCGCCCTCCACCCCTGTCCACCCCGTCCCCCCACTCCACATGCCATGGAGCAGGCAAGCTCTGCAGGTGTGGGCGGCCACGGTCCACCGCCTGACCACGGGCCACTCCGCCGTCATGTGCTGAGCGCGTCCACTTCCTGTGAGCCTCGGGACACACCATTATTACAACAATCCAGAGCCTCTGACAACCAAATCACAAAAACACTCGACCCCCTGAGTAACTAAATGAACGAAAATCTATTTGCCTCTTTCATTACCCCAACGACCACCACCAAGGCCCCTTCTCCGGTCCGCCTCCGGGAGGACGCCCACCTCTGCTCCCCTTCCAGACAGTTCACTCAGAGCTGTGCGCCTGAGCCCACCCGGCCCACGCGGCTCTCCCGTTCCCCTGCCCGGGCCCGGCAAGGTCGCCTCTGACAGAGCAGCGTCTGAAGTGCGGGCAGCCCTGTGGGGGCCCTGACCCGCCCTCCTGCCACCGCCCCACCCATCTCCTGCCCTTCGCCAAGTCTCCACACAGAACACTTAAAACTTAACATTTAACCCGATCACGCTCCAAGCCCTCCAAAACCTTGCCATCTCTCCCAAACATAACCCCGAGTTTTTGCCATGACCTATGAGGCCGAGACCCGGCCTGGCCTTCTCTGCAATCCCACCGGCTCCTGGCTCACCAACAGGCGTGCGCACCGCTCCTCCCGTCCGCCCACCGCACTCGCTCCTGCGCTGGACCCAGCGTGTGCGGACCCTGCTGCTGGGACACTGTCCCCGCATCTGCCGGGCTTTCTTGCTCCCTCCCCGCGCCGCCCCCCTCATCTAGGTCTCTGCTCAGAGGCCCTGCCCTGTCCCTCTATCTATTAAAACACACACCACACCCTCCCTCACCGGGCACTAAGCCTCGCTCTGTTGGCCCCATGTCACTGGCACTGACGCTCCCTGAGGGTGGGACTGTGGCGCGTTCCTGGCTGCCACCCTGGGCCCAGAACACCGCCTGGCATGTCGTAGATGCTCAATATGTATTTGTGGAGGAGCCCTAGCTGGTTTGGCCCAGTGGACAGAGCGACGGCCTGTGGACAGAAAGACCCCAGGTTTGATTCTGGTCAGGGGCATGTGCCCTGGTTGAGGGCTCGATCCCCAGTCGGGGGCATGCAGGAGGCAGCTGATCAATGATTCTCTCTCATCGTTGATGTTCCTCTCTGAAATCACTAAAAATATGTTTTTTAAAAAAAACAAACCTGTGGATGAGCAAAGACAAACCACCACTTCCCACCCCTCCTGGCCCCCAGGCTGGAGGGCTGGTCTCCGATGGTTTAACAACGTGTCCTTTAAAACAAGACGCAGGACGCTGTGAGACAACGGGAATCTAGGAGTGTCGGCTTGTCTGGCACATCAAGCAATCTTCCCAATGAAACATCTTCGCATTTTAGCTGCCTGATGAATGCAGACCCTTTTAAAAAACAATCACTTTCTGTGCATAGCTCTTCTCATCCGAGTCCCACAAGCTGCCACCGGCAGGGTCCGAGATCCTGATTTATCCGAACGTGCTTTCAACGCGTTTCACGGTTTGATCTGGCCACACAGTGTTCTGGTTCCGGGGCCATCGCCAGCTCAGCGGAACCGGCTCCGGACACGCCTGTGGGCAACAGGGACATCTCCCCCGAAAGCTGCGCCAGGCCTCTGCGACCTGGTGCCCCGCGACCCTCCCGGTTCACTGACACCCCGCCCCCGCCGGAGCCTGCCTTCCCTGACCCCTCCACCTGCTCCCGTCTCCGCCTCCTCTCACTGCTACTGCCACCTGCGATGAGACGAGCGGGCCTCTCAAACCTGCCCTCCCCTCAGGCTCAGCTCAGGGCACCCACTGAAGCTCTGATCCCTCGGACAGAGTTAGCAGAGTTACCGTCTGCGCCTGGATGTCTGTGAGCTCTGCATTGCTCACCACACCTCCCGTGACCTGTGCCGGGGCCCTGCTGCCCGTTCTGACGGTCATGGCTCCCTGAGGGGCGAGGCGCCGCACCTAGGACAGCTCCGGGCACAGTGGCTGGTGCCGGCTGGCGACCTCAGCTACTAGTAAATGCTCGGGGTTCTGACCCACGTGTGGCTGGGCAAGCCGCGCCCAGCTGTCCACACATGCACTGCCCGCAGCCGCACAGCCCGGCAGCAGGTCAGTCTGGGCTCGCAGTGACCTCAGGGTCGCCCAGCCTGTGTCCTCGTTTCAGAGATGAGATCGCAAGCTGGGAGTGGGGATGAGGTCCGAGTGTCCACAGCGAGCTGCGCTGTCACCCCGGAACCCAGGGGCCCCGATTGCTCCCGGTCACAGGCCCCTGCCTCACTGGTGGAGTGGTGACCGCAGGAACCCACGAGGCCTGAGGGGAGAGGAGCGACAGCCTGGGAACAGTCAGTTCCCCTTCTCAGTGTCCCGGCTGCAGAGGGCTCCCACCTGAGGCCCCGACGGGCTCGTCCATCTGAGGACACGGTGACACTCACTCCTGCTAACTCTCAGATGCTGACTTCCGGTGACAGGAATAAAAAATTTACACCGAATAAGGCAGAAACTCAGACAATTCTCGTTCAAATGTGGCCCCCGAAGCACCCGCTCGCTCAGCGGCCTAGGTATTTTAGGAAACATTCTTCTATTGAACGTGTGAGAGTTTCACGTGCCTTCCCTTTGTACCTGCTACAGTTCTTTTTAATCAATAACCAAGCAAGCTTTTGCAATCAATACCCTCTGTGAGCCAGGTGCAATCAGCTACAGCGCATTCCTCACGGGCTGACCACATCAGACAAGTCATTACGTTCAGCAAAAAATAAACAAGGAGAACTCCCGGGCGTTCTGCGTCTCTGGGCAAGCGGCGACCTCCCAGGCCGGGTTCCCTTCGCCTGCCTGCAGCGCCACATTTAAGAGGGACCCCGTTCAAGGTCAGCAGTGCCAGGGAAGAGGAACAGCCAACCCTAACTCCAGTGGCCACTTCTCCTGGGTCTCCGGCTGCGAACCCTTCCTCTAAGCATCTCTGGGCGACCACGAATGTGACACCCAAAGAAATGGCCGGGACTCACTCACCCACGACCAAGTCGCACGGGGTCCGGGAGGCAGAGACCGTGCCTACCTCATCGTCCCCCCGCCCGTCCCAGGGCCCGCACGCCACGGGCACGCAGGGACCACTGGGCAGTGAAGGAACGCGGGCTGTCTGGGCTCACGAATCAACTCCTTGCTTGTCTCTGGGTTCTGACCTCGGGGTTCCCTCCGCCACCCCCGCTGACGCCCAGGCAGAGGCACGCCCCCCGGCCAGTCACCCACAGTCAGCATCCCGTGCTCCACGTGCGGGAGTCGGGGGGCGGGGGACCCGCTCTGTACTTACTGGCTCACTTTGTGGTACAGCTTCGCGATGCCCTGGTGGGTCCAGTCCTTCCCCAAGGTGGGCAAAATGTGGCCCAGAGTGTCTGACCTGCGTAAGGAGAGAAATGAGAAAAACAGCAGAGAGAGGGCGTCGCAAAAGGAGAACACTTCCGTTCCAACTCAGGGCACCAGGAACGCCTCATGAAACTGCCAACAGGACCCACACGGTCTGGCCGGGGGCCCAGGAGGCACAGACCAACACGAATCCCAGGAGACGCTCACGGGAAGGGGCCGTGCCAATACGCGAAGGGCCCCGCCCGCGTGAGCGAGGATCAGGGCCTGGACCATAATCGGCATGAAGAGGCCATTGAGCAGGCTCTTCAGCCCCGTCCACGGGAACAGGTGAGGCGCCACCCCCCGGCGGGCATGGCCAGCGAGCCCTACAGGAGCTGCTGGGCCCAGGCGGCGGGGACCCCCGAGCAGCCCCTGCACAGACACCGGGCAGGACGGGCCCCCAATGCCACAGGCAGAAAACGGAGGGGCTGGTGCAGGCCCAGGGGTCACGGTGACGGTCGGCCAGACCCACCTGGTGATGGTGCCGTCGATGTCGGAGATGATCACCTTATCGTCCCAGTTCCACAGGTAGATGGTGCCCTCGCAGCGGCAGGTGCCCTGGTACTGGGTGGTGACGCTGAACACCACGTCGTTGGGGCCGTTCTTCAGCTTCAGGCTTTTCTGGAAGACACAGCGCGTCCTCCTGAGCGGCGGCCCGGGTGGGGCTGCTGACTCGTCTCACGAGAAGTGGGGTTAGGAGTTTTGGGGTTTATTTGGAAAAGAGGTGAATTTTTTTTATTATCTTTGTTGCTCAAAGTATTACAGATGCCCCCTTTACCTTCCCCATTTACCCCTTCTCCCCACTCCTGCCCCCTCCCCCGGCCTGCCCGCACTATTGTCTGCCATGGGTTGTGCATATGTGCAAATAAGATCTTTGGTTAATCTCTCCCCTGCCACACCCCCCTTCCCTCTGAGATTGGTCAGTCTGTCCCAGGCGTCCATGTCTCTGGATCTACTTTGTCCCTCAGTTTATTCTGTTCATTAGACTCCACAGATGAGTGAGATCATGTGACACTCGTCTTTCTCTGACTGGCTATTTCGCTCAGCATGATGGTCTCCAGGCCGTCCCTGTGTCTCACAGGGTCAGGGATCTGTCTTGTTCACTGCTGCGTGGGATTCCGTGGCGTGACTGCACCAGCCAGCAGACAAGTGGTAAGAAGGCGGTGGCACATGTACACACAGGGCCTCTGACTCTGTGCCCGGGGCCCCGAGCAGGGCTCGCTCCATCCTGCTAAGGTGGAGGCTCCTTCCGGGCCCTGGGGAGGAACGCACGTCTCTCACAGCGGAAACACCGAAACACCTGGTCTGGCCTGGCCGTCACCCACACCTCAGGGTGGATTCGCTGCACCTCCTCCCGCACGTGAAACAGGAGTGTCAGGGGCTGCGTCAGAGCAGGCGAGGGGAGGCGACACTGAGGAGCCGGCCGGGACCGTGCACATCGCGGCAAAGACACAGGATCCCAAAGGGCAGCGGGTGCTCTGGGAGGCCAGCGCGCCAGGAAGCAGTGGGAGCCTGAGCGGAGGGACGCCCAGACCATCG
>NW_006291729.1:2005498-2017855 GCF_000327345.1 Myotis davidii | reverse complement strand
GAGCCGCTCACCAGCTGCTCCGACGTGAGCCGCAGGGTCTTCTTGTAGCCGACGTTGGACATCAGGGGCAGCAGGGGGGCGCTGGACGGCCTGGCAGCTGAGTGCTCCTCATCGCTGGAGGACGACTCCTGCTTCATTCTAGAACACAGTGATGTCGTCACCAATGAGGACATGCATCTGGGTGGCCATGAAAACCGCTTTCGGCCAGAACCCATGGAGGGCTCGCGGCCTCCCCTGAGCGCTGCCCCGCGTGGCCTATCACCAGAGGCCACTGTGGGTACCAGCGAGCCCACTAAACCCCTCCGCACGCTCTAGCACTCAAGGGGCTGCTCTCCCAGCCACGACCTGTCACCAGCAACCATCGCTCTACGAGGCACCCAGAGGCCCTCTCCCTGAGAAGCAGGGTCGGACCCCCTCGCCTGGAAGGACACGCACATTCCCTGCTCCCTCCACCCCCACCCCACCCCACCCCACCGAGACCGCTGGACAGGCACCTGGAGTCTGAATTTCTACCCGTCAACTGATGAGCTCCCTGGGTCTCCTCTCCACACCCACAATGTCAAGTAACTAGGGACTCCGGGACCCTCCAGTGGTGCCAGTGAAGACGGGGGACTCGCCCCTCCCGGAGTCCCCGAGTGGGCCATCCTGGGAGCAAGGCGCCTGGCGGGGGGCTGCACAGAACCCATGCGAGGCTCCTGCTCTCCGGACGCCCCGTCTGGGGCTGGGAGGTGCGGGGGGAACAGGGGCCTCTTCTTTAAACGGCTCACATAAAGCGCGTCACCTTCAAACACAACGTCATCGGGGACACAGAGAGCAGAGGCGAAACCAGGCCGTTTCCTCATGCCACTTGCCCGCGTTTCTATTCCCCACAGCGAACTTCGAAATGCGACAGTTTGGGAGACGGCGTTGGCCGGGAGGGAGGCTGAGGACTTGAACTCTGAGCCCACCTCTCCTCGAAGCAACAACATCCTGGGGGCATCGCATCAGCTCAGTGACGCCCAACCACCTCCATGAAGAGCCCGCCACGTGTCGGCACGGGGGTGGGGGGGGGGGCCTCCCAGGCACAAAGATGATCAGCATTAGGATGCGCATCTCGCCTTCAGTTAACTGTGAGCGTTCCCTGCCCGCTGAGTAGTAAGAAGCACCATCCCGCTGCCTACGC
The DNA here is from genome assembly GCF_000327345.1 of Myotis davidii. NCBI lineage: Eukaryota > Metazoa > Chordata > Mammalia > Chiroptera > Vespertilionidae > Myotis > Myotis davidii. The sequence goes on along the minus strand of NW_006291729.1, from coordinate 2,016,693 downwards.
CGGGAGCACGGCCGGGCCAGGCGATGGCAGGAGGTGTGGGACCCGCGCTCGGTGTCCATCGCAGCAGCCGCAGCGTGAGCGGCGATGGCACTGCCCGCGGAGCATAGCTACCCCGGATCCCGATCAACTCGAAGATGAAACTTGGCTGACGCTGGCCGGCATTACCAACATCTCACGCCTCCGATGCCGGGCTCACAGGGACCCCCATCACCACGCAGAAAGGCAGCAGCCTAAGTCCTGGCATGGGGACCACAGAGGAAGGCCGCGTCCTCGGGAGGGAAGGGACTGCCCGTCGGCCATCACCGCCGCCACCAGTGTCACCGCTGCTGGCGCGGCCAGGACCGAGCGCGCTGGTTACATTCCACCACGCCAGCCTGACACTGCGTCTGGAAACCAGTCTCTAAGGGAGCGACCGTCTCCGTCTGACTGGCGGGAAGCCTAGCACATGGCTCCACGTCCCTCCACACACGACAGCCGGTGGAACCCAGGCCCGCCACCGGGTCCACCGGGTCCAAGGCCGTGCTGCTCGGCGAGCGCTGTGCCAGCAGCACCCACCAGGCCTGCGCCCTGGCCCTGGAACCGGAAAGGCGCTGCCACCCCAAGCCGCCTGGCACGGTACCTGGTGGCCATGCTGAGCGGCGGCGGCTGCTCCCCGGTGCTGTGGCTCTCGCCAGCCAGGCCCTGCTCCGGCTTACTTTCCTGGAGAAGGAAGGAGATCAGGGTGCACTGAAGAGAAGCACCAGAACAGGGCTGGGGGCCCCGATGGGCACCCCCTAAGCCCAGGCCAGGGCCCAGAGCCTTCCTCCACGGCCCTGCCCCGGGCAGGCAGGGCCCTGCGAGCCCTCTGCACGTAGGTACACAATGAAGCTGAGAACAGAAGTGAGTGTTTTCCACAGTGTGTGAGCCACACTTCATCATCGCTGTAGCTGTGTGCAAGGCGGCATCGAGGGCTGCTTGGAGACGCGAGGGCTCTGAGAAAGTATCCTCCTAACTGCTGATAGAGGCGCCTGAAATATTCTCACACCGTATTTTCTTGGGAAAATGTGGACAGTCGCTCTTTCTCAGTGCTGCCTGCTTTTAGTAGAAAACGCTCCGATGGACCGGGGCGCCCCAGGATTCTGAGGGATCTGGGCCGGTCCCCTTCTCTCGCGTAGGATCCGGGGGCAAGTCACGGAGCCCCGAGCCTGGCCTCCCGCCTGTGAACCGGGAGGGGACCTCCACCCCTAACGCTGCCACGAGGGCAGCGATGCTGCGGGTGAACACAGCGCCAGCCCACAGCCGCGCGGGAAGGAGATGCCACGCCCCACGGGCCACGGGAGGTCAGCGGCCGGACAGGAGTGTCAGGGGACAGAGGATGTTCAATTCAGTCTCATGTGTGGTCATCTGCTCAGGGGGTAGGTTAATTTTTAATATTTAAAAAATAACTGATATAAAAAATATAACAGCAGGTGAGCATCTCAACCTAGGGTGAGTTCTAAGTACTTTGAAACATTCTTTAGCTTTTTCTAGGCACACGAATCATCGGTGTGATAACATGCCCGGTAATTTCTCATCTATTTGTTGAGGCAGGTAACTCAGTATTAACGATCCTTTGTTAGTCTGGTTCCTAAATAGCTATCAATCTGAAATAAGTACATTTATTTTAAAAATATGTAATTTCCTAACTGTTCCTTATTTCATGCTGGCACTCCCCTCAACCCAGACTGGTGAGAAACCAGATACTCTACAATAAACAGGTCTCTGAGGTAGCCGTCTGCCTAAATCCTACAACAGCCTGCCCTCCTGTAGGGACCCAGAGAGGCCCAGGCTTTCTGTCTCCTGAGGAAAAGCACGTGTTTGTTCTAACCTGGTTAGGTGCCTTGGGAATAGTGGAACAGTCAGTGAGCTCAGGTCTGTGAGCAGGAGACGGCGGAGGACAACTTCATCTCCATAAGGTCCTCCCACACTTCCTCCCTCTGAGCTAACGGGACACAGAACCTGAGCTCACTGAGGCTGCTTTTACTCTTCTAACCACCAGCCGGACCGTTGTCCTTGGGGTTTCTTCCAAAAGCGATCAGCATTCCCCCGAGTATCTGCCCGACCCCCGCTCTGGGTCCCATGTGGACACCGGGGACACCCAGCAATCAAAGGCACATGGTCTCGGCCTCCCTGGGGGTAGGGGCCTAGAGGGGAAAAGGTGTTCATCCAATACCCACACTAAGATGTGTATAATCACAAACCCTGACAAAGTCATGAATGAAGGAAAAGTTCACAGGCCTGGCTCTGAGAGCAGAGAACAGCAGAGCAGACTATCTGCCAGCTAATTCAGTGAAGAGGAACGAGAAGGGTCCTAAGAGCACTAGGCAGAGGAAACACCACGTGCAAAGGTCCTGGGGTAGAATGTGCTTTCAGCCAGTGACGCTTAAGCCCAGAGGACGGGGGAGAGAATGCAAAAGATGAGGCTAAAGAGGGAGCAGGGACTAGGGCACCCAAGTCTTGTGACCATGTTAAGGACGGGGGTCCTAATTAGAAGAACCCCAGGAACCCACCAGAAGGTTCTAAGGCGGGAGCACATGAACTGGACCAGCCCCCTGAAGAGCACACTGTGACTGCGTGTGAAGGATGGAGAGAGGGCAACAACAGACCCAGGCAGTGCATCTGGAAGCGATCCTGGGAGAGATCACGCAGCCTCCGTGTGTGGGAGTGAAGGTAGAGAGAACTGGAAAATCTGGGAAATACTTAGGACGGTGAGTGGTGGAGCTGGGAGGGACGGAGTGAGAGTGAGGAAGGGAAGCGTAGAGCCTGCGGGTGGGCAGCGACCCCCTTTCTGAATGTGGCCCAGCGAAGGAACTGGCAGGACAATGGTGAGCTCAGCATCAAAAACGACAGGCCTGAGGGGTCCTGAAGCAATCGCATGGAGATGCCTGCCTAGCTGGCCACTTGCTAAATGGGCATCGAATATAAAAGAATGTCTGGTCTGGAAATGAAGCGGGTCCTCACAGGGGCGTGGGTGAGGCTGCCCAGGGAGAAGCAGGCAATCGAAGCGGGAGAGGGGACCCCAAGACAACCCTCGAGAACCCTCGTGGGGGGCTGAGCCCGAGGGGAAAGCCGGGGGACACGTGGCCTGGGAGCAGAGAGAATGATGGGAGAACAGGCTGGGAGGCAGACAAAGGTCTGAAAACAGGGACAGGCATTTACAGTGATGGAAAGCAAAGCCCCGTGTACCCCGACACACCACTAAAGGACGGGCTGATGGTGATTAGCCTACAGCCGTGAGGATACCTCACTAAAACGATCCTCACACGCAGAGGAAAATATTTAACCTGAAAAAAGGTTCACCCATCAGGTTGAATCCCTTCTTTTTACAGATGAAGAGTGACTGGACCAGCCCCGCTGGCATGGCTCAGTGGCTGAGCGTCAACCTACGAACCAGGAGGTCATGATTCAAATCCCAGTCAGGGCACGTGCCCCAGGTGTGGGCTTGATCCCCAGGGGGGTGTGCAGGAGGCAGCCCACCAACGATTCTCTCATCACTGATGTTCCTATCTCTCTCCCCCTCTCCCTCCTTCTCTGAAATGAATAAAATACTTTTTTACAAAGTGTGACTGGACCAGGGTCTCCGAGCTAAGAGGCAGCAGAGCGAGGAGGTGAGGCCAGCTCTCTGCTCGGCCCCCCTCCCCTCGGGCCCTTCTCCTCCAGCTTCCGCTCGCTCTGTGATGCCCTCCCATCCCGGGGCAGAGCGGCCTCCTGAAAGCTCTGTGCTCCGGCTTCTGCGGATGCCGGTGGAGGAAGACCTAGAGAAACTCCGAAACGCACTGAGCTGCGCCCGGACGCTCCCTGGCGCTCCACGCTTACCTCCTTGATCGTGGTACTCCTTCCCCTCCACGAGAACCACCATCTTCCTCCCTTCCTGGGCATCTTATCCCTCATGATGGCTTCCACCGTGGCCTGTTTTAAATGGATGGCAACATAAATAACGGAACCAAAAGGAGATCAACTCAGCACAGTCAAACCAAAAGACACATGCAAACTGAAGTGAGGCTCAAACAAACAAGAGGAAGCGCAACATACGACGTGTGAATTAAAAATTTTCGAGAAGCAAAACCTAATGGCGTCCAAAATCGCATGAAGGTAACTTAGGCATGAAGACTTAAGAAGATGCCAAAGGAATAAACGAACAACAAAAAGATGCAACACAACAAAACAAAAAAAGAGAAAGCGTTGAGAATCATTAGTGATTAGTCAGACCGCAAGTTTTCAAATTACAGTGGCTCGCTGGTTAAGGTACTGTTACCCTCGATGTGATCGTTACAAAATAAAGAAATGAAGTGATTCCTATGGGCATGTTAATAGCATGGGGTAAAAGCCACGGGATGGTGTTAGTGAATGTACATTTCAACAAACTGAACATTAGCATTGAAAATCTCAAGTGTTAAAAAAAATCACACGCTGACCCTAAAGACATGGAAGTTTGATGGGGGCAGATTCCATAATAACTAATAGTTTTCTAAGTCTTTCCAAAGAACAAAATATCTCCCTGAGGCTAATTCCAGCCCCAAGGTCAAGGTCATTTCCCTTCCTCAGTTTATAGAACTGTTCCAGGTACCTGCCATCAGCGAGGAATGAAAGAAGGATTTGGTCTTTCAACCAAACAGGTTGCAGGGAAGTGGAAAGATAAGCAATTCACGTATTTGGCCAGAAGTGTGCTTTTTTTATCATTTAAAACACTCCCACCCGACACATAGGAAAACCCGAACACACAAAAACCCACAACCTGCAAACCGCACGGACCCCTTTCACAAACAGCTCCCCCGCCCTGTAAAGAGGTGGAACACCTGCCCCTCCTAATGCACCCGTCAAGGTCAGACCCCAATGAAAAACGCCAAACAGGACTCCTGTCAGACCTGGACAAGCGGATTCCCAAGTTCGCTGGGAAAACACACAGAAATAGCCAAGACCATTCCCGGGAGGGTGGTAAGAAGACACAGCCTTACTCAGTAGTAAAGTGTATTTAAAACCACAGTGACTTTTCAAAAGGCAGCTGGTACATGAATAAACACGAAGAATGCTCACAGATAAAGACCCCAAAAGATAGGTCACAATCCCCAAATCCCAAAACACAATCTCACACACACACACACACACACACACACGCACACGCAAGGAACGAGCGAGCATGGACTTACCGGACACACACACACGCACCCTCTCACACACACACATACTCATATAAACACACACACAAGGAGCGAGCATAGACTCATCAAACACACTCATACATACACACTCACAGTCACACACACACACTCTCACACACACACAGTCACACACACACAGTCACACTCACACACACTCATACTCACACACACATTCACACTTGTACACACACTAACACACAAGGAAGGAGCGAGCGCACACTCTCCAAGGTCAGATGAGACCTTGGGGAGCCCAGGCAGCAGGATTCTCTGACACCGAAGCAGACAACCACCTGCTAAGGGCACAGAGGGTGCAAGGGAAGCCGTGGCCTCTGAGGGGCAAGAGAAGCAGATTCGAACCCCTGACCCTGATGCTTGGGAATTTCGAAAGAGCCCAACATAATTAACTTTGTGGTTTTAAAAATAAAATCTAAATCCCAACCTCCCGTGTTTCTGGTGTCCCTGTCTTTCTCGGGTTCAAGCTCACCTTTGGCAGAGGTTTCTGGAAAGCCTGCATTGCCAGCAGCAGAGGGGCTGCCGTGGTCCAGTTGTAATACCTACAGGAAACAACGAAAGAAGCGTCAAGGGACCAAGGCCTGCCCGGCCGGCGTGGCTCAGTGGCTGAGCATCCACCTATGAAGCAGGAGCTCACAGACAGATTCCTGGTCAGGGCACCTGCCCGACTGCAGGCTCCATCCCCAGTGAGGGGCACGCAGGAGGCAGCCGATCCATGATTCTCTCTCATCATTCATGTTTTTATCTCTCCCTCTCCCTTCTGCACCAAAATCAATAAAAATATGTATAATTTTAAAAAAAAAACTTTTAAAAGACCCAAGGCCAGACCGAAAAGCCAATGTCATGAGGCGTGGCCGTGGAAAGTTCTGGAACTCCAGCTGGGTCCGTGAAGAGCCCAAGCTGTTGCCCGCACCCCGGCCTCCCCTCATGTCCCCTCTGCAGTGGCCGCACTGCAGGCGAGCGGCAGTCCAGGCAGCAGAGCCTGTGGCATCGCCGGCCGGGCTTCAAGGAAAAGGCAACCAGAGCCCCTAGCTTAACACACAAACACCCACACCTTCCCCCAGGGAGTCTGGCAGCGTCTACGAAACACCTGCCCATCCGACTCAGACCGGCTCTCAAGGGGGGACACGCTGCCCGTTCCGTCACCCCCGCGGGCCACTCGGGCCAAGTCTCCCAGGCCCGGGACTGTACACATTCCATATAAAATCCGGTGCAGGTGAGCACTAGGACCCACAAGACCCAGGATCCCACCAGCCCACCAGCCACAGAGCGCCAGTCACTGTCATAGCGCACTGACAGTCACACAGCTGGACACACACTCATAGCAAACAATGCACGTCTAGAACAGTGCCCGCGGCCCCCCGTCCAGGTCTCGGTCTGGAAAGCTGACACCCAACGGGCATCTGCCACCGCCGAGACGACGCGGGAGGAACATACTTGTTCCCGATCTTTACCACCAGGTTGGGGTCGTCGATGAGGGCGGGGTTGTCCACAAACTGTTGATACGACACGGCTTGTTCCAAAAACGCGTCTGGGAAGCAATGGCAGGGGAGAGGGAGAGATGAGGACAATTGGGTTCAAAGAACAGGCCTATTTCACTGGCTCGCGCTCCCGTGAGCTTCCTGAGTTTACACATTCCCCTGTGCGTGCCCCGTGCAGGAAGTCCTCACCTGCACCTCTAAGGGCAGGACCTTCACCTTGCCTGGGGGCAGCATCTGTGCATAGCGAAGGGAGGCCGGGCGGAGGGAGGGTGTGGGGAAACGTCCCCTCGGGGGGGTTCCTACACTTGCGGGGCAGGGGTGGGAATACAGTCTGCACACACACCTGGGGGAGCAGGTCTAAGTGACAAGCGTTGCTGTGACCCTGGGCAAGCGCATCAGCTCCCCAAGCCTCAGCGCCCTCGCCTGCCGCCGGGACTGTGAGGACGGGTGGGGGTGAGAGCAGAAGGCAGTGTCCGGCCTCACAGAAGGGCTCGCTCAATGCCAGCAGGCGGGGTGCTGACCACCGTCATCCCCAGGAAGGGCAGGGGACCGTGTGAGGCCCAGCCGCTGACCCAGCCTCGCACGCTCAGAGCTGGCAGGGAGCCCCAGGTCAGGAGGCGACCTTCAGTTCATCACTGGGGTGATGGATCAGGGGGGTAAGGTGCCAGAATAAGGGCAGAATAAGGGGCCTCAGTCTCTGGTGGGAAGCAATCCACCAAGTGTGAAGGGACCTCAGGAGGAGACAGGGTCTAGGATGGCATCTCAGGGCAGGAAGGTGGCTCATGAGAGGCAGCGGGAGAAGTGCAGGACCCACCCCGTTCCCTGCGAGCAATTCAGACCACGGGGGGTGGAAGTGAGTCCCCAGGTCTCCTCGGGGAATGTCGGGGAATGGGCTGCACCGGCTGGGATCCTGGGCCACCTCACCGTGTAACTGCAGGGACTGGGACATCGCTTTATGACTCTGATGGGCGCCATGAATCCATTCACCCCCTATGCCAACCTGGGAGCACCTTTCAGCTCCAGCTGGGCCCCTCCTCCACCCACAGCGTTGCTGCCCCCACCCCTCCAGTGCACGGGTCCCTAACACTGCCTCCCCCACGGGGCTGCAGGCCCTACGCCTCGCAGGACTGGCACGGGGCAAGGACACACGGGCGGGCTCAGCAGGTGCGCTTGACAACGCGTGACCCCGGGGGCCTGGCTGCTGCCTGAAGCCACGTGTGAACCCCAGAACCCAAGGTCGTCGAGGGCAAGCCAAGGTCGCCGAGGGCAAACCAAGGTCGCCAAGGGCAAGCCAGCAGCACGTGAGTTGTGAGCAACAGTGAGTCACATGTGCTGTTGTTCACCAAATGCAGAGGAGGCAGCCGGGCTGGATCTAACGATGGAAGCCAGGCCTCCGGGCGTTCTGAGCAGCCGCCACCAGAGGGTGCTCTTGGCCTGAGGACCAGCTCCGAGGCGCGAGTACCTTTGGTGATCTCCCTGTTGTCACTGAGGCCGCCGCAGAGGGAGATGGCGATGGAAGGCAGGTCCCTCAGGCCGTCGGAGGTGCTCTCCACACCACTGTCGGCCCCAGAGCTGCCCACGGACTGCGGGGACTGGTTGGCGGACCGGGCTCCATTGTCAGCATGTTTGGGGAGCGCAGAAGGGTCCCCGCTGGAAGGAGGAAGAGGGGAAGGTGTTCTGAGGATTCTCCTGGTCTGGGGTCTCACACACACGTGAAAGGACTCCAATCCGAGACCCCCACGGAGCAAAGGGCTCCATCCCGGGACTGACTTCTCATTAAAGCACCGAACAGAGACAAGCTGAAGGCGTTCCGAGCAGAGAGCACAGTCAGCTTCTGCTCCCACATCCCCTGCATCCCCCCAAACCCACGTGGAGAGACAGGGGATCGGGCACACTCCTCAGAGGTCACAGCTCTGGGCTTCACCCTCCGTGGACCTGGCGCTCCCTGCAAACCCCAGGAGAACTAAGGATGGGCCACGCAGCTGCCGCCTTGGCCACAGAATTGGGCTGTGGAGCAGAGAGCACAGTCAGCTTCTGCTCCCACATCCCCTGCATCCCCCCAAACCCACGTGGAGAGACAGGGGATCGGGCACACTCCTCAGAGGTCACAGCTCTGGGCTTCACCCTCCGTGGACCTGGCGCTCCCTGCAAACCCCAGGAGAACTAAGGATGGGCCACGCAGCTGCCGCCTTGGCCACAGAATTGGGCTGTGGGTCACTGACCACCACAACGCGACCTCGGGGTCATCGGTATGTCACTGACCACCACAACGTGACCTCGGGGTCATCAGTATGTCACTGACCCACAACGCGGGTCACTGACCACAACGCGACCTCGGGGTCATCGGTGAGTCACTGATCACCACAACACGGCCTCGGGGTCATTAGTGGGTCACTGACCACAACGCGACCTCGGGGTCATCAGTGGGTCACTGACCACCACACGACCTCGGGGTCATCGGTATGTCCACGATCACCACAACGCGACCTCCACATCATCAGCGGGTCACTGACCACCACACGACCTCGGGGTCATCGGTATGTCCACGATCACCACAACGCGACCTCCACATCATCAGCGGGTCACTGACCACCACACGACCTCGGGGTCATCGGTATGTCCACGATCACCACAACGCGACCTCCACATCATCAGCGGGTCACTGACCACCACACGACCTCGGGGTCATCGGTATGTCCACGATCACCACAACGCGACCTCCACATCATCAGCGGGTCACTGACCACCACACGACCTCGGGGTCATCGGTATGTCACTGATCACCACAACGCGACCTCCAGGTCATCAGTGGGTCACTGACCACCACACACAACCTCCGCATCATCAGTGGGTCACTGACCACAACGCGACCTCGGGGTCATCGGTATGTCACTGATCACCACAACGCGACCTCCACATCATCAGTGGGTCACTGACCACCACACACAACCTCCGCATCATCAGGGGAGACTGCCTCCTGCCTCCTTCCTGCTCCGACGGCGGGGAGCCAGCCGCGTGGAGATACCCCCCCACTTTCCCCCCAACACGTCTACAGAGGAAGCCCACTCGCACAGATTCCTATTCAGATCACGGAACAAGGCCCGAGGAATAAAAAGGTTTACTTTTTGGGAAAATACAGGGCGGCCACTTCGGGATCCATGTCCGTGAGGTCGTCCAGGTAGACGCCGTCCGCCCCAAGGTGCCGGCTTCGTTTGTCTGCAAACAAAGGAGCAGGTCAGAGCCTCGCCCAGGGACCCCCGACCTCTGACCTCCAACCTCTGACCTCCAAGCGCCTCTGGGGAACCCACTGAAGCCCGGTGTTCAGAGGAGCTCAGAAGCGCCCGGACTGTGAAGTGAGGGTTCACCACCCGACCCCCCAAGACCTCCTTCACGTCTCACTACACGACTGAATTCACGTCTACGACTGAATTCTCTTCACTAACATATTCGGCCAAAGGGCAGGGACCGGACAGGACAGACGTCACAGGTCCATGTTCTGAGCTTGGGAGGCAGGACCGGAGCTGGCAGTGCCCACGGGCACAGAAGGGGCGGGAAGCGGCCTCGTCCGCACCTTTCTTCCTAGACGGCGAGTCCGTCTTGCTCGCCGCCAGGGCGGAGAGGGCTTTGGGCTCCTCGGTGGCAGGCAGGGGCGGGGCTGCAGCTCCCAAGGCCTCCACGTCCTCCTCATTCACAAACTGCATCTCGGTCTGAGGCTTGCTCTGCTCCAAAAGCGGCTGCGGAGACGGCGCCTCGGCCAGCGGCGGCGACGGCTCGCTAAACGCTTCGGGCGGCTCGCTGTGGATGGCCTGGAAGTGCATCTTCTCCGAGAACTTCCTGCTGCTCAGCGGGCTGGAGTCTTTCATCTTGTGTGCAGGCGACTGGGTGGAAGGGCAGGCGGAGAGGGAGCAGGAGGGGTCAGAGCACAAGCGGAGAAAGCAAGTTAGCCAAGAACCCGTGGGCCAGGTCAGGATCTGCCCACTGTCCACGCCCAGCGGGCTCCAGCTCGGGGTCACCTGGCCATTTCCACACCGGCCAGAGGGCCCAGAAGCCCAGAACAGTCATGCCAGCACAGAGGAACTGTGACTTAAAACACCAACTGCCGAGCAGGAGAGTGAGGCTAGTAATGGCCAGCAGGGGGCAGCAGCCCAGACGCCAGGAGAACGGGCAGTGTGGCCACTGGGGATGCTACCTGCTACCGGGACCAGAGTAACTGAGCCACGGTTACAGACGACCCGATGAGGCCAACCTCTGCTGCTGGAGTCAAGATCTGGTCTGTCCCTGCGGGGGGTCAGCGTGAGCAGCCTCTGCAAAGGTGGGGACTCCCAGGGGTCCCGCTCCCTGTCTGGGTGCAGGTCGCATGGCCGCGCTCACTGTGGGAAATGCATGGCCCTGAGCACTTACCATCCGGGCATTTCCGTGTGTGTGTATATTTCACCCCCAAATGTGAGTGAATGAGTGACAATTCGGTGTCTGGTTGCAAGGAGTTTCCAGTCACGGAAAAGATTCCTCCAAACAAAACCCAAAG
>NW_006291729.1:2003039-2005261 GCF_000327345.1 Myotis davidii | reverse complement strand
TCAACCCTGCATCTGAGCTCGGCTGCTGGGGCCTGTGCTTGGACCCGCTTTCCAGAAGCAATGGGTCTGCACTTCCACGCCGTCTCCCCAGCAACCAGTGACGTGGGCTTTGGGGGGGAGGGGGGGACGCTGCCTGGGTCAGCAGTTTGCAGGCAGCGGAATCAGCACTTCCCGTGACGACAGCTAAATATAACCCACCGAGGGCATGGACCAGGGCCAGCCCAGCAGCCTGCTCTCCACACAGCTGCCCATCCTGTGTCTCAACAGGAAGGCCCAGCCCCCACTCACTCCCCGCTCATTCGTTCGGGTCACAAACATTTACTGGGGATACGAGAGGCCGTGGCATCGTCCTAGGGCCTTAAAATCCTTTTTGCAAAACACACGCAGCTGCAAACATAATAATTCCAGATTCTTAAAATACATTGGCCTGTGAAGTAAAGTTTCTTGGAGGGAAACAGTGTCCGTCTCCAGTCTTTAGGGGCGGGCTCGCTGTGGGGCGGAACGGGGGACACACCTTGGCGGCCTGGGGCAGCTCCCCCCAGAGCCACAGCATCTCCAGGTTGCTCTTCTGCGCCGTTCTGTCCGCCGACTTGCTGACCAACTCGGAATCGCTTTTAGGTGTCGAAGGGCGGGAACCTGAAGGACTGAACAAAACACAAACCCAGGATTAAAGCAGGAAGAACCTTTCTTAAAATCTATGGTTCCAACAGCCCAGAAGAGGCACCCAAGCCGGCATTCCCTTAGGACAGCGATTTTCAACCTTGTTCATCTCATGGTACATAAACTGCTAAAATTCTGCAGCACAGCCAAAAATATATTCTCTTTTTTGCCAATCTGACCCCCCAAAAATAGTAACTTTGATTCACTTATACCAGAGGGCTATTGCTGCACTGGCTGTTGTCATTCTTTATTTGACAATTTCAGGCAAAAGGGGTCAGGGCCCGGACGACAGAGCCAAGGCCCTCAGCACCCGGGTGGAAATCGCTGCCCTGTGAGCATGGCTTCAGGACGTGTCCCGTCTGCGGCCACCAGGGGCCCACAGTCAGCTGTCCAGGCGGAAGGTGCGCCGGGGCCAGGTAGAGAAGGTGAGGAGTAGCGTTAAAAGGGAAGATTGAAAGAGAGAGACGAAAAGAGCCAGGAAAGAGAGAGCCTGTCTTTCCTCCACCACCAGCCGCCCTGCCACGCACTGGCGTCCTCTCCCGCGTCCCCGTCGCCAATCCAGGCTCAACGGCGCCCAGCCCTGGCCGTCCGATGCCCCTCTAGGCTACACTCAGCACAGGGCAGAGCCCGCTCTGGCTTTGAAAAGAGGAAACCGCACCGTGTGCCTACCGACCGCACACGCCAGTGCCACAGACCCGCTCACGCGACAGCAGCCCCCACGCGAGGTTTCAGGAAACAGTCCGCCGCCCAGGACACCACCGGGCTCCGACCCGCCGGCCCCTCTGCGACGGCGTCGCAAGGCCTCGCCCGGGCCGGCTGCTCAGTGTCTGTGGCTGCTCTCGTCTGTTTTCTCTATTCACTCTTGAGACCTGAACAAGGTCTTACCGCTGTCCAGCCCAAGTCACCGGCCCCGAGTGACCAACTGACCCACAGAATCCCCGCAGCAGGGCACACACCCAGCTGGGAGACGCCCTGGGAGCATTCCTGTCTGTCCTCCTGCAGCCTCGCTCCAGGGGAGACGGAGTTTTCAGGTGAAGCAGGAGAGGAAGCTGCCGCGGTTCCTTTCCCATCCTCTTCCCCACCTGGTCTCTGGGCGCCTCACTGCCGGGCTTGGTCCCCTGGCTGAGGGACAGTCCACCCGCCTGGACGCGCTTCCCTGTCAGGACACAGAGAGCGCACGGATGACACATAACTGTGTCCAATCGCGACCCTCACTGGCCGCACTGCTCCTGCCTCGCTTCAGGGAGCCCTTCAGACGGGGGAAGCCTCTGCCCCCTCCCCTCTGCGTACAGAGCCAGCTTCCTCCTCCAGGGCCCCCACCACGGTCCTCTGCACACATGTCGCTGTGGGGTGAGGGTCCTGAGATGGCACCTGGTGGGGGCACAGGAAATGGGACACAGCACAGGCCGTCAGGGAGGAGCCACACGTCCGAGAGGTCAAGGGTCATTACCTGCCACCTCTCTGCTTCCTCCAGCCCTGACTTCACACTTTCCTCAAGGGCCCGCGCCCGCCGACGCGGCATGTCCACAGTGATGTCGGCCTCAGCGAGCAGACCGTGGCCT
>NW_006291729.1:1992597-2003017 GCF_000327345.1 Myotis davidii | reverse complement strand
TGCAGGCTGCGCCCACTGCAGCCCGCGCCCACTGCAGCCCGCGCCCACTGCAGGCCGCGTCCACTGCAGGCCGCGTCCACTGCAGGCTGCGCCCACTGCAGCCTGCATCCACGCCTGGTGAGGGCCTCCAGGACACCCCCTCGCAGAGCTCACCCACACCTGTGAGCCCTCGTTGTGAGGCCCTGCCGTTCTATCTGTCACACTAATGCAGCTTGTGTTCTATTGTGTTATATTACTTGTTACAAGTCTGTGGACTAAACTGTCTCAGCCACTGAGTTCAGTGCAGCCCCTTCGGCCGAGCTGCTCTGGGGCGGGGCTCCCACACTTTCTGTGAAAGGCCAGAGCGCGGCTGCACCAGGCTTGTGGGCTACCCCGTCTGTCGTCTGTCGCGGCTACTCAGTCCTGCCATCGGAGCGCCCCCCTATTCCCCCCATGAGGCCAGCGGGGTGCCGTCTGCCACCCTCTGCTCCGGAAGCATGCAAACATCCACAGTTCCAGAGCCCCCCACTCCAGCACCCGGACACCCTGGTCCCTGCAGAAAGGCCACAGGCTCCCCGAGGCGCCCGGTGTGCCCACGCAGACCCCCAGAGAGCCTCGCCCTGTGAGCGGCGGAGAGAAGCTGCGTGTCCCACCGCTCGGTCAGTAACAGCAGTCAGTGTGTCCTCTCGCCAGCCCTCCTCCAAGGCGCCTGTGCTCAGCACACACACACCACCGCGCCAGGGGACTCGGACCCGCTGAAGAGGAACCAGGGAAGGTTTCTGTTGTCAAATATTAGCCTTTTGAGATCAAGGGTTGCTCCAAAAGGTAAGCTTATGAGGTCGCTGGCTGATCTTCTTAGTAACGCATTTACCAGCCAGACAACCGTGCTCAGCATTTCTGCCGGTTCCAATAAGCCTATCAGCTATCGCTGCTCACAGCTCAGTCCACCTCATTTAAAAACGGCCTTTTTTCTGCACATGCACATCCTGAGATGTGGGTCTTTCATCAAAAGGAAAAGCAGTTTCCCATCTAAAAAGTAATCCTAGCTTCCTTCACGGAAGTTTAAAGTGAACCCTTCGTTCCAGAAAGCAGGACTGCCGGTGGTCAGGCTGCGGGCAACCCCCAGGGAAAAGGGCAGAAGCCTGAGACCACTGCTTCCAACGAGAAGACAAACCTATGACCAGGCCACAGGCTCCGTCCCGTCCTCGTCTCCAAATATTCTAGGAACGCCATGCAAACAGCCGATGCCACGACTCAGTGAGTCTAACGTGCTTTAAACATGTACAATAAGCTCCGTTACTCTAAGATAATCTCCTTTAAAAAAATCATGTCAGCCTACCGGCTGAGCAACACTAGACACAAAACCAAAGGTCACCTTCCCAAATGTGACTGCACTGTTCTATTCTGAAGGCACGTCACCGAATTAGGAAATATTCTATGGTCAAACCACAATTCCCAGCCAGTTTCCAAGTTCGTACTCAGTTAGAAAGAGTCGAATCAGCTTACAGTGAAAGGAGAACAAGAAACCGAGTGTTTTCAGCATCAGCCATTTGGTTAGTCGGTAGAATAGATCTGTAAGAGTTAGATACAAACGTTCACTTCAGAGAATCGACAAGTTTTTCTGCATAAGTGATTGTGGTGAGCGGTTAGTAGACGTGGAGTCAGTGAAGAGCTGGTTAGGAAGACACCCCCGTGGGGCAGGGCCGGCTACCTTTCCAGGGCGTGCAGGACGGACGACTGTGGAGGGCAAGAGCTAGAGAGCAGGCCCTCGGCTGCCACGGCTACGTGAGGGGGCGTCCTTTTGCAATCTACCAGGCTACTGGAGGCCGGGCGCACATGAAGAGAAAAAAGGTCACAGGTCAATTAAGTGGAACCAACTTTCCTACCCGTCCCAGGACCACCGTCCGGGGTGACACTGTAAGGGAAGATCCTCCCAGGCCCCTGACCGCAGCCGAGCAGCTCTGTTGACATCGCCATCAGCATGAACTCTCTTAACCGCAAAAACAGGAAGCTGCCCGAGGCCCAGCTCCCTTTCTGTCTCATCCACGTGCCCATGAGGGGCTGCCCTCCGTGGCCCAGAGCGCAGGGCTTCCTCCCAGCTCTGGGCGCGTGGTCTGACTGTGTGTGCTGCCAGCTGTCCCCTTAAGGAACACACACGATGCCATGAATGGAAGTGTGCCCGCTCATCCTAGCTGGTCACTGCATCGGACAGTGGTCGGGTCCTCATAAGCTGACACGGTCGTCACCCCGGACTCGCAGAGGAAAACGGGAAAGAGAAAACCTCTTCGGGGTTGTGTCTGAAACACCTAAATTCTTAGCATTAATAAAGAGTGAACACGTTTTCCACCCACTGGTGTCCAAACACCCCCATATTTTCCTCCTCAGTCCCGTGTTCCCCTCCGGGGGGCTTATCTCCAGGGACCCCAGGAGAGAATGTCCAAGGTTCCGGGACGGGACCTGCCTCACTGTCCGACAGGAGAGCCACTGGCTGCCGGTGACGGCTGGGCACGGGAAAGGTGACCAGTCCAAACGGCCAAGTGCTGTCCATGTGAGAGACACACCGACTTCAAAGACCTACCATACACATGGACTGTGAAATATCTCAGGAACACTGGTTTTAAATGTATTTTATTGATTTCAGAGAGGAAGGGAGAGGGAGAGGGAGCAAGAGAGAGAAACATCAATGATGAGAGCTGCCTCCTACACGCCCCACACTGGGGATTGAGCCCACAACCCGGGTGTGTGCCCTGACCGGGAATCGAACTGTGGCCTCCTGGTTCACAGGTCGATGATCAACCACTGAGCCATGTCGGCTGGCCCACTAATGTTTTTAAAAACTGACTACCTGAATGATATTTTGGATACATGGGATCAGATGAAATACATGATCCAAGTTCATTTCCTCAGTGTCTTTACTTTTCCAGGACGGCTGCAAGAGCATTTTAATTTACGTCTGTAGCTAGCACGATGTTGCTATTGGGCGGAACAGACAGACAGACCTAGTGAGGGGACTGCCCAGGCCCCCAGTCCCACCCTGGCTGCCGGCTGACTGACATTCATCGTCCCAGTCCTGGCTGGACATCAGGATGCGGCCTGTTTTCCCTGACCTGTCATGCACGCATCACACGGGTGAAAGTGAAACCAGGTCTGGTGAGCAGGAAACAGGCTTAGGCAGGAAGCTCTGCCGCTCCGGGGGCCCCACAACCGCTGTCAACCAGAGGTAAGTCTCACATGAAGCGTGAGCATCGCCCGGCCCGGGGGGCGGGATG
This sequence comes from Myotis davidii, assembly GCF_000327345.1. Lineage (NCBI taxonomy): Eukaryota > Metazoa > Chordata > Mammalia > Chiroptera > Vespertilionidae > Myotis > Myotis davidii. Next base: position 1,999,769 of record NW_006291729.1, on the reverse strand, counting down.
GGTGGGCGTCACCCTGTGAACCTAAAAGGTAGTCAGTTCGATTCAGGTCAGGGGGTGCAGGAGGCAGCTGATCGATGTCTCGCTCTCACATCGATGTTTCCCTCCCTCACTCCCTCTCCCTTTCTCTCTAAAAAAAGGGAAGAATAAGAATAACTCAGTTGTCCTGCACTATCACTGAGATGGCCGTTTCTCCGCCTCTTTCTCACTATCACCACCCCGGAGCATCTGGCTGTTTTCCCCTAACAGTGCTCCCGGGGCCGTGAGACTTTAATGCCGGGGTCCTGGGTAGCTATGTGTGTGCCGTGGCCCCTGCTGCAGCTGCATGAGCCACTCCCGTTCTCTGAAAACTGCCCACACCAGAAGTCTAGCTGACGTGAGGGCTCGTTTCCAGGAAATAAACACCCTTGAACTCAGCAGAGTGACTGAGCTCGGGGAGAAGGGAGAAGCGATCATCCGAGCGGCCTCAGTGGCCCCTGAAGCAGCCTCACTGCTTGAATCTTACTTTGGAGACAAGGATCAAGGAAGGCTGTCGCCTGTGTCCTCCCGTGACCACTGGCGCTGTGACCCTTAACCAGTGCTTCCCCTTTCCATGCCACCCAGGGAGCTAAGCGCTGTATTTGCATCTCAGCTCTGAGACAGGGCCTGCGCATGTTGCTAATCCCCCTCTGTACCTCCTACTCTACCTGCATCTTCTTCTGTCCTAACGAATTTCACTTTTGTTTATGTTTCTATTCTATGGAACATGCCTCCTAGCTGACTTCAGATCCCCTGGACCAGGACAGGTGAGCGCACGCGCACACACACCCACACGCACACCCACACATGCACACGCACACCCACACGTGCACATGCACACGCACACGGCAGCTTACCTGGCGTTGGGTGACCACTCTCTGTCGGAACTAGGGTACGATGATGACTGAGAATAAGGCATGACGGGGGGCACGTTTTCCTTGGCAACATCTTCTTGGAATGGAGGTATGTCGTTAGAAAGAGTTCTGGTTAAAAAAAAGAGAGAGATTCCAGTCAAATGTTAAAAGCGACAGAATCACAACAAAGGCAAGTGTCCGTTTTGAAATGCATCCACAGGGAGGGGCGGGGGGCGGGGGGGACCAACATTTACCTGTTGCTGTCCATCGCGTCCCGCTCCTCGTCGGAGCTCATCTCTATGGGGAACATGTCTTCGTCTTCCGACGTGTTGGAGTTGTCGTCCCTCTTCAGGCTGTCCAGCTGAGACTTCCTCCTCCTCTTCCGTCTCTTCTTCACCAGGGAGCCGCTGGAGGGGGTCTCGCCGGGAGGCAGGCCTGGGGCCGCCGCGCCGGGGTCCAGGCTCCGCGCCCGGTCCACCGGGTTCCTCTTCAGCTGACACTCCATGCGCGAGGCTCCGTCCGACAGGATGGGGGAGGTGGCCAGGTGCATGGGGATCACTTCCTGAGGACGGAAAGTCTTGTTTACAACAAGGCTCGTGCCCTCGGGCCTCAGGAGCAGGATCGAGCCAGAGGGGCGCCGTGTAACAACGTCCCCGTGACCTGGCGGTGTGGCTGCCCGGTGTCACGGGTGGTCACGAAGTCAGCCTGGAATTCATTAAGTGCCGTCTTGTACTAAATCCCGCCTCTTTGTCATTAAAACGTGAGGTCATGCTCAGTGACTTCGGGCGCCAGGGTTCAACTCTGTGGAACTCTCCAGAGCACAGAGGGAAAATGGGCTTTGAGTCACCACATCGCCCTGGGAACTAGACTCAATTCTGCATTTCAGTGTGGGTCAGGGTGTGTGTGTGTGTGTGTGTGTGTGTGTGTGTCTAAGAGTGTGTGTATAAGAGAGCCTGTGTGTGTATGTGTGTAAGAGAGCCTGCGTGTGTATGTGTAAGAGAGCATGCGTGTGTAGGAGTGTGTGTGTAAGAGACCCTGTGTGTGTATGTGTGTGTAAAAGAGCGCGTGTGTAAGAGAGCGTGTGTAAGAGTGTGTGGGTAGGAGAGGCTGTGTGTGTGGGGGGGGGGGGGGGGGGGGGGTGTGGTTTTCAATATGCACTGAATTAAGTTATCAATGATAATTTTTAGGGAACCGCTGGCCAGTGCCCCCTGCCGCGCCCCTGGTGCCCGCCTACGCCAGAGTGCCTCCAGCAGGGGGGTGTCAGGGAGGTAGATACTGGCCCTTCTCTTCACACCAAAAGGAAGACACACACAGCCTGTCGACCTAACAGCTGGCTGGCCATGGTTCTCAGTGTTGGACACGTGCGTGGAGAGTCGCAGCCCTAGGCTGGAAGGGATGGGTGGGCCTTTCACCCAGCGGCTCCCGGGACCGAACGAAGAAGCAGAGAAAGCACTGACCCCAGGCCCAGAGCAGAAAAGGAGGTTCCCTGACTGAAAAGGGGAGGGGTGCAGCTGTGTGCGGAGGGGAGGCGGCTCTACAGCGATCTGGTGAGGAAGGACACAGCTCCCAGTTTGTAGCCGCCTCTCAGGACAGAAAGGAGCATCGCCTGGGACAGAACACACTCTGGCCTCCGGGCCCCGTCCCACCCACCGGCACCCTGGGCGGCCAGCCAACAAGGCCCTCTGTGGTCTGCAGCCAGTCAGACCCAGAATGAGCTACCACTTCCCACCCACTGGATGGCTGCGGTCACACAGGCAGATCACACGCACAGGTGAAATGCGGACACGTGGGGACGCTCACGTGCTGCTGAGGGGATGTAAGTGGTGCAGCAGCCTGGGACAGCAGTCTGGCAGGTCCGCAAATGTTAACCAGTTACCGTGGGGCCCAGCAATTCCGCTCCCAGGTGTGCACCCACGAGAAATGAAAACCTATGTCCATGTGAAAACTTGTACACGAATGTACAGCAGCCAAAGGGGGAAAACAGCCCAAGTGTCCATCAACGTTGACATGAAAGGATAAACAAAAGGTGGCCATTCGCCGCACAAGGGAATGAAGTACCGACACATGCTAGGGCGCGGATGACCGGAACACATCATGGTAAGTGAAAGACGACAGGCGTGAAGGAGCACGTACTATAGGGTCCCATTCACATGAAAGCTCAGAGGAGGGGAATCGATGGAGACTGGAAATAGATGGGTGGCTGCGTAAGGCTCGAGGGTGGGGAGGGGTGGTGGATGGGGAGGTGACAATGAAAGGGTACAGAGCTTCTTTGGAGGTGATGACCGTGATCTAGAACTGACTATGGCAATAGTTGCACACTCTGTGAAAACACTAAAAAACACTGAACTGAGCACTTGAAATGGCTAAACTGTATGGTACGAGAATTATCTCAACAACGCTGTTAGACATTTTAAAATAATAAAAATAGCCCTAGCCGGTTCAGCTCAGTGGATAGAGTGTCAGCCTTCAGACCGAAGTGTCTGGGGTTCAATTCCGGTCAAGGGCACGTACCTTAGTTGCAGGCTCTTTGGCGGACTGGGCCCTGGTCAGGGCGCGGGCAGGAGGCAACCAATCGATGTGTTTCTCTCACATCAATAGTTCTGTCTCTTTCACTCTCTCTAAAAATCAATGGAAAAATATCCTCAGATGAGAATTTTAAAAATAATAATAAAATAAAATAATAAAAATACAAGCAACCTGGTCATTCACTAGACAAAAATCGACCACTCGGCCATCTGCGTTTGACAGCAGTACAATCTGTATGTTATGGACCAGGGTTCAGGCCAGGCGACTGGGTTCCTCTGTCCCCCTGGAAACGGTGAGCCCGCGGAAGCAGCCGGGCTGCTGAGGCTTGTGGACTCAGCCACACCAGCCCGTCTGGCTCAAATGCCAGGACAGACAGCGCCTGCTTCCTCTGCTGCCACCGTCTGCACCGTCGGGAGCCGGCAGCGTGCTCCACCCACACTCCGCTGTCTCCTGCGCAGAGCTAGGAAGTGGCCCTGAACCCCAGCCTTCCTTACCTGATCGTTATCGGTCTCTTGAACAAAAAAGGCTTCTCCGTTATCTCCCAGCTTCATGTGTAAATCCACAGATTCCCCGTTGATTTCTATGTCAACCTGGAAGAAAAACGCACGTCTCCACATCAGGACACAAACCTCCCTGGCCACGCCTCCACACGCGTGCACTTGAATCGCACACACGCCACGGAGAGCTCACAGTTCCAGCTCGCGGTCGGTCAGCCTGGTCCTGCCTGCTCTTCTCCACCGGGAAATGCAGTCTGCACCCACCCCACATCACCACCACCGGAGCCCAGGCGGGCTTGCATATGTGACTTCAGAGGCTGGGCCAGCGGAAAAGGCAGCGTCCACTAGGCGCTCTCTCTCTCTCTCTCTTTCTCCCGCCCCCCGCCCCCCATGCTCGCCAGCCATCATGTGGTGAGGACGCCCAGACCACATGGAGGGGCCAACAACCCGAGAGGCCAGCCAAGAGCCACCGTCATGGGAGTGACGCGTCTCCAGAGGGTTCCAGCCCCCGCCTGGAGCCTTACAGCTGAGCCCTGGATGGCGGCGGCAGACACAGTCAGCCCCACTGTCCGAATCCCTGACCACAGAACCCAGGAGCTGAGTAAACAGTTGGTTTCTGCCACTGAGTTCTGGAGTCGTCCACGCAGCCATCGTAACCAGAACCACCTGAGTTCACCGTCTACTCGGTGAACAGCCCTACCCAACGGAGAGCTACAGGTCTGGGCCTACGACAAGCTCCGGAGATGGGAAGCCACAGAACGGGGTCCCGGGGCCCCGCTCTCACCACTTTCTCTCGGGAGCGCAGCACCCCCATCTTGCCGAAGCGGACGTGGAACGGGGAGCACTGCAGGCTCCCGTTGGGCTGGCGGACGACGATGATGTCGATGCATCCGGACAGGGTGGCGGGGTTCAGGCCCTTGTACAGCTCCTTCACGGTGACAAACACCTGGCCCGCCAGCTGCCCCACGTAATTCATGGTCTGAGCCTGGAAAACAGAGACACACACCACACACACACACACAGTGAATTCAGAGGAGGCCAGTACCTACTGCCCATTAAACCATGGACTTCGCGTCCGATCTGGCGCCCTGCCAGCATCGTTGTGTTTTCTATTCCCTGGAATGGGCTCCACGCCTACCCTGTCGCCCGCCAGCCTCTACCCCGGAGACCCCAGGAGGCCTCTGGAAATACCCCCGATGGAGAAGCAGAGAACCTGTCCCATAATTCTTAACAAACAGCAGGGTCATGGCCCCACCCGGCAATACCCGCCGCCCCCATTCTCAGCCTGGGCACTGAGAATTTTTTAAAGGGAGATACTACTATCCCCCACCTACTGGGATGGCCGCTATCTAAAAAGCAGGGGAAAGCAAGCATTGGTGAGGATGTGGAGAAACTGGAGTCCACACACTGTCGATGGGAATGCGAAACGGTGCAGCCACAATACAGCACAGGGTGCTGATCCTCCAGAAATTAAAACAAGAGCTGCCATACCGTCAGCCATTCCACCTCTGGGTGTACATGGCTGCACCCCTGACAGCGAGGTCTCAGAGAGAGATCTGCACCCCATGCTCACAGCTACAGGACTCCCAACAGCCAAACGGCGGGAAGCACCACGGGTCCAATGATGAGAGAATGGACAAATGCGGTCTATACACACAACGGATTCTCACTCCGCCCTCAAAAGATGGGGGATCCTGGCACATGCTAACCACGGGTGGCCCTTGAGGACATGACGCTGAGGACGAAAGGGAGACACTGCATGAGCTCGCGTGGGAGGCAGCGGGAGCAGACAGGCTCAGAGGAACAGGAAGTGCAGTGGTTACCGGGCCGAGGGGACGGGGGAGGAGAGTCGGAGTTTCATGGGGACAGAGCTTCTTCCCACAAGATGAGAAATGGCTGGGCCTGGATGGAGTGAGGGCTGCCGTGGCATGAATGTACTGGTATTAAGTGAACTGAACTGGGCAGGTGTAAATGGTTAAGATAATAAATTTAATGTTATGTATATGTCACCACCATTTAAACAAAATGTAAGGGGATGAGTAAGAAAACTGTATTCACCAAGAACTCATTCTGGGAAGGTGACTATGATTTGGTTAAAAAATGTATCTGGAAGATCATGTGGGCCCAGGAGGCCCGGGGGAGGGTGGGCCCAGGTTCCCTGGAGCTGGGGCTTGGTGGAGGGGTGCAGGCCAGCTGGGGGGCGACCAGCTCTCCTTCATCCACCCTTCCAGGATGTCCTCTAAACAAAGGAGACACTAAAGAGCCAGGAACAAACCCAAACCGGCAGGATGCCAGTTCCCAAGTTCCGCCGCCTCAGTTCCCTTTGAAGGAACAGGCTCAGAAAGTCGCTAACTTGATTTACCTGGAGATACGGAGCCAGACAGAGCCCAGAGGGACTCGGCTCCCTGCGCTCACCGCATCACTGCCAGGTTCACAGGACGCGTGACCAGGCCTGAGGGCAATATTTGTGTTGAAGAAGAAAGTACCTTAAAAGCTTCAAGAGCAACATACTGTGCCCGGCCTGTGTGACCTAGTGGTTGAGCCTGGACCTGCACATCAGGAGGTCTCGGGTTCGATTCCCCATCAGGGGTTGTGGGCTTGACCCCCAGGAGGGGGCGTGCAGGGGCAGCTGATAGATCTGCATGTTCTCTCTCATCAATGTTTCTCCCTCTCTCTCTCTCTCTCTCTCTCTCTCTCTCTCTTTCTCTCTCTCTCTCTCCCCGCCCCTCCTCTCTCTCTAAAAATAAATAAAAATATACTTTTAAAGAAAAAAGTGTATCAGAATGGAAAACCTGTAGCAAACAAAACGAAACGCTTAAGTTTCCCGGTGAACAGCTCCAAGGTGTGCCCCTCCCCTCCCCCACTCCAAACCACTTCCCATCGGTGGATTTTCATCTCAAATTCTGGCAGAAAGAGCTGCTGCGCCAGACAGGGCGGTTACCCCTGAACCGGGGCTCCGCAGCCTGGTTCACAGGGTGTCTCGGGAGCGCTGAGCCGAACCGCGCAAACCCTCCAACAAGCGGGTCCCCGAGGCGCGGTGTGGGTGTCAGAGTGACTCTCAGACGCAGGAGCACGGACACATGAGACTTTTTCTTACATGGCATTTCCGAGCTTGACCTGGAAAATACTACATGTCTGGGGCTACTGCCTCCCGCCGGAACCCCACTTTTCCAGATAGTCTTCCGTCAGTTAAAAACGACGACAGCACTCACATCAGACCCAAATCGATGGCACGGCAGGAATAAAAACCCAAAGCGTTTCCACATGTGGGGGTCACCTA
>NW_006291729.1:1987878-1992577 GCF_000327345.1 Myotis davidii | reverse complement strand
AAGAGTGTGTTCAACTCAAAAAGAGCCCATTATATTTTTTTAAAAAAGAAATCTTACCAAAAAGAGTCAATTATTAAAACTACATATGGGAATTTGGATTCTTTGAGGCCAAGCCCCTTAATCGTCAATTCAGGAACCAGTCGTTCTGCTCACTTACTATACAAGTGGGTAAAAGTGAATTCTATTCCTTTCTAGCCCTCCCGACTATGACGTTATTGGAGGCACGCTGCCTGGGAAATAACCGTTTCTCCATTTCATATGGCGACGTGGTGCCACCCCAGGATGTGCCACCACCTTCCTCTTCTCTGGGCAGGCTGCAGCCCGGCACCCGGCGGTGAGACCCCACCTCAGCCAGGGTCACTGAATGCAAACATCGCTCACTGAACACAGCTCTCAGAACCACCCTTCCCGCCTCTACTTTCCGTTCTCGTCTCTTCTCGCTACGACCCAAGTGGCTCTCTCCTTCATCCGGACTCCTGCTGCCTCCTCCATGTCCCTCCTCACCTGCGGTCAACCTGCCCCTGTCCCCCGGGTCAGTGCATGACCTCACCGCCCGCCCAGGGCAGCAGCTGGATAGACGGGAGCTGTCGTTTGTCAAGTGGCTGGACGGACCTCGTCCACCTCGCTGGTCTCTCCGGAGGGCGGGAGGCTGGCTCCTCTCCGGGCGCCTCCCCAGGGGCCCGGGAGATGTCTGGGGTCACACCTGTCACGTTTTTTCTATTTCCATGCATCCTTCGTCTAGATCAGTGGTTCTCAACCTTCCTAATGCCGCGACCCTTTAATACAGTTCCTCATGTTGTGGTGACCCCCAATTTCACTGTTACAAATTGAACATAATGAAAGCATCGTGATTAATCACAAAAACAATATGTAATTATAGATGTGTTTTCCGCTGGTCTTAGGCGACCCCTGTGAAAGAGTCGTTCCAGCCCCCAAAGGGGTCACGACCCACAGGTTGAGAACTGCTGATCTAGATCCTTCAACATTTGAAGACGGGAGTCTAATCTTACTTCTCTTGTCTGTTAAACTAGGTGCCTCTGGCAGGACTGAATTACATCTCTATGGAGACTGTTTTCCCAAAGTGGAAGTACTTTATTGGTTCAGAAGAGCAATTTTCAACCTTTCTTATCTCCTGGCACACATAAACCAACGACTAAAATGCTGGCCAAAAAAAGGTGTAATTTTGATTGATTCACAAAAAAATAAAAATAATAATAATTACCTCTCCTCTTTGCTCCAAAGTGACTTTTTAAAAAATCAGATGCCTATACTTGTGCCGTATATAAGGATTTCTAGTACCAATAATTAACCAACCAGATGCAACTTGATGATGCAACGTGATGGATAAAATGTAACTCTGTTATATGACCTGTATGTTATGGTTCAAGGCAGGGCACTCACGCCGAACAGCTATTGTTGTGCTGGCTGGTGTCATTTTTTTTATTTCGCAATCTAAGGGGAAAGAGGTCAGTGCCCCTCACTAAATAGTCAGGTATGGCAATTTTTAAAACATCCTCGCGGCACACGGGTTGAAAATGGCTGGTTTAGATTGTTACCATGGAAACAGAGGATGCAGGGTCGGAGCTGTCTCCCTCCTCCTCTAGCACAGTGACAACAAATGCATGCCCGGCATCATGCCCAGAATGGAGGCCAGCTGGGGAAGGGTCCGTGCTGAGGTGACGCTGAGGCGGAGCAGGAGGGAGCGTGCGGGGGGGATGAGGCTCTGTGCTGGGGAGGCCCCGCTTCTGCAGGACCCGCGGCCTCTCCGGCGCTAATGAGGCCTGCGGTGGCGACAGCGCGCGACGAGGACGCCACTGGGAGCGAGCGGAGACTCCTGAAAGCAGATTACCCAACTGCACCGAGTTTCCACAGTGGCTAACCTCTGCTTCGGCTTTGAAAGGACATCCTGAACCGCGAGGCTTGACGGCTCCAGGAGGAAACAAATCCGCTGCCTGAAGAGTTAACATGTTAAGCCGCCCTGTCACTCACCGGTGACTGACACTATACTTTCCGTCCGGAAGACAAAACAGGCGCTTAACGTGTGAAATGTTTGCCTGCCGGCTGCCAGCCCCCTGCGCCCAACGCCTGCCTCTCCCCGACACCCAGCCGGCCCCTCCGGGGTGGTCACCGCAGGCGGTTCTGGGAAAGACGGCAGCGGGCTAGGACAGCCAGCAGGCCTCCCAACGTGGAGGGGAAACCGCATGCGAAGGCACCGCCCCAGCACCCATCCCGTGGGGCTCCTCACCCTTGACAGCGCCAACCGGGCCAGGGAAGAAGCCGCGCGGACCTCCGCTCGTCCGCAGAGCACCTCCCAGTGTGCAGGCCCTTCGCACCGGGAGCTCCGGGGACGGGACACGAACCTGGGCAACCCTGCGCGACGGTCAGGACCAGCAGCGCCACCCCGTGTGCCACAGGAACCCGGGCACCAACTCTGTGTGACGCTCATTCAGAGCAAGTAGCCCGGCCAGGAAGGGACAGAGCGGGGACAGGAGCCAGGCTGGAGCCCTGGTCCACGCTGCTCCCCTTGGCACGGCTGCCCCATCTCACTGGCTAACACTGGTACCAATGGGCGAGGCTTGGGTAAGAAAGGCCCCTTGTGTGGCTTGAGCAAAGAGAGGGTGAGCATCCGGGTCTAAATGACAACGAACACTCAGACTGTCCACGGGGCACCCAGTGCTGCACGATGGTCACAGGTGGTGAGAAAGCCAGAACCACCGAGAGGCCGTCCGGAGCCAGCGTGGACGGCACAACAGAAGACCAGCTGTGGTCGGAGTCTAAGCCACCACCTGGCGACGCGGTTAGAGAGGGGGTTCAAGAATGTACTGGGCTCCAAGCTTATGCTTCTAGATCAGCCGTGGACAAACTACGGCCCGCAGGCCGGATCCGGCCCGTTCGGCTGTTCTATCCGGCCCGCGGAGCCGAAAGAGCGGAGGGTTCTCTTGCTCTCCCCTCTGCTCCTTCACCAGCAGCAGTGTTAACATGGCAACGTTGGGAAACACGGCCGCAGCTCCTTCTTCTGAGTCCAGTTTAAGAACCCATTGTGGCCCTCGAGTCAAAAAGTTTGCCCACCCCTGTTCTAGGGCCTGGTCATAACGACATCAAGACACCGGCCGGTGGGGATCAATGGTTGAGCATCCACCTATGAACCAGGAGCTCACAGTTCAATTCCTGGTCAGGGCAAAGCATGTGCTGGTGGGAGAATGGAGTACAGGATGTACAGATACCGAGGCACACCCTCCACCTCCCTCCGAAGTAGTTAGGCAAGTCTGGATATGGGGGAAAGTGCTAGAATTTAAAAATTAGAATAAATTAAGAAAGTATAGTCTCTCCATTGAAACTTGTCAAGACAACGCCCCACAAAACTCACTCCAAACGCAGTTTAAATCAGAGGCTCATAGACGCCTTGCCAACATCAGGCCATGGCAGGTAACGGATAGGAGCCAGAAGAGCAGGAACTGCACCCACTGTGGGGCCGGCGGAGGCCTGGGGGTGGTCTCCCCACCACCGGGAACCGGCACTCACCCGACCTCCCTGCAGGGAGGGGGGACTGATGGGTCTCTGCCCAGGAAAGCTGGGGCCACGGGACTGTCACTGCCTCGCCACGTGACTAGGAAGTCTGGCTCAGCCGTGGCTCCGACGGACTATTCTCACGAGTGTCCCATCAGCCGTCCCTCCTCAGGGCCCTGAAAGGCACATTCCAAACGCTCCCCACAAGGACCAGGGCGGGAACACCCTCCTCTGCTCAGCCTGCGGTCAAAGAGTCTACACATCTGCCCTCAGGACGAGCATGGCTTCCTGGAGAGCTCTGCCACGAATCCACAGCCCATGGCCGGTGCCCAGGGACGCACACTCTGCGCCACCTCCCTCACAGCAGGTGTGGGCCCGGGTTTACGGCAGCCAGGGGCGCGCGGACTGGAAGCCAACTCCATCTCTGCCCCCGCGAGGCCTGCCGTTTCCTGTTACCCGCGGCAGGACTGCACACCTGGGTGCGGAGACACCGGCGGCCCGACGGTCCCGGTCCAGCCTGCGGTTGAATGAGCGCATCGGGGAAACTTGCAAACAGCCACTGAGTTTAGCAGCAGCACCAGGCCGAGATCATGTCAGCCAGGAACCAGCGAGATACCTTTAAACCCAGCGTCCACTGTCACAGCCATCAGGATCGCACGCTGCCCAGGTGATGAGAAGAGCGAGGTCCAATAATTCACTGTTTATCACGGTGACGCGAGGGGTATAGTGTTCCCGTTGGCAGAGCGGGAACCCGAGCTTTAGGTTATGTAACTCGCTCAGGGCCCAAAGCAGGTGAGAGGTGCAAGCAGCCTTCCAATGCAGGTGAGCCTGCGCCATCCTGCAAACCTCCCGCGTGACTTCCCCTTCCGCACTACACATGTGGCTGCGCACACACACACACACACACACTCAGTCATACCATGCAGGAGAGCAGAGCACATGTTCCATACATGGAAATACACTGACTCCCAATGACCAGGCCAAAATGACCCACTGCGGCACATTTCCATAGCTGCGTTTCCTTTCCCTAAGGTGCCTGCGTGCTCCGGAGGTGTGCCTGAGCTGGCAGCAGCAGACAGCCCGCCCCTGCCCTCTCCAGGTGGCACAGGCAGGTAAGGCAGGCATTCGGGTTGGGCTCGCTGACAAGGCCGAGTCCTGCCACCAGCTCTCGAGCCAGGGGGAAGCCCATGCA
>NW_006291729.1:1986413-1987824 GCF_000327345.1 Myotis davidii | reverse complement strand
TACTTTTGTGTTAACGAAGAGAAGGGCGGAAAGGTGTTGCTAGGAAAGTCTAAACACTCAGGGCTGAAACCTCCGCCCTCCTCATTTCATCCCCATCCACCTCGTGTGTCTGAAATGGCCTCTGGAGACCGCTGGGCAGCTGGCCCATCCCCACCCCTCCCCTCACGTGTGCATCCCTCCCCTCACGCAGCAGAGGTTACGCGAGCGCTCGCCGGGGCCTGGCTCTGGGCCGGCACCAGGTAAGACTGATTCCTGTCCCTGGAAGCAGAAAGTCTTGTCCCTAAACTGGCTCAGTTACTGAAGAACTGAATATTGAGGTCCACCTGCAACCTTCCTAGGAAGCTGAGTACTTTGTTTTGGGAGAGTGAGCAGCCTGTCCCCAGGGGTACTTAAGCCCTTTGGCTTTTAGTGGACGGTTCCTCCTCAAGGGCATGCGAGTCTGCTCCCCTGGGTTCTCCTGTCAGCCCAGAAATAGCTCACCCTCCACCCTCCGGGTTGTCCTGGGGCCGCGGAGGAGAGCAATGCGGCTGTCCCAGGCCCTAGCACTCTAGGGGGGCGAGGCCAGCCCCCAGTCCAGCCCCAGGAGGATGGGGTGCGGGCTACGCCACCACCCCTGGCTGCTCTCTGAGCACCTTCCAGTCGGTCTCTAGGTCTGGGGTCCAAACCTGAGTCTGACGAACCCTGAGTAAAAGCACACACAGCTCACTGCCGCTGCGCTGTCCAGGGTCACGCTCACCTGCGCGGCTATGACCTCAACGCTGGTTTTCATCCAAAGCATTAAAAAGCGTGTTCTAAGAAATGCCAAGAACGATCTGACTAATAAGACTTGCATGAAAACGAAACTGGCTCACAGACAGCCTATCTTCCTCTTGTGGCTTATGTTAACGGCAACAAGGAAGTCTATGCTGCCTACTGGACGTTTATCAGCCGGTGAGGACGATAAATTACGTTTACATCACAACAGGAAGAATGACTTAGATGCAGTGCGATGCAGGGGAACGAACACCAGTCTCAAAGTCAAGGTACCTGCTCTCAACCCACACCTGGCAGCACACCTGGCAGCCCAGCTGGGGCAGGCCACTCCCTCCCACCAGCCGCAGACTGGGACTGCGTGGGTCCGTCAGCCGCTCCGCCCGCTGAGTTCACGGCCAGCGCACAGGGGCGTCTTAAACAAGAGCGCGAAGCCGGCCATACCTTTCAGGATGCAGGCCCTTTCTTGGCTCGTCGGGGTTCTTCCGGCGACACTCGTCCAAAATCAGAAAATTCACCACAAAACCTTGAGGTGCTTTGAAAAAGCCTGCAGGTCAGACTAAGACCTCCTGACGGAAGTGACGCAGCAGCAAAACCGGCGGGTCCTGGAGTCGCCCCACCAAAGTCCTGAATGAATGAAGCCGGTCAGACAGCCAGCGCT
>NW_006291729.1:1982662-1986357 GCF_000327345.1 Myotis davidii | reverse complement strand
AAGGAGGCCGTGGCAGGTGTGCGGAGTGAGTGTGTCAGGACGGAGGGCCCTGTCACCCTGAAGGATCAGACTTGCAGGGAGCAGACAGAGCGGATGGGGATCCCCACACAGGTGGGCAGGAGCGCCCCACGCTGAAGCCAATCCGTACAACTGCCGGCACCTCTCAGATGCGCCAAAGCGGTAGTCACCCCAATCCCCGAGGTCCCAGGAGGGCGGGGCCGCCGACAGGGTCAGGATTGGGCAACGGAGGTCTCACCACTTCTCACCTAGTTGTTACATCAGAAAAATATCAGCATTTCGTCCCCAAATTGGCAGGATCCTCCTCCAGGGTTCACAAATGGCCAAGGAACACTGGCTTCTTGAACGAATGCCCACACTCAAAGCTCCGGCCACAGCTTTCATAACCCGGCCGCTTTTGCCCACACCGGCCCCTCTAGAATAGCAGGGTCAATTTAGGATGGCCTCAGCCCCACCCAACAGAAAAATGGGCAAAATAAAAAACGAGTTCAGAGAGGAAGGAAGGAAAGAGGGAAGGACCCCATCTGGTCAAGGATACATGGGAAGATATTCAACCCTATTCATAATTTAACACATGCAAATCAAAGGGGCCTTGCAGGTGGCCCAAATTCAACGCATTTCAGAACCCCCCCGGGGTTGGTGAAAATGGGGGAAGCATACCCACCACTCACTGCTGGTGGGGTAAGAAACAGGGTGAGCACTGAGGTGGGGGGCGAGGGGGGTTGCGGCAGGGCAACAGCTGTCACTCGGCACCTACTAGCGCACCCCAGCAGTTCTGCAAGAGCCATACACAGACAGTATCACGGCACTGACCGTGACAGGGAAACTCAGGAACAATGCCAACATCTCCAGGACTCCGGTTACGTGAATTACGGACCAGCCACACCGTAGGGGAGGAAGGGACACAAGTGCTTACAACATGAGCCCCCTTGTGAAGAATTACATGTTCTCATATCCTGATGTGCACACAAAACTCCCGGGCTGGTTCCCACGCCAAGCAAGCTTCGCTCACAGGCCCACCTGGGACCAGGCCTGGGGGAGGGGGGGCCTCACTTCTCATCGCGTGCGTTTCCACCGAGCTGGTTTCTGAGTGTCGCTTTCTACATGTGCGTGGATTACTTTAACATTAAGTCGTAAGGACCTCAGGGGACAGAACCCTCTGACCCGCCCCGCGTCAAGGTCTCCCTGTCACTGACCCCACTGAGACGCCAGAGGGTAAAGGGGGGTCAGGAAGGTCAGATGGGCGCCCGCTCGGCTCCTCCAGCGTTTTGCAACGCTCCGATCTGACAGCCCCACGTGACGAGTGTCCGCAGGGCCCTGCCAAGGAGCACAAAAGGCCTGGCTGGTGGGTGACGGAGGCGCCTACACTACCGGGCGGCCAGACCTTGGTCTGATCCTCTGCTGTTCACTATTGGACTCTAACTGATCCGGGCTTGCTTCCTCTCTTCACACACTGGCCGAGCCCTCTGCCCAAGTCTGTATCTCGGTCAAAAAGAATGCCCTGCTTTGGTGACTTTGGTATGACGCCCGCTCGCCCACTCCAACCCAGGAATCCTTGGAGGGCTGAGTACCAGCTGGCCGGTCCGGGTCCGGCCGACACAGCTCGGGGGCAAGAATGCAGACAGCTGGTGTTCAGGTCCCAGCTCCCCGCAGACTAACCTGTGGCCACAAGCAAGTTACGAGCCTCTCAGCTTCCAATCTATAGAATGGGATGGCATTCCCATGGCCCAGCCTCCCAGGACGGATAAGAAAATAAAGTACTTTCCCAGGGGCTTGCCCGAATGCCAGCCAGGGGCTCATCCTGTGGTCACAAGCGGCTCCAGGCAAAGGCTGGGCTTCGAACTGAGTTCTTGCCTGGCGGAACCTGGCACATACCAACTTTTATTTCTATCTTTATTGTTGAAAGTATTACATATGTGCCTTCCTTATTAAGCATCTTCCCCCCCCCCCCCCCATCAAGCCCCTCCAACTATTTTAAGTGCACCTTCCCCAAAAAGGCAGGGCAAAGACTACTACTTGCTGCAATGAATACGGGAATATTAGGAGGGTACACTCTTATTCCCACACGGTGCGGATACATTTCTGTTTGTCCAAAAAAATCGAAGTCCGAAGGCAGCCCGCCTTGAGCAGCGCTCTGCCACATGCCGAGCTCAGCGCAGGAAATGCTCTTGCCCAGGAGTGCACCTTGTGGGGGAGGGGGGCCCCATGACCCCATGACCTGTGTGGCTTGTCCCTTTCGTAAACCCATGCTGGTTGCCTCGGAAGGCCCGTGCACACAGAGGAAGGTTTCATCAAAAGGACGTGGACTTCCTGGAAACCAGGCACACGGCGCGCATGGACTGTCCTGTCCCAGGAGCAGCTGGCAAACAGGTGCATCTGGGTCACAGGGCCTGTGGTCAGCTCGCGCGCAGGAGCAGACGGCTCAGGGAGCCCTGAGTCCGGGCCAGCAGCCTGTAGCTTGTGTTTCTGGAAAGTTCCGGTGTTCGGCACCAGCAAAAACATTCTGGCTTATCAGTCCTGGGAGGCTGGGCCATGGGAATGCCATCCCATTCTATAGATTTGAAGCTGAGAGGCTAGTAACTTGTTTGTGGTCACAGATTAGTCTGCAGAGAGCTGGGACCTGAACCCCAGTTGTGGCAGGGATCACAAAACTTGGTCAGCGGGCTGAGAGATGTGGCGGTGACCACCAGCGGTGGGAAAGCAGCCTGCTCCTCGCCACCCTGAGCCCTGTCTATTCGCCTTCACCCAACTTCCCGGCGGGTCAGGGGACATCTTTCCGCATGAAAAACCAAGAGATCCTCCGACCCCTCCCCTGAACCCCCGAGTTCTCCCCGTGCGCTGACATCCAGCAGGTTTGCCTCTGCAGTCCGGTCTTTTCTCGAATAGATGAGGGTTGTTTGGTAACTGAGACCAGGGTCCCATGGCCAGCTAAGGCCAAACTTAGCCTGGAGCCCAGGCCTCAGGTCCTGTCCGGGGCTCTGTCCAGGCCTGCGCCACGTGGTCCCCTGTAAACAGGAATAAACGCTCCAAGACAAACACCCACACACAAAAACGCCTGCTAATCAAACAAATGTTGGCAAACATGAAGCGCTAGCAAAATAAGGAACCAAAACATAAACCCCTAGATCTTCCAACATTTCTGGGCGGGGAGAAGTGTGTTTATTTCTGGATTACTATGCACTGTCCTCAGGGCTTACTTTAATCCCTGGGACCGGAATTATGGGGCCCAGGTTAACAGTGAATTTCACGGCCATACACACCCGGATAACATAAAAGAAACCCTGTCCAAGCTCATCTTTCCCAAAACACCCTACTGTCCTGGGTGCTAAAAACTTTCCCAATTAATGCTGCCCACCCTCCGTATTCACGTTCCCGTGTCGTGGTCAAAAACAGGGCTGACATCTGATTTCGCCAGCCACCTACACGCCAGCGCTGTGGCCCTACAGTGATTTGCAAAACACTAGTCTTCATCCCACACTGTCCGGCTTTCCCCAAAATTAGACTATTTGCAGGGGCACCTGACGGGACTCAGGGCCTAGCCCTAGACCCAGCGCCCACGAGGCTGCGGGAAGGGTGCACAGAGGCCGGGCAATCGGGGGACCCAGATTCCAGCCCGGTTAGCCGCCGCCCGGCAGCTGCACGACCTTGGGCATATCAGCCTCAGTTTCCCCAACTGC
>NW_006291729.1:1978381-1982286 GCF_000327345.1 Myotis davidii | reverse complement strand
CTTTCAGAGCCCGCCCGCCCGAGGCGGTAGAGCCCCCCTCGGAGGGAGGCCGATCCGCCAGCCCTCCCTCCACCGCCTGCCTTAGCTTTCCTGCGGGGTAACTGGAGGGGTCACGGGGACCCAACCTTTAGGGTCCCGTGGGCCATGTTAAGAGGCCTAGATAGTGCCCTGGTCCGGGTAGCTCAACTGCTGCAGTGGTTCTCAACCTTCTGGCCCTTTCAATACAGTTCCTCACGTTGTGACCCAACCATAAGATTATTTTCGTTGCTACTTCATAACCGTAATGTTGCTACTGTTATGAATCGTCATGTAAATATCTGATATGCAGGATGGTCTTAGGCGACCCCTGTGAAAGGGCCATTCGACCGCCAAAGGGGTCGCGACCCACAGGTTGAGAACCGCTGGGTAGAGCCTTGTCCCCATACACCAAGGTTGCAGGTTCAATCCCTGGTCAGGGCACAAATAATCAATGAATGCATAGATAAGGAGAATAGCAGATCACTGCTTCTCTCTCTCCTGATCCCGCCCTGTCTGGTGCCCCCCTGGGAGGGCCCTGCTGTGTTGTCAGCCCCTAGGTGGTCAGAGGTGGTCTGAGCTGTGACTCAGCCAAGTGAGCGGGGAGGAGAGGCAGAGGGCAGAGGAGGAGGAACCAGGGAGGAGGAAAACTTGTTCCTGCTGGCTAAGGAGGAGGAGAGGCCGGGGCAAAGCAACACAAGCATCCTGGGTTCTACAGACTCAGTTTTACCATCTGGAAAGTGGGGGCAGACGCTCACCCCACACATCCACCTTGAGGACTGAAAAGGCCATTATGTAGGTTACGTGGCTGATTGCTGACCTCCTGAAAGATTTTCAAATTCTGGAACCCCACACATTGGGATCCCCAGAAAGATTTGTTGAGTGTTAGGCCCGCTCAGCCTGCTCCAGCCACCCTCCTGGGAGGGTCACCCAGGGAGCACCGCATTGCTGAGGATGCGGAGGGCTAGGCAATGACAGCCCTACTGCACAGAAAGGCCACCGGAGTGGTGGCAGCCGCCCTATTCTAGCTGGGGACCGCCCCCTTTTAGCCAGTGACAATAATTTACCACCTGGGAGCTCTGAGGTTTTCCAGATTAACTGCCTACACAGTAGACAGGGCTCTGCACCTGGGGGGGCGGGGGGGCGGACATGCTGTGAAACAGTGTAGGTAGCTGTGCAGTGAACGGGTCTCCTGGCAGCTCTGGGGGCGGCACCAGTGGTCAGCCCTGTAAATGCCCCCGCGGAAAGGGTGCCCCAGAAAGAAGAGTAAAGAGCAGGAGGGGTGAGGGCATGAGTGGGGAGGTGGGGCAATGGGGCGATAAGGACACATGTGTAATACCTTAATCAATAAAGAGAAAAAAAGAGTAAATCTTCCCCCAGAGGCCAGGGTGGCCTGGGCTCCCAGGAAGGGAGGGGGCCTCCGGATCCAAGGCCAGTCCTTGGCTTGGCTGGGGCCCCTGCGGAGGTGACTTCAGCAGGGACACTCCCTTACTGGGGCCCCTGAGAACCCGATGGAAACCAGGGGACAGAGCAGCCTTGAAACCCTGGAGGCCTGGGGCCGGCTCCTGGGGGAAGACTGGCCCCGGGTTCCACGGAGAGAAGAGGGGGCGGGTAAACCAGGGAGAGCGAATGTCTGGAGCCCAAGCCCAGAGGGCCCACCCCCAAATGAGGGTGAGGATCCTAGATTAGGGCTGCGGCATCCAAGAGGGAAAGGAGTCGCAGGGAGATAAAGGGGAGAGGCTGACAGTTGGCCGCAGTGGATCTGGGAGCCACCCCACCCCGTCACCCCAACAGACATCAGTTAGATAGCATCGCGAACCAGCCGTGGCCAGGCGCTGAGCAGCGTGGGAGAGTCACACTGTCTCGCTCGCTCAGAGAGCAGCCCCAGCCATCTCTGGCTCAGTCACTCGCCCTCCTGCACGCATCCTGTTTGCCGGGTGTCCGCCCTGTGCCAGCCTGTGTGGAGCCCTCAGGGCTCCTCTGGGGAGCAGACCACACCTCGGGGAGAGTACGGTCAGTCAGGGCAGTAATCGGGGGTAATCACGGCCTATCCCACAAAAACCAGAGTTCCGGCCCTTGGTATGTATTAGAGATCAGTGTGTCCGAGTGCAGCTCTACAGCCCTCGTCCTCCCCAGCATTCCCCCGAGGCCCTGCCTTACAGCGAACACTTGTCTCCTCTGTGCCGGTCTCAGGGTCGACAGGCACGCTCCTGGGTGTGGCAAGAACATGGACCAATTGGAACAGATGCCAGGCAGCACAGCGCAGGTGGGAGGGGGAAGGGAAGAGGAGAGATGAAGGGGCAGGAATGAAAGTTCCTAATATTTCCATCGTAGGCAAGGCCAGATGAGCTCATACTAGGGCAGTGATGGCAAACCTTTTGAGCTCCGCGTGCCAGCATTTTGAAAAACCCTAACTTAACTCTGGTGCCGTGTCACATCTAGAAATGTTTTCATATTTGCAACCATAGTAAAACAAAGACTTATATTTTTGATATTTATTTTACATATTTAAATGCCATTTAACAAAGAAAAATCAACCAAAAAAATGAGTTCACGTGGCACCTCTGACACGTGTGTCATAGGTTCGCCATCACTGGCCTAAATGAATGTACCCACGAAGAAAACGTACATGTATTTAACTGAGGAATTCATCTGCCATGGATTGAATGTCCACGAACCCCACCGCCACGCCAGGTGGAGGCCCTGAGTCCCGGTGGGATGGAGGTGGAGATGGGGAGGTGACTCGAATCAGATGAGCACTTGCGGGCGGAGGGAGCCCCACCGGAACCGTGGACGCAGAGCTAAGCAGAGCGGCGGTCTCTGACTCGGTGCCAGAAGCTGGCGGCAGAATGAGACCAGGTTCCCACGGAGACATCAGCACGCCCCCTGTCCACCACAGCCTGTGAGCTCGGGCAGCCCCCGGGGAGCTGTTCAGCTACCAGACTTTTCAGCTCATAGACCTTTATCCCCAGTTAAGATAAAATCTAAGATGCTGCGTTATATAATCCTTTGTCGGCGCCAAACAAACAGGAGAGCAGACAAGGACTGGATTTGCCAATACATTCTATGTCAGCTATAGAATTTTCCCCCAAACTATGAGACAAAGTTTCTGCAGAAAGCCACAGAGGTAGCCGTGAGCGGCTGAAAACATGGGCTCAGGAAACAAGTTACAGGGGTGAGAGAAAGGGCAGAGGAGAGAGGAGGGGGCCGGAAGGAAGCTTTCTAATAGTCTCGTCGCTGGCAAGGCTTAGGGTGAGAGGAAGTGAAGGTGAGGCACCCGCAGGGAAGAGGAGGCAGAGGGGAGGGCTGGCGTGCTTCCGGAGGGGGAGCCACTGTTCACCACACAATTTACATGCTGCTGCCCAGCCTGACAGGCGTGGCTCAGGGGTTGAGCGTCAATCTATGAACCAGGAGGTCACAGTACCAGGTCACGGTTCGGTTCCCGGTCAGGGCACATGCCTGGGTTGCAGATCGATCCCCAGTGTGGGGCCTGCAGGAGGCAGCCGATCAGTGATTCTCTCATTATTGATGTTTCTCTCTCTCTCTCTCCCTCTCCCTCCCTCTCTGAAATTAATCAAAAGATATTTTAAAGAAAAATAAATGCTGCTGGCCAGTGGCCATCCGCACTGACATCTCCATGCTGTCTGGAGCCTAAATACAGCTGCTTTCCTCACTGACCTAGAACCTGGGGTTGGTGGAGGAAGGCAACCCTACACTCTGAGACTTCAAGACCTCATCATCTTCCGTTCTTGGAATAAATGAAATCACTCTAGAATTGGACGTTCTCACCTACCCCTCGCTCTCTAAAGCTGTTTCCCACGAAAGCTTGTCACATCTTAGAATTATCTGGGAAACTCTCAAGGCCCAGACTATGCCTGCAGGTCACCAGC
>NW_006291729.1:1976665-1978362 GCF_000327345.1 Myotis davidii | reverse complement strand
GGGGGGGGGGGGGGGGGGACCCTGGGTGCAGGCAGGCTGAAGGGCCCGTGTGCTAAGCGTCACTGCCCTTCATGCTGGCCCCGGGCGGTTGCCATTCTCTCCCTCAAAGCCCGCCCTCTCCTCTCCCAGCCCCCATGCCCAGGGCCAACAGGTCATTTCTACTTCTAAATGTCCCTATAATGGAACCCATACGAGCCAGCACAAGTAGAGTGTGTGCATGTGTGTGTGTGTTTGTGTGTATGTGAGTGTGCATGTCTGTGTGTATGTGAGTGTGTGTGCATGAGTGTGCATGTGTGTGTGTGTGTGTGTGAATGGAGCATATGTTGAAAGGAGCCTGGGACTATGGAGGCTCTCTCTCACTCACTCCCTCTCCACTTGGTTACTTCTGCCCCTTCTCTCCCAGCCATTTCCAGCCTTCTCCTCCACCATCAGTCTGGCCACACATGGCTCATCATGCACCTCTCCCCTTCACATGACCTTCCACTTCAGAACCTGAACTCCAGAATTCCGAGAGCAGTCAGATCGACTGGCCCAGGCCATCTTCTCAGCCTACCCTGTAGGAGGCCCAGCTCGCTGACACACCCTAGGAACGGCTCCCGTCGGGTCACTTTCCACCCCTGGTCCAGTGCCACCCGGTTCTGCTCACAGCCCCGTTGCTCCCCCTGGTGAACTCCGGCCACAGTGCCCGACGGCGGGAGGTGGAGCCATGGGCCTGACCGGCAGCTCCCTCCAAGGCCTCCTAGCCTGCCCGCCCCGCAGACCTGCTGTAAAGAGGGAGAGCAGCAGGCGCCCTGAGAGCAGGAGGCAGCCACCTGCTGGGAGGCACCAGGGCAGCGGTTCCCAGCGGGGACCCCTTCCATCAGTCCTGAGAGCAGGAGGCAGCCACCTGCTGGGAGGCGCCAGGGCAGCCGTTCCAAGGGGAGGACCCCTTCGATCGGCTCCGCTTCTTGCTAGTTGTGGGACTGAAGGGAAGGGACGTGGGCCTCTCGGACCCGCAGTCTCCTTTTCTTCTGAACTGAGCTGAAAATATCTGTTCCCCTGGGCTGTCTGAAGGAATAAATTATTGAAACTAAACCATTTAGTGACTACGGCACAATATACGCAGTCCACTCCGGGAAGTCCCATAACAACAACAATTGTTATTTTCGTTTATGATGAACACTTAGGAGCCTGCTAGCACACACAGGATCAGGCCTGGGCTTTCGGGAGGGGGAAGACCGGACAGATGAAGTGCGCACGGGAGGAGGTGTTCCACGCTGACAGCCCAGCACACGGGAAGGCACGATAAAGGCAGGTGGGGCGTGCCGAGCCATCTGTGCTGTGGGGCTCCTGTGTGGAGCTGACTCCCGGGTGGAACGCAAAAATAAATCCATACTCTGCTTCTTTCGCCCACAGCGCCGCCCACACATGGGCTGGGCCGCAGGGAGGTCTCAGACGTCAACTGAATGACTGACGGCTCAGTTAAGTTAGCACAGGAAGGAATTACCACTGAGGGGAGCTAATGTCCATTTCCTGGAGGAAAGCACAGGGGTCCTTTCTACTGAGGAGAGCTCAATTCCATGTCCTGAACCCAGCCCTCGCTGGTGTGGCTCAGCCGATAGAGCATCGGCCTGTGGATTGAAGGGTCCTAGGTTCAATTCCGGTCGAGGGCACATGCCAGGGTTGCAGGCTCGAGCACCAGTAGGGGGCGTGCAGGA
>NW_006291729.1:1970111-1976608 GCF_000327345.1 Myotis davidii | reverse complement strand
CGTGGGGTCCCTCTCCACCCCTGGTCCAGTGCCACCCGGTTCTGCTCACAGCCCCGTTGCTCCCCCTGGTGAACTCCGGCCACAGTGCCCGACGGCGGGAGGTGGAGCCATGGGCCTGACCGGCAGCTCCCTCCAAGGCCTCCTAGCCTGCCCGCCCCGCAGACCTGCTGTAAAGAGGGAGAGCAGCAGGCGCCCTGAGAGCAGGAGGCAGCCACCTGCTGGGAGGCGCCAGGGCAGCCGTTCCAAGGGGAGGACCCCTTCGATCAATGATTCTCTCTCATCACTGATGTTTCTATCTCTCTCTCCCTCTCCCTTCCTCTCTGACATCAATAAAGATATATTTTTTAAAAAAAGAAAGAAAGCGAGGGTGGAGTGCGCTGTATCAGCCCTGCTGCCTGGGGGTGGGAGGCAGGAGGGGGCATCTTTCCGTGTCTGCAACCTGCCAGGGGGGCAGGCCGTGCCGGACGGCGGCCAGGCTCCTGCGATGGTCTGACATCCAGTTACAGGGTCAAGCGATGATCAGGAGTCGACTGCCGTGGAGAGCAGGGGAAGGGGCGGCCCATTTACAAAGGAACCCGGTTTTGAGTCCATGAACATGGGCAGCACCGGGCCGTAACACTGCCCCTCCCCTCAGGGCACAGGTGAGACGCAGGCAGCACCCACAGGCCTTGTCCCGGCCAGGGGCCCCGTGGGAGGTGTCTGTCTGTCTGTGTACACGAGCTGGCTCTTCTGAGAAGTCTGACAACTGCCTGTTCCCAATTGAGAAACAAAACCAAGAAGAAAACCGCGCTATCTTAAATCTCCAGGAAACTGCACTTCCCAGAAACACTCGTGTGCTAATTACTCTTCCATGAGGACTCGCTACAAAAGCCTCAGCGCTGTACGGAACAAACAAAGAGAAAGAGGGGGGCCAGGGGGGCCGAAGGCGAGCCTCACCTACTTCACAAGGTGCTGGGGGCTCCTGGGATCCTGGTTTGGGAATCGAAGCTCCTGTCCCTCCTGCCTGTCGTCCTCCTAACAGGAATCAGACTCTGGAGGTGCCCAGCACGGTGCCAGCTCGGAGCGCTCCCTGCAAATACACGCGGTGTCACACGCTGGTGCCCACGCCCACGCAATGCTGTCTTTGTGTTTTGCATGTTAATAAGATCGAATATTGGGTGGGGGATGTGTATACATTAGAATTTTACAAATACAGACCATGGTGCATTGTACTTTAAAGGACTCCGCAAGAAGACCATGGGTTACTCTTAACAGATGGAGAGAGCAGACCAGTTAGCAGAAGGGGGAACGGAAACCCCAGGAGTTACGTCATGGGGCCATCGTGTCCCCAAGTCCCAGGAACTGGTGCCATTCTTCGGTGAGCTCTGCACCCAAGGAGTCTGCCCATGGAGAAGCCACGGGAACTGAGCTAAGCTCTCCCCTCCGCATCCTCTACCTCAGCTGCTGGAAGAAGTCTTGGTCTCCCCCATGCGGGGGGCATGTTGGCAGGACCCCCTGAACTTCCGGTGACTTCATACAGAGGCCCCGGCTCATGAGCCGTTGGCCTCCCGGTCGCCGTTCCCCTTCCTCCTGGTCTTCTAGTTCTCAGCAGCTTCGTCCCCCGCTTATCGGCTGTTGCCGGGACGGGCATGGTTGGCTCCCATCACCCCCCCTCAACCCCCCTCCTCCCCTCCCATGTTCTCCCCTCGCGCTTCCTCTCCTCCGCGCCCTCTGCTAGGGGCCGGGAAACGCTCATTGTTGGGTGGCAGGCTTCTGAGGATTCCAGAGATTGTGATGTCAGCATTGGGCGGTGTGCAGGGGAGGACGGAGAGAGGAGGAGCGAGTGAGGACTGTGCCGGCTGCCGTGGAGCCGGTTGGAGACCAGCCCCGGATTCAGAAGGGCCTGGTCAGCACGGGGCCGCGCAAAGCTGGGAGCACGGCCTGGCTCCAGGCCTTCACGACAGCAGGTGTTGCCTTCCTGATTCCTCGGTGCACAACAAGCGAACTAGAAGGAAGGTCTAATTCAGAAAGCTGCACTCCCACCAGGTGAAGACATGCTGCAGGAGAGGCAGGCTCTGAGTCTAACCGCCAAGCTGTTCAACCTGCCACAGGAAGCCCAGCGTGGGGGGCGGGAGGTGAGAACTGGCGGCCTCGGAGCAGGGGCTGGCCCGCGAGGGTGGGATTCTAGGCCTGCAGGCTCCCGAGGAGCTGAGCAGGAAGGGAGGTGGGTCTGTGCTCACTCTGCAAAGGACCGAAGGGGACAGGGAAGGCCGGGGTGGGGGCCCTCGGGGCGTGTCTGCGCTGGGAGCTCCCAGCCTGAGCCCTGGTTGGAAAAGGCTGTGCAGGGCTCTGAACATGGGGCAGCCAAGTTCGCTGGCCTAATGTTCCTCACTGAGTCAGTCCTCGCCTTCTTCTTGTCTTCCAGAGTGAAGTGCTGAACCTACTGCAAAACCACTGCACCACCCGCCCCTGCCTCCGCCTGAACCACCCACAGGGGGCGGGGACCTGTGTGGAGGGGGTCAGGTTGGGCTCAGAAGGCTGCCACCTGCTTCACCTGGCCCTGGACGGGCTCAGCTGCTGCCCCCCACTCCCCACGATGACCTGGGCCTAGGCAAGCTCCATGGTTGGACGCAGACGGCACCCGGGGCTTCTGCCCAGGGAGGACCGAGGGACAGGGGAAATCTGGGAAGACGCAGGTTCCAAAAGATATTTTCGAGTTTCTGCTCAGTCCCCGCACCAGACCCGGGTCCTACCCATCAGGTAACTCAGGTCCTCAGGGGAGGGGGAGCAGCTGCCCCGATCGCCACACTGAACGTGACCTGGGCCTCAGCCCAACTTGGGGGCTTCCCTTCCAGAACAGGAAGGACGCAGGCCCTGGGGGCTGGGGTGTCCTAGACACGGGGTGTGATCTGGGGAGCTGGTGACTGGGTTTGGGCTGGCTGTCACTCATGAGACCTGTCACCCCAAGACCTCGGGCTCCACAGTGGCAAGTGGGGGAGTGGAGAAGAGAGGAGCATCAGCTCTGACCTTCCTCTCTCTCAAAAAAAAAAATCAATAAATTCTTTTAAAAATATATATACCGATGCCCTTCTCATGACTGAAGCAAAACGGATGCCCCAAAGAATGAACTCATTTGTGCAACAGGCCATGTCTGAGTGGAAGGCACAGTGATGCTCAGTCCCCGCACCAGACCCGGGTCCTACCCGTCAGGTAACAGGCCATGTCTGAGTGGAAGGCACAGTGGGAGGTGTCTGAGTGAGAGACGCCTCTGTCCCCAAAGAGGTCAAGGTCGGGTAGGCAGTGTCCCCAGCGAGAGAACACAAGGACAGGCCATTCACAACAAGGTGCCCACGGCTGTGGGAGAAGGGGCTGGTGAGTGGGGGGATGAGACAGTCCTGCAACCCTCCTCTTTTTCGTCTTAGAGAACGCTTTATTTCTGTGTTGTTTTCCAATTAAGCCCCAAAGGCTGACGAAAGGGAGTCTCAGGCGGGAGGAGAACAGGGAAGAAGTGGAGATCCGGCATCCAGTCCGGCGTCCACCCCCAGGCCTGGCTGGCAGGGGCTGCTGCGGCCTCAATCCAGACTCCACCAGGGCTCCATGCACTGGCGCCGGCAGTTGTAGAAACAGCACTTCTTGGCCTTCCTGCAGCCTCTGTCGCGCCAGCACGTGGGCAGCATCGTGAAAGGGCAGTGTGGGGAGAACTCTGGGCAGTAGCCGGGCTTGTCCGCAGCCCGCGTGGGGCTGGGCTGAGCTGCGTGGGGGCCGAGGAGGAGGAGGAGGGCCCCGGTGAGCACGCACAGGCTGCTCAGCTTCATGCCGCGGAGGTGGGTCCCTGCCGTGTTTCTGTTCGGAGGAGAAAGGGCCTTGGGGTGTGTCTGCAAGACCTAGGGTCCTCGGACAGGAGCTGGCCGGCGCCCTCCCGTTCTCATTAACTGTGCTACTGTTGTGCGTGGCTGCGGTGCAGAGCGGGGCTGTGGGGACCCGTGTTCCAGGGAGAAGCGCCTGGCGAGGAGCACATGGCTTGCCAGGAACACAGCAAATGTCCTCGGACATGTGCAGCAGCTCCATTACCCATCCCGGACAAAAAGGAACACCCCAGGGCAGGGGGCAGGGGGCAGGGGCGGGCGGAGCAGAACAGACAAACGTGCATTTATCGTCCCCTCACTTCCAGATCGCGGGTTATGACGTTACCAGAAAGCTTCAGAGCGTAAAGACTCAGGACGGAAGGGGCATCTTTCTTCCGTGGAAAAGGTAGTGAACGCCATGTGCAAGGTGCACGCAAAGGGAAGGGCTGGCTGGGGAAATGAGAGCGAGCACGCTAGAACCTGCAGCCTGCAGAGGACTGCAGCCCTTTCTGTGTGTGTGTGTGTGTGTGTGTGTGAGAGAGAGAGAGAGAGAGAGAGAGAGAGAGAGATAGGCAGAGTCTGATACAGAGCAGACGAACACGGGGTGAGGTGATGCCCCGGCCGCCGAGGGTAGGAAAGGGGCGGCGTTGGCACAGGACGGTCTGGAGAACCAGCGAGGCCCTCCGCTACCGGAGGCTCCGTGCGGAGGATGATGCGCAAGGATACGCGCACACCGACGGGGGCAGGACGGGGAAACCGCTTCACTGTGAGCCACGCTGTCCTCGTTGATTGTCCACACACCGGACACAGGCATCACGTCGATCCAAGTGTCCAGAAGGACATCCAGACCCATGTTCACTTCCCCTACAAGCAGGCTCCCTCCCGCAAGGCTGCGTTCCAAACCCAGGCCTCTGCCAGACCTCATGCCAACAAGAAAATAGCCAAGTGTGGTTCCCAGTAAGGGGCCAGGATAAGCGAAATTCCGGGAATCGTGGCACCTATTAGCAAGGCCGCGACCCCAGCACCGGGTGGCCAAGAGGGGGCGTCTCCAGGCACACGCTGCTCTGGACACAGCAGGAAGGATGGCCCGGGCTCAGTGCAAGCAAGACGGGCTCAGGCGTTTTGGTGAACATTTTGGTGCTCAGCCATGCCTCTGGAAGTCTGGGCGTTTTGCCTTGAACAAATCCAGGCAGGTGAGCTGGTGAGCGTGTATGTCTTTGGGTCTCTGCGTTCCACGGCCAGATTCTTCCATCCGAGGGCCAGGCCCTCAGACCAGCCTTCCCCCAGGCATCCCTCCGGTCCCCAAAGAATCAGTCCCGGCTCCTCTGTACTAACGAGCCCACGTGTGCCCCCATCCTGGCACCTTCCCTAAAGCCGTCACTGTGTCCGGTACACGCTCTGCCGCCTCCCCTGGTTGGTGAGCCCTTAGAGGAAAGACCAGCCATGGCGCACTCCCCCTGAGTCCCCGTGCCCAGCGCACCTGCCACGTAACGAGGAGAGAGACGGACAGAGAGACGACCGCAGAGGGCCATGCTGAGTCTCGCTGTGTCCTGCTTTACCTCCCCCTCGTGTTTGGTGTTCTCATCACCGAGCATTTTGGGAACTTAGGAACCTACCTTGTACGGGTGAGAGCATAATACGGCCCAGGCCGGTGTAGCTCAGCAGTTGAGCGTCCACCCAGGACCCAAGTGGTCACCGGTTCAATTCCAGGTCAGGGCACATGCCCAGGTGGTGGGCTTGATCCCCAGTGGGGGCCGTGCAGGAGGCAGCCGATGGATGACCTTCCTCTCTCGTCAATGTTTCTATCTCTCTCCCTTCCTCTCTCTCTCAAAATCAACAAAAACATATTTAAATAAATAAGTAGAACGACCAGATGGTCTGATAGGAGAGGTTCTGACCTGAGGCCCACCTCCCGGTGCCATACACTCCCCCCTGTGACGTCGCCCCCTTCAGTGACACGGCCCCCCCACCGACCCGCACCCAGTTCAGCGTCTCCGGGCCAGACCTCGGCCCTCGGCTCCAGACCACACACCCAGCGACCTCCTGGACGCCTCCATGCGGATGGTCCACGGCACTTCCAGCTCAACCAGGCCCACGATGAACTCCTGTCTCCACCCCCCACCCCCAACCCCCCCCCATTGCTGTGCTCCCACAGGTGTGGATCTCAGGGGCATCGCCTGCTTAACGCCCTCCCAGCCCCTCTGCTACCTCCTCCCCTTAGGTCCTTAGGAAGGAGGACAAGGCCCCTAGTCATCAGCACCTGCCTCCTCCCCCTCCTCTTCCTCCTCTGCCTCCTCCTCCTCCATGTCCATCTCCCACGTGCCCCGCCCTCCACGCCTGCCTGCCTTAGGCCTTTTCAAGACCCCAAGGCTCTCCCCTACTCCTGGGGGCATGTTTCTGAAATTGCTTCTAACCCTCCCACCCCACCAAGCTGAGTTACAAACCCACAGTAACTGGTAGCAGATGGCAAGCCCTTCACGCTGCCGGCTGGATGGGCTCTCCAGGTACAGGAGGTATTAAACGGAGCTCACGTACACAGGGGGCACTAGACGGAGCTCACATACACAGCGGGCACTAGACGGAGCTCACTACAGAGGGGGCACTAGACGGAGTTCACATACACAGGGGCACTAGACGGAGTTCACGTACACAGGGGCACTAGACGGAGCTCAC
>NW_006291729.1:1967959-1970032 GCF_000327345.1 Myotis davidii | reverse complement strand
CACTAGACAGAGCTCACGTACACAGGGGCACTAGACGGAGCTCACATACACAGGGGCACTAGACGGAGCTCACGTACACAGCGGGCACTAGACAGAGCTCACGTACACAGGGGCACTAGACGGAGCTCACGTACACAGGGGCACTAGACGGAGCTCACGTACACAGGGGCACTAGACGGAGCTCACGTACACAGGGGCACTAGACGGAGCTCACGTACACAGGGGCACTAGACGGAGCTCACGTACACAGGGGCACTAGACGGAGCTCACGTACACAGGGGCACTAGACGGAGCTCACGTACACAGGGGCACTAGACGGAGCTCACGTACACAGGGGCACTAGACGGAGCTCACGTACACAGGGGCACTAGACGGAGCTCACGTACACAGGGGCACTAGACGGAGCTCACGTACACAGGGGCACTAGACGGAGCTCACGTACACAGGGGCACTAGACGGAGCTCACGTACACAGGGGCACTAGACGGAGCTCACGTACACAGGGGCACTAGACGGAGCTCACGTACACAGGGGCACTAGACGGAGCTCACGTACACAGGGGCACTAGACGGAGCTCACGTACACAGGGGCACTAGACGGAGCTCACGTACACAGGGGCACTAGACGGAGCTCACGTACACAGGGGCACTAGACGGAGCTCACGTACACAGGGGCACTAGACGGAGCTCACGTACACAGGGGCACTAGACGGAGCTCACGTACACAGGGGCACTAGACGGAGCTCACGTACACAGGGGCACTAGACGGAGCTCACGTACACAGGGGCACTAGACGGAGCTCACGTACACAGGGGCACTAGACGGAGCTCACGTACACAGGGGCACTAGACGGAGCTCACGTACACAGGGGCACTAGACGGAGCTCACGTACACAGGGGCACTAGACGGAGCTCACGTACACAGGGGCACTAGACGGAGCTCACGTACACAGGGGCACTAGACGGAGCTCACGTACACAGGGGCACTAGACGGAGCTCACGTACACAGGGGCACTAGACGGAGCCTCACGTACACAGGGGCACTAGACGGAGCTCAGAGAAGCCAGCCGACGTGCCCAGTGACACACCCACCCTAAGTGGCAGAGCTGTGACCAGAGCCTGGACTCCTACCCGGTTCTCCTGCCTAGATGGCGACGATTTCTGTCATTTCGCCCTCTAAGCAGAAACCTCCCGCCTCCCCTGTCCGCCCGGGGCCTCCTGTCTTGTCACCAGATGAACCCGATGAGGGGCCTGGTGCAGGGCCCGCACAGAGGCTCCATCGAGTGCCTGCCCCTGCCTGCCTCGCTGTGTACAATAGCCACGGGCCACGGCTGGGCTCCAGCATTCCCCCACCCCGAAACCGCCTCCGTCTGGAGAAGGGGGGCTTGGCCACGGGAAGCAGCCTCAGACCCTCTCCCAGCTGCCCTGCTCTCCTACCTGCAGGAGACGCGCGTACTGCCTACCGCTTACTGCCTACCGGGACTTGGTGGCCGTCTCCTCTGTGGAGATGGCTCCCCCACTCCCGGCTCAACAGCCACTAACTGCCCGCTGGCCAGCATTCCTGGCCTCTGATTGGGCCCCGTCCCTGCCAATCCCCCCGGATATAGAATTTCTGCTCCTCACAGAGTCCGAGGGCCAGGCCTTCCTCAGCAGCCTGTTTCATTCATTCACCGGGGGCCTCTGGTCTCTTCGTAGGACAGAACCCCACTCTAACCGGCACTGCACGACGTTTCCTAAGTCACCCCAATAAACCTTGCTCCCCACCCCGTTCCAGGGTCCCCCTCAGACTGTGACCTCTTCGAGAACAAAGAGTAAGTGTTGTTGCTTTTGTTCTCCACCCCCACGGCGTAGGACGGGCCGCAGGGGGACAAGTGTGTGTCTAGGCCTTATCACGTCGTCCCTGGACCATCCCCCAAGTCCTTCCCTGAAACACTCCACCCCAAACCTAGGACCTCACACCCATCCTCCACAGGCACATAGCTCAGGCTCAAGGGGCCTGGGGTCTAGCAAGTTGCATGATGTTGCTGAAGCTAAAAGTCTGGCTCCAGGACCAGGCGCATGCCCTAGGAGAGATGA
>NW_006291729.1:1966956-1967887 GCF_000327345.1 Myotis davidii | reverse complement strand
GGGGGGCGGGGGAGGCTCCAGCCAACACCCCTCCCACACGACGGAGGCTCAGACAGGCAGGAGAGTCTAGAAGCTGGGACAGGCATGAGGGGTGGGCGCGGCCCCTGGGCTGCTGACCTTGGAGTCTAGGGCTATGGTCTACAGCCACATGCGGCTCTTTGGCCCCTTGAGTGTGGCTCTTCCTAAGCCTTAGCAGGACCCTAATTAAGTTAATAACAATATACCTACCTACATAGTTTAAGTTTTAAAAATTTGGCTCTCAAAAGAAATTTCAATCATTGTACTGTTGATATTTGGCTCTGTTGACTAATGAGTTTGCCGGCCACTGATCTAGACAAGTCTCAACTGGGTTGACTGGGCACTTCAAGTCTCTGCCACGTATCTGTTCCCTGCCAGTAGCTACCTCAGGAACGTCCTCATGGGGATGACAAAAACACAGGAAAGAGCAAGGCCTCTGGAGTGGTAGACTTAGAAGCACCGTACTTGCACTTCTGCTTCATTCTCTTACCCAAAGCCAGGCACAGGGTCAAGTCCAGAGACAGAGACGGAGGACACTTCAAAGTTAAATGCCCAAGGGGGTGGATGCAGAGAGGGTAAAAGATCATTCAACCCACCAGCAAGACCTATCAATTCTACCTTAGAAGTACTTTCCACACCTGTCCACTACTCCTTCTATCTTATTGCTACCACCACTTCAGTTCACCATGATCTCTCTTACCTATCACAGCCTGACTGCTCTGTCCAAATCTTTCTTGTCCATTCCTTCTCAGACCATTGTCACTGCAGCAACGAGAATAAACTTAAAAAGAAAACCTGCTCTGACCACTCATTTAATTAAGTCTGCCAAATGGTTTCCTATTGTTCTCAGGATAAAGGTGAAAATCCTGAGTAAGGCCTGAATTGTTTTCAATTTTCAATTGATTTGAATTGG
>NW_006291729.1:1962702-1966872 GCF_000327345.1 Myotis davidii | reverse complement strand
AAGAGAAGTTTTTGAGCCTGAGTCTGAGATACAACTGTTCAATTGGCTTTGCGGAGAAGAAATCTAAGAGGATGAGGTCAGAGGAATGGGATGGAAAACATACACATGGTGCAACTTCTTCACTAAGTGAGGCACCCTGGAAAAGGACTATGAAGCCAAGACATTCTTCGAGGCGGGCCAGAGGTGCCTTTTAGTCCACAGGGAGTTCTCCTGTTATTCTTTCAGAGTTTGGGAAGGCTTCTCAGCAGCTAGGCACACATCACCTCATTCCCTGTCTCTACTCCCCAAGTTTCTTGGGGGAATATTTTTGAATATTAGAGACATGAGAAAAAATGACATATTCTTTTCTCTCTCCTCATGTAGGGATTTCACAATGTAACTACAGGGGCCCTGTCGAATTCTTTCTCTCTCAGGGATCAACAAGAGGCAAACGTGAGTGCTTTAACCTCAACAAGTGGTCTTAGTTGACTCTACCAGAAAAAAGAAAGTGATTGAAAACCCTCTGCTTTAGGCCCTAAAAAAATAAAGAGAGGAGGTTTGGCTCAATTGATAGAGCATCGGCCCGAGGATTGAAGGGCCTGAGATTCGAATCCAGGAGAGAGAGGGAGAGGGGAGGAGAGAGAGGAGCTCTTTGGACGAGGGGGAGAGGAGGCTGAGGGGGAGAGGAGGCCTCATGGTACATGACGAGGCAACAATGTCATGGGTACTGATACGAGCCCCTCCTGTTGGTCTGAGGGAGCCACCGAATGCACTTTAGTCGGAGAGGCAGCAACATCGCACCAGGCCTGGGGGAGGACGGATCGAAGGGAGAGATCAGGAACAGACCGGAACGTCCCCGGCTCCCTCTGGGACTGACCACACCCTGAGAAAAGCGCTACAGACCAACTCGGCAGCCGGAGCTGCAGGGCCGGGTCCCGGCTTGGCCTGCACCTGCCCATGACCAGAACCCACAGTTTGTCTAAGAGTCTTTTCTCTCCTCTTGAAATGTAACGATATCATTAGGACATTCACAGCAGCTTCACTTACGTTAATGTTTGAAGACCACACACTCCGAATCCAGCCAGGGTCTCGCATCATGGGAATCTGAAAACCAGAGACATGAGCAATGAATGAATGGAAACGTTCTGGAATTCGATAGCAGTAATGGTCGCACACAGCCTTGTAAATACCCAAATGCCACTTTTAAATAAATATGTATGTATATATCCTTTTATTGATTTTAGGGAGTGAGGGAGGGAGAGGGATAGAGAGAAAGAAACATTGACAAGACAGAGAATCATTGATTGGCCACTTCCACAGAATCCACGGCTGTGGGAGTGACCAAGCCGAGACCCGACCAGGCCTGTCCAACCCCAAGGCCTTCGCTCTCCTCTGTCTGATTTGCCTGCAGAGGGGCAGGGAGGAGGCACTGAGGTTCCTGCCACAGCCCATGAGCAGGGCCTGAAGGGGTGGCAGCCGGCCAGGACAGAGAGCGCGCACAATGGGACAGAGGGCAGGATGGCAGAGGCCGTGAGAGCCATGCATGCCAGGATTCCGGGCAGCCTTGAGACTCAGCCTACCCACAATGCCCCGGGCATTGTGCACTTGACCGAGGCTGGTCTGGCTCCGGAGGCAGGGCTGTGCTTCTGCACTTGGGCAGACTCCCGGGGACACTGAATCCTTGACTGCAGGTGACAATGAGCCTTGGGCACCACGCGCCCAGCCCCCCAGTCGCCCCTGATGCGTGGTGGCCATTAGGAGCTGCACTTAGAGGGATTTCACCCTGTAGGCCGAGGCGCATCCTCCTCAGTGTGGAGTAGTAACACACCTACTATGTGCCAGGTACATAATCAGCTCCTGTCCTTCTCCTCTGAACGTTGTGGGCATTGCCATCTGCTTTTTACTGGGGAAGCTGAATCTCAGAAGGCCTGAGTCTTTTCCCAAGGCCACACAGCAGGCACGCACGCGCCTTCCTCTCTGAATGGCACGGCCCCCTCTGCCAGCTGGCCAGCCCCTTTTCAGCCTCCCCCGCAGCTCCCCAGACGGCAGGCCCAGCTTTGGGCAATGTAAAAGCCAGGCCCTGACCCAGGAGCTCACAGGAGGCGGTCTCACCAGCCCGGAGCACGGAGAACCGCTGCCTCTGAGGACGTCAGGGCCATGTGGCTTGTGCTTGCGTTTCTCAGAAGAGGCGGGTGGCCCGGGAGCCAGTCACAGCGGCCCCAGCCAGGGAGGACTTTTATATAAAGAACCCAGCGAGAGCCCTTTGGCCTCGGAACATCCAGTTCCTTCTACGAAAGCTGCTCTCCTGAGACAGCAGCCGGGAAGCTGGGCCCGGGCCAGGTGGCAGAGCCCAGGCAGGCTGGAGGGGAGGTGGCCCAGGAACCCGGACTCTGCAGGACACGGTGTGCCCCTTCCTCCAGGCTCATCCCGTGGCCAGCGGAGACCACAGGCCCCGCTCCCCTGGGGAATCGGCACCTGGCTGGGGGGAGGGGGGCGGGGGAGGCACTGGAGGGAAAGGTTGTCTCTTGCTTGAGAGAAAAGGACAACACAGTCAGCCCTGAACCAGGGACACTGCCTGGCCCGCTCACAGTCCCAGGCGGGGCCACAAACAACGCTGGGATCCAGCTGGGAAACCAGCCAACAGCCAGCGCTGAGGAAGGCGTGACAGGTCGGGCCTGTCCTCTCTGTCCTTACCTCACCGCCGCCACGCCACCGCCACCACCACCACCATTGCTGCAGGGACCTGGGGTGGGGGGGTGGGGGTTGCTCCCAGCCTGATGGGAGGGGCGGAGTGAGAGGGGAGGCGGGGCAGGACACGGGGCTTGGTGCTCCCAGGCCAGCAAGGCTGACTGATTAGATGTGAGGCAGGTGTTCAGCCTCAAAGGCGGCCGACCCAGCTCTCCC
The DNA here is from genome assembly GCF_000327345.1 of Myotis davidii. Lineage (NCBI taxonomy): Eukaryota > Metazoa > Chordata > Mammalia > Chiroptera > Vespertilionidae > Myotis > Myotis davidii. Next base: position 1,963,989 of record NW_006291729.1, on the reverse strand, counting down.
CCGCCCGCCCTCCATCAGTGCTGCCTCTCCCGTCCTGGCCAGGCAGAGCCACGGCCAATGGCCGGTGAGGAAGGAGCCAGGGAATCGGCAAGCTCTGAGCATACTTGAGCTGGGGAGGCAGCCGAATTCCCGAGTTGTGACAGGACAGCCGGCTTTCAGGCCAAAGCAGGGGAGGCAGGGGCCAGCGCCCACCCTGTTAGCCCAGTGTGGCCGAGGGGGCGCCTTCCTGTCCCTGCCCCGGGCCCCGGGCACCCAGGAGCGCGGCTGCAGCCCATGGACTCAGGGCTGCTGCAAACGCAGGAGCTGGGCTAGTCTTCTGGAACGTGCAGTTCTTCCCAGAGGCAGCCAGAAGGCGGGCCTGGGGAGCACACAGGGCCCGGGGGAGCAGGGGGGGGCGGGGGGGTGCGCCAGTTAGCAACGCAGGTTCTGGTGGGGCCTGAGCACCGGCATCCCTGATTGGCTCCCAGGCAGTGCTGGCGCTGCTGCTCGGCAAGGACCACACGCAGACTAGCTCAGGACTCCAGGCTCAGACCTGCTCAGGCTGCAGGCCCATCGCTCCGGGGAACGCCGGGGTCACCTTCAGATCATCCTAGAAGCCCCCCATCAGCGTCTCCCACGGCTGCACCACAGAGTTCCACTGGCGAACCATGCCCATGACTCAGGGCCAGAAGTTTGATTCCGTAGGGACAGGATCTGGGAATCCACAGAATTTTTTAAAAAAGAAAAAGGTGCTCAGGGATCCTGATGCAGAACCCTTTCCAAAGACAACCGCCCCCCTGACCTTCCTAACCACCCCCACCCCCCACAAACGAGCTCTCTGCCTTTTCTACCCCTGACTCTCTAGCTCCACCTGCCGTGTGTATCTGTCACAGCGGCCTGCCCACAGCTGGGCAGAAGTACCCAGAAAGCCCTGGAGGGTGATTTGCAGGACAGGAGGAAGGCTGGCCCCGACCCAAAATGAAATCGCGCTTCCACTCTAGCTGGTCTCAGTCCCGTCCATCTCTCAGGCGGCAATGTGAGCCCGAGACCTCAGGGGCGAGCATGAAATCTTTCCATCTCTCCATCGCGGGGCTCAAGAAAGGGGAGCGAGTCTATGGCCTCTGTAACAGTGACAGTAAAATTCAAGTGGAAACTGAGCTAAGCATTGCCCTTTCTTTTCTTTTTTTCACAGAAAAACCTCCTGGGAAGAGCAACTGAAATGAGTAGCATCCTGTGGGCTCCTCCTGGGCACACACCGAGCAGCATGAGGGCAGCACGCACCTGGGGAAGGGGAGGGGAGGGGGGAGG
>NW_006291729.1:1960090-1961922 GCF_000327345.1 Myotis davidii | reverse complement strand
AGGGGGAGGGGAGTGAGGGGGAGGCTCCCTTCACAGAGCACTTGCTAGGCCTCCGGTGCTGTTTGCTAAGCTTGTTGCAGACGTTACTGCTCAGGACGCACAGCTGCTGGCTTCCCAGGGTCAACAGGAGAGCTCGCCAGCGTGGCCCAGGCTCAGGCCCCACCCTACCCTGCGGAGGCAAGACCTCTAGCGGCCGGACCCAGGACCGTCTCCCGCCGCCAGGCGGCCTGGCATCTGGGATGCACTGTGTCACCTCGCTGAACCCTCACAGCAGCCCGTGTTACAGATGAGGTCACTCACGGGAACTCACACCGGCCAGAGCCAAGGCGAGAAGACAACGGGCCGAACTGCCTCCCGGCATTTTCACCAGAAGTAAAACGATGCAGAATCCTGGGGGAGTGAAGACGCTTTGCTCTGACGGTGCCAGCGTTCCCTGGGGACGCACCGTAAGGCGAGGTTCCAAGGAGGGCAGGGTCGCCACGTGAACTCGCCCCCGCACGCCCCCAGCGGGTGGTTCCTAGCGTTGGAAGGCAGGGGACATGGGCAACCTGTCAGAAAGTGTCAGGCACCAGAATGCAGAAGGAGCAACTCTGGCCAAGTAAACCCATTCATGTGTCATAGAAGAATCGGGTTCTCAGGTCAGAGGAATTTCGGCACACACACACACACACACACACACACACGTGCCCAGGCACCAGGGCGCGCACAGGCATGCGTCCATGATGGTTTCGCCAAGGCATTTGATAAGATCTACCACCGTGCCCTAGAGGACTGGTTGGGTAATATTGTAATAAGTACAGCTCGTTAAACAAACATTCCTGCAGGGTGTGGAAATGCGCTGGCTCTATTCTAGCTCTTTCCTCCTCTACTATTTTATCAGTGTTGGGTTGAAATAGAAAGACATTCATGAGTTATGGTCAGATTTCCAGATGCAACACAATCAATACATTGGATCCCAGAATTACAGGAGCAAGGGCTTGGCCAGGTCTACCGGGGGGTGGGGGGGACATCTGAGACAGGGAACTGGGGCTCAAAGTGAACCCTTCACCTCCTGGCAGGGCCGTGACTGCTGCCCGCAGAGCTTGCATCACTTGGAAGCTCCGTGACGGATTCTGATGTCCAGGGCTGAGGGCGGCGATTTGGGCTCCCACAGCACCAGCTCTGAGTGCAAGGCCCCGTTACATGGCCAGCCCAAGGCCCCTTCCCATCCAGCAGTAAGGATCCCATCTACCATCAAGTCCTCTTTCATTCAAAACGTTTGCAAGGGCAGGGCACATGGAGAACAGTGACTCTCCTGCTACCCCCCCCCCACCCCCCACCATCACCCTTAGAAGAGGCACTGAGTACGGAGATCAGCTGGAAATGACATCATCCAAGTGGGATGCTCTCTGCTGGAGACCCAAGTTGTTACCCCTAAGCAGCAGGGCTAAGCGGACGCACACAGGCTGTGAGGGGTGTCTCCCAGAGAGGTTCGCGTGCACCCCTACAAATGCTCCAGGCAGCGTTTCCGGTGCAGAGAGCAAGGTTTTTGGAAGCAGGAGGACTGTGCAGGGAACATAGCTTCATCGCTACTCATGAGCCCTCCAGCCAGTGAGGTGAGCTCTCTAAGCGCCTCTGTGTGCACCTGAGGCTTATAACCCACTCCCCCCGCTCTGAGGAGAACAGAGGAGACTCAGGGGCCCGTGCGTCCTGGGCACCTAGAAAGCTCTCAGGGAGCAGCACAAATCTTCGTGAACCCGGACACTTGGCGTTTTTGAAAGCACTTTGAATTGTCCATGAACTGGGAGTCACTCATATGCTTGCAAAACACCATTACACAAGTTACACAAGAC
>NW_006291729.1:1958002-1960051 GCF_000327345.1 Myotis davidii | reverse complement strand
TCTTTCCCTTCCCCGGGGTGCCCTCTCCCCCACTGGGCGTTTCTGACTGGACAGAACCCAGAAACCGATCCCATCTCGCTGCACCGAGTGTCGGTCAGATGGCTATTAATAAACCCTCTTTCTGCCTCGGTCAAGGCAGGGAAGACACCATCCGGCCAGCCCCCTTTTCCCTTCCCCTCTCCTTTGAACACCTTGGAGTTCCAATCTCCTTGTCCTTAGAATGAGAGGATTCCCTGGAGGGTGTCGACATGACTGTTGGCTGAAGTGCTCTACGGATTAATTCACTTTTCATTTGTCCTCACTTGCCCGGAGCGGAGGGGTGTGATCCCGCCCACAGGTGCCTGGCCCTGGGTCCCAGTGGGACAGCGCCCTCAGGGGGTATTCCTGAGCCAGGACACAGGGGCCGAAGGATAGCAGTCCAAGGCTCCCCGCCCTCTTATGGGGTAAAGGAGGACATGGCCGGGCCTGCAGGGTGTGATAAGGCAGTGGTTCTCAACCTTCTGGCCCTTTAAATACAGTTCCTCATGTTGTGACCCAGCCATAAAATTATTTTCGTTGCTACTTCATAACTGTAATGTTGCTACTGTTATGAGTCGTAATGTGCAGGATGGTCTTAGGCGACCCCTGTGAAAGGATCGTTCAACCGCCAAAGGGGTCGCGACCCACAGGTTGAGAACCGCTGTAAGGTGTAAAAATAGGGTCCTTGCCACCCCGCCCTCCGTGCCAAACAGGCCTGGAGACTGTTGGTCCATGTTGCTCCAAAAAGAAGTCCAGCCAGTGATTCCAGAGTTGAACGGCCTGAAGGAGGGTCCCTCCCCTAGGGGTTTCCAGCTCCGCTGCCCGGGCCGGTGAAGGGGAGAGGGACGGGGGGTTGGCAAGGAGGCGGTCGATGTAGGAAAAGGAGGCTGCACGCTCACCATCGTGGCATCTTCACAAGCCGGCCCATAGTTACGTCACCGACAGGGAGGCGTCTGCATATTCTCCCTGGTAGCAAGGTTCCGTGTTGGGGAGGGCAGGTGCCGAAAGTCCTGGTCAGGGCCCCTCCTGGGCACAGCTGGCACACCGGGCCCCTCTGGGCATCTGATGGACAGGTGCCAGAAGGATCCCCCCTCGGACTCCCCAGCGGGCCTCCATCCAGTGCCCAGCCGGCAGGGTCAGCGGAGTGCAGGCTGGACTGGTCCCCCCGGGGCCGAGGCACAGTGCCTACACCAGTGGTCCACGTGGGAGGATCTGATTCCTCCTCCCCATTATATTACAGTCCAACCTGCACCAGGGGGCTGGCTTGTTTATTTTTTTCAGGTTTAGTGCTTTTATGAACACTAGTTACCATTTACCAAGTTCCTGCAAGTGTTACGTCGTTAGGTATTGTAAGCCCATTTCACAGATGAGAACGCTAAGCCTCCAGGAAATCAAAGCTCGCACATGGCACAACTCGGGCTGGAGCCCAGGCCCGACCTTCACTCTGGAGTCTACACATTTGGCCCCGGCTGGATACCTAACCAAGGTGACTGTCACCCTGTGGGCTCCGGCTCGGGAGAAATAACATCCCAAGTGGCGAGGAGCAAACCCTGCAGACTTCACTCGCGGGAACAGCCTGTCCCCTCGGAGCCACTCTGCTCAGGCTGAACCCCCGCCTCGAAGGCCCCGCCCCGGTGACTCTGCTGAAACACTACCCTTCTCCAAGGCCGGCCTCCAACTCCAGCTTCTCAGAGACGCCCTCCCTCCCTGGCCCGGCGGTAGGAATTCCTCCTGGCCGCATGCCCGTGAGCTTGGCAGCTGGCTGGGTGCAGGTCCCCCCACTCACATTGTGCCTTGACCTCCCACAGGTGGGGTCAGGTCTCCCCGTCTCGGCACACCGCAGCGGGCTCTGACACACTTAGGGCTTGGAGGTCAAGCCCACAGGCTCTTGGAACGGCGGTGGCCGATGTCACAGGTGACGGTGCCAAAATAACAGGTGCCTCTGAGGGCGCACAGTGCTGCAGCTGCCCTTGCCCCGCGCCAGGACGAGGTGCCCACGATGGCCCAGCCACTTCGCTCTTTCCAGAAGGG
>NW_006291729.1:1952348-1957105 GCF_000327345.1 Myotis davidii | reverse complement strand
CCTGCCACGGCAGCCGCAGCCTCCTCCCAGCTCCCCGCACGCAGTCTGTCCCTCTGGACTCTGCCTCCGTTCCCTGTGCCGTGTCCCGTGCTGCTTTGCTGGAGACCCTGCTGGGCCAGGCCCTCCCCTGTCCTCCAGGGCTGGTCCGGAGGCCGGCTCTCCCCCTGGAGCGGCCGGTCAGGCTCCCAGTCTCCCCGCTGTGCAGCCGCCTTCAGCACGACTGGTCTGATTCTTCCAGACGTGGGCACCAGCCGAGCCCAGCCCCAGTTCCCAGCCCCTTGGGACCCCGTGCCCAGGACACACACCCTCAGGGCCAGCCCTGCAGCCCCAGCCTCTGCCTCCCCAGCACCCTCCTGCCATGGAAGCCTGCCATGGAGGCCTGCCGCCCTGGGAAGAAAGTCACATGTCACACAGTGGGGCATCCAGGCCACCTTGGGGCCGCACAAAGGCCAGTGAACGTCTTAACCTGGGACTTTGGGTGGCCCCCTGCTTCCCGGCACCCCACAGCATCTCGGCCCCAGCACCAGCAGCAGGCGGCCCTGAGTGAAGGGACGGAACCACAGCCAGGAGGCTCCGTCTGCCCCGGGCATGGCACACGCCTCCCGCTGCCTCCTGGGATGCAGAAAGCCCCTGGCGCTCTCTGCTCCCTGGCACGCGACCCTCAGAATCTGGGTGCCAGCCCAGCCTTCTGCCGAGGAGGCCCAGAGGCGGGGTCACAGGGCCTGGGTGCCACCGGGGGTGGGTTCCACACTTACGCTCACACACCAAACCCCTGGCCGTGGGAAGAAACAGTGAGGCCCAAGTTCCAGCCCAGGCCCCCCACTCAGCCCTCATGTCCACGTGTGTTACTGAACACCCCCTGCACCTGCATTGGGGCTCACGTGAAAACAACTTTTGAAACAACTTTCTTGCCCCACCCCACCCAAAAGTCCCAGCGTCTAGGGTGGGGGCTGCACAGGCAGGACAGCATAGCCGTTGCTCGGAGTCCAGAGGAGCCCATGGCACACACAGCACCCAGCACACACAACACACAGCACACACAACACACAACACACACAGCACACATAGCACACACAGTACACAGCACACAGCACACAGTACACAGCACACAGCACACAGTACACAGCACACAGCACACAGTACACAGCACACAGCACACAGTACACAGCACACAGCACACAGTACACAGCACACAGCACACAGTACACAGCACACAGCACACAGTACACAGCACACAGCACACAGTACACAGCACACAGCACACAGTACACAGCACACAGCACACAGTACACAGCACACAGCACACAGTACACAGCACACAGCACACAGTACACAGCACACAGCACACAGTACACAGCACACAGCACACAGTACACAGCACACAGCACACAGTACACAGCACACAGCACACAGTACACAGCACACAGCACACAGTACACAGCACACAGCACACAGTACACAGCACACAGCACACAGTACACAGCACACAGCACACAGTACACAGCACACAGCACACAGTACACAGCACACAGCACACAGTACACAGCACACAGCACACAGTACACAGCACACAGCACACAGTACACAGCACACACAGTACACATAGCACACACAGCACAGAGCACACAGCACACACAGCACACCCAGCACCCAGCACACACAACACACAGCACACAGCACACACAGCACACACAGTACACATAGCACACAGCACACAGACACAGCACACAGCACACACAGCACACACAGTACACAGCACACAGCACACACAGCACACACAGTACACAGCACACAGCACACACAGCACACACAGTACACAGCACACAGCACACACAGCACACACAGTACACAGCACACAGCACACACAGCACACACAGTACACAGCACACAGCACACACAGCACACACAGTACACAGCACACAGCACACACAGCACACATAGTACACAGCACACACAGTACACAGCACACAGCACACACAGTACACAGCACACATAGCACACAGCACACAGCACTCAAGGACACTCCGCTCAGAGCCCCTCCTCTGCCCCGCGCAGACAATGCGAGGTCCCAGCACAGGCCTGGGGAGCAGGAGGCCCCCCAAACACCCCATACCCCTGTCTCGGGGATCAAAGCAGTGCTATTTGTTTTCTATCCAAAGCCAAGAAAAACATCTCTGATGCTTGAATAAGTTCTAACGCCTCTATAAACGCAGCCTCTGGAAAAGAGCCAGGGGAGCAGCTGTCCCCCCACTTATGGAGGAACTATGAATGCGCGGATCCTAAACGATACCTCTCAGCACAGACCATCCCGCGGGCCCCACAGGCACCCTCTGTGGTGATGGCAGCTCGCAGGGGCGGCGCAGCCCTTACCCACGACCACGGCGAGTCCGAGTCCGGGGGGCTCTTGTCGGGTGGGGACTCCCAGCTGGAGCCACTGGCATCCTCCTGCTCCTCCATGGCCGGCCCTTGGGGCGCGGCTGCCCCCTCCCCACCACTCAGGAGCTCTGGGGGGAAACGCTGCTGCGAGGTGGCTGGTGGCACCCTCTGGGGAGCAGGCCGGCCCGGCTGAGACACTGCACGGGGCAGGCACTTCTCTTACACCCAGGAGCCAGGCCAAGTCACAAGGCGCAGGAAGGGAGCAGAGTGTTGGATTGCAGGGCCTCTCCACCTGGGGACGGGCTAGCACACAACACGGAGACACCCCAGTCCCGAGTGTGCAGGGGCCGTGGGCCAGTGTCCGTGGGCGTGGGGAGAGGAGGTGGGCGGGGCATGACCCCTGCTGGCCGTGATTCGTCCATCCTCACGGGCTGGAGGAGGTACTCTGAGAAAGACTCAGAGACGGACGGACTCCCCAAGGTCACGCAGCCCGAAGGGCAGAGCTGGGATTCAGACCAGAGGGGATCTGACGGGGAAGGGGGAGACCACCTCATGCGCCGGGGGCAGGACACCTCGCAAAAGGCTGTGCGGAGAGCACACCGAGGCTTTGCGGGGAGCCTCTCTGTTCCTCTGGGCGCCTCCACCCGCCTCGGGAAGTCAGGAGAGCGCGGTCAGTGGGCCACCTTCGTCACCTCATGGCGCTCAGCTGCCTCCGTCATCACGGCAGCTCTGGGCTCCTAGCACTTCCCACACCCCCACCCCGGGAGCTCAGCAGTTAAGCCGGGAGCTGGCATATACCGCGCACAGCAGCGCTATAAGGTTACGGGTCAAAAATAGGAGCTTGAAGAGCCGGCCCTGGGTCCCACCGCGGGAAGCGGCGACGGGGGGCCAGACTGGCTTCCACAGCTGTGCAGGCGAGCAGCTCCCACCCCGCCGGGAGTTGGGACTCAGGGTGATGAGCCGGGGTGTCCAGGGACCCACAGCCGGTGGGAGGGAGGCACATAGCAGGGCACTGCCAGAGAGGGTGCAGCGCTCCAATCTCGTTGCACAGGGACAGAGTGGGGGACACTGCGATCTTGCCCAGCGAGAGAAAGGGCGGTGCCCAGAGCACATGGTGGGGAACGGAAGGGGCTCTGGAACACGGGAATCTGAGCATGGGGGCGGGTGAAGCCAGGGCCAGAGCAAGGGCAGGTGGAGTGCCAGGTCGACTCCCTGACAGCTCTCACCACTTGACCCGCCCCAGCGCGAGTCCCTGCAAACTGGGACGGGGACTGCCTCCTGAGGTCCTCCAATGCCACCTGCCACCTGCCACCCGCAGGCTCAGGGCAGCCCCCTCCCTGGGTCTCCAAACCCTGCCCCAGCCGGGCCTCCCCAGGTTTCACCGCGGGTGCCTCCTCCCTCCAGAGGGGCCCTGACCACAGACCCCACAGACACCCCACCCCAGCCCAGGCTGTGAGAGAAGTGCTAGGAAACATGACTGACGTCAGTGGCTCTGACTCCCTGCCTCTGCAGGCGCAGGGGCCAGTGGCTTCCGGGTCCTGCCTCCAGTGAGGGGCACTGAGGGACCCCCCGCCTCTACGTCATCCTCAATATGTGCTCCAAAGCACCCCGTGCTTCTCCAACCATATCGCAGTGCTATGCTTATTCAATGTCATCTCCCCCTGCACACCACAGCAGGAGGAAAAGAGGGCACTTGCCTGACTTGCACCATCCTCCATGCTGAGCATAACATGTAATAGAAGCAAATAAGTGGCCAGCCCAGGCTGTGAGAGAAGTGCTAGGAAACATGACTGACGTCAGTGGCTCTGACTCCCTCCCTCTGCAGGCGCAGGGGCCAGTGGCTTCCGGGTCCTGCCTCCAGTGAGGGGCACAGAGGTACTTGGTCCCCAGCCTCCGTCATGACGCCACAGTCCTGGCCACACAGACACCCCGCCTTCCTCACCCGGAGAAGCGCAGGGAGTGCCAGGAGGGACCAACGTGCACAGCCTGGCAGCTGGGTGCCCGCCCCACCCCCTGAACGAGCTCCCAGTCAGCATGCCCCACTCGGCCTGAGGTGCCGGGGAGCACACAGCACATTCGGCACTTCTCCTGCGCTGTGTCACCGCCACTCGGGCTGTTCCTAATTCATCCTGCCAAGGTATTTTAAGAACCTCATGACCAGCCAGGGACAGGACGTGAGTGATGACACCTGCCGTGCTGAGCGCTCAGCCAGAATCCAGGTGGAGGCACAGGGTGGGCACAGGGGTAGGTGCCCTGATCACGGCAGACCCGGCGTCTCGGTGCAGCCTCCAGAAAGAGGACGCAGGGCTCGGTGTCCGGGGCCTGCAGTGGTTTCACAGGCCTGAGGGCAGCGTGTGCTGGAGAGGGAGCGGGCGGTCGGT
>NW_006291729.1:1943162-1952278 GCF_000327345.1 Myotis davidii | reverse complement strand
ACGCAGGGCTGCCGAGAGCCGGCACTAGGTGCCTGGGACACATCAGGACGGGATGTGAACGATGACAGGCCCCAGAAGCTGCCCAGTGAGGGAATCTCTGAGTCTGAGTCACACAGACCTCGGCTCTCGGTCTGACTCTGACCTTTAGAAGCCGTCCTGACTCAGGGCAAGACACTCAGCCTCGAGGAGCCCCGGCTTCCTTATCTGGGAAACACGGGGATAAAAACAGTCTCCCTCTCAGAGGGCTGTTGGGGGGCACTTGAGGCCTTGCACTGGGCACGATGCCTGGCGCGTACCGGACCTTCACAAGCGGTAGCAGCGAGGCATCCTCACAATCACTCTGAGGCAGGCTGTAGTAGCTCCGTTTCACAGACAGCAAAACCGAGCCTGTTTCACTTTGGGTTTCCATCAGCTGCAGACTCCCCACCTCTTCCTACAACAGGGCTCCCCAGGAGCTCGTCCCCGCCCCCAGGGGCCTCGGAACCAGGCTGACCTTCCCCTGAAACACGCCCACCCCGTGTCCCGGCTGGGAGCCCACAGGGTGCTCCTCCCCTCAGGCTCCCAGAACAGAGCCTGGGCGTCCCCTGGGAGCCCCCAAGAGCACTTTGGGGTCTGCCCTTCCTAAACCTTCGCTCATGCGACGACCTGCTCCCAGGATGCCTCTCCCCTCCTCGCCTCCTTTTCCCACTTGCCTGCCTCCTGGGCCCGGGGAGACTCCTCCCCAAGCCTGCCCTGCCCTCTCCACCCCTGACGCTGCTCCCTCCACTGACCTTTCAGGGAGAGTTCGCAGTTGGGTTGGCGACCAGACGTTTCTGATTCCTTCCACGCACCAGTGCTTTTCCTCTCTCATCCTCAAGGTTGGGGTCATCGTTCCCAGAAGTGGAAACAGGCTCAGAGCGGCTCGCCTGGCCGAGGGGGGCGCGGGGGGGCGGGGGCAGTGGAGCTCAGAGGCCTCCCTGCCCATGCCCCTTAGTGGACACAGAGTGACGGGTTCCCCAAGTTCATGACTCAGCATCCCTGAGGGGAGCTCCCTGAGTTCATGACTCAGCATCCCCGCCACCTCAGGGGCTCTCAGAACAGGATCCAGGCCCGACTCACCCTCAGTTCCAACAGTGCCTCACGCCGCGGGGAGGACCCAGCATGGCAAAAAGTCACATCAGGTTCTTTCTCGATTAACAAACTAGATGTTTTGTTTTACTAGTGGGATTTTTTGGAGCTTAGGTTCACAGAAAAATTGAGCTAAAAGGAGAGTTCCCGTATGTCCCTGTTCCCACATCTAGACAACCTTCCCCACCATCAACACCCCACACCAGAGTGGCCCAAGCCCAGAGTCCACACTAGGGCTCGCTCCTCATGCTGTCCATTCTGTGGCCTTCTAAAAAATGTATCTTTATGGATGTCAGAAAGGAAGGGAGAGGGAGAGAGAGAAACATCAATGATGAGAGAGAATCATGGATCGGCTGCCTCCTGCACGCCCCCTATGGGAGATGGAGCCTGCAACTCGGGCATGTGCCCTGACCAGGAATCGAACCCTGACCTCCTGGTTCATAGGGAGATGCTCAACCACTGAGCCACATGGCCGGGCCAGTCTATGGTTTTGATAACTGCTTAATGACATAGATCCATCACCGGAGTACCTTACAGAGGAGCTTCACCGCCCTAAACACCCTCTGTGCTCACCTCGCCACCTGTCCCAGCTCCATGTCTTTTCATGGCTCAATAGCTCGTTCCTTTTCGGCGCCAAACAATCTTCCATTATGTGGAAGGACCACAGCGTATTTACCCATCCACGTGCCTTCATCTTGGCTGCCTTCAGGTTTTGGCAATTGTAAACAAATCTGCTGCAAACATCTGTGTGATTTGAGTTTGCCCGGGGCACCCTCGGGGAGCCCCCAGTCTGCAGGCACTGAGAAGGGAGCGTAGGCTGAGGCAGGGGGACAGAGACCAGCAGCCCAAGGGAGCCCCAACCCCAGCCCAGCCATGAACCTGGACTTCCAGCTGCTGTGGGCACGCCCTCTGGGCACCGAGCTCCATTTGCTCATCTTGGTGCTAGGCTGGGAGCAATGCGCTGTCCACGACCGTGGTGCTGAAGCCGTGGACACGGCCCCAAGGCAGCTGAGCTACCTCATGCTCAGCCCTGCTCTCTCTACGCTGCTGCTGCTGCTGCTAATGGTGATGGCAATGATGATGGTGATGATGACGATGATGGCAATGATGATAGTGACGGCGATGATGTTGACATGACGATGGTGATGGCGATGAGGATGATGATGATGATGGTCAGCGTGCCCATGGAACTACAATTCATGTGGTTACACTCCCCCTGGGTCTCTGGAGACCTGGGCTGCTGCATCTACGTCTTCATGCACATGGTGAGCACCTACGCCACGGTGCACAGCGAGGCTGGCCCAAGCACTAAGCACTGCCTGGCCCTGTGCCAGCCCCTGGGTGCCAGCCACCTGCTGGCGTCAGACAGGACCTGCACCCTGCTGTCCTCCTCCGGGCGCCTCGCTTGGCCTGGCCTGGCCCCACCATGGCTGTCACTGTGGGGCAGAAGCAGGAGCTGAAGGCTGTGGATGGGGTGCCGGAGCCTGCCTCCCGCTGGCACCCAGTGCTAGTGACTCCCGCCATGGTCCAGGTTCTCCTCCAGATTAGGGGGAGGAGGGAGCAGGCACCTATGTTTTCACCTCTAATCCTCAGGCCACTCAGAAAATTGGGCCTCCGTTTTCCAGGCTAGTGAAGTGTCATCAGAAATCCAGAACTTAAAATGAACTCAAAGTCTGTGCTCTTCCCACTCTTGTGGGAGTGGCGGCCGAACGTTACTGGGTGTAAGAATGACCTGGGGAGCCCTAGCCGGTTTGTCTCAGTGGCTAGAGCATCAGCCTGAAGGGTCCCAAGTTCGACTCTGGTCAAGGACACATGCCCGGGTTATGGGCTCGATCCCCAGTAGGGAGCGTGCAGAAAGCAGCCGATCAATGATTCTCTCTCATCATTGATGGGAAGGTCCTGGGTCTCCTCCATTTGGTTGTTTTCCATGAAGGATTCGTAGCTCCCGGGTTTATTCCCAGACGCTCTTGAAGCTGTTAACGTAAAAAGAAAACAACATTGAAATCTCCCTAAAAATCAAAGGAAAAATATCCTCGGGTGAGGATTTAAAAAAAAAAGGAATTACCTGGGGAGCCTGTAAAGATACAGATTTCATAAAGTCAAAAAATATTAAATACAAAGCTTGTCATGGAAAACAGCCGTCTCCTCCCCACCCCGAGTTCTATTCTCTAGTCTAGACACACCCCTGTCCACACTCGGCCTCAGCCGGGGGAGTGCGGGGCGTGTGGCAGAAGAGCTGGGAGGAATTGATTGCTTATTTCCCATGAGCCTCCTAACAGAAGCCCCAGGTCCCCTTTCAGCTTTAGCCACAGGGGAGCTCACAGCACCCGAAAGCCACCGTCCTGCGTGTCACGCGCCTTCGTACATTTTCAGCCACGGCTCCCTCCATGTCCACCTGTTTGCCTTTTCTCTCTCAGCGACTCTTCCTCGTGTGACTATGCCCCTACCAGTGTGGGTTTGGTCTTATTTCCTTTCCAAAACTGTCTTCTCTGCCATGCTGTTTGGTTAAGCAGGCAGCCCCTGGAAAGCACTGCCACACAGCTTCCTCTCAAAAGGGTGTCAATACCCCCCAAAGAAACAAATGCATAAGTTTTATTTGTAAGACTGGAACCAACAAGGATATTCGTTTGAGGTGGGATTTTTTTAAAATTAATAAAATGGGGAGAACAGCACCAAGTTGCCTATGTACAAAAGACAAATGTAACGAAAGAAGGTATGCTTTTATTCCAAAACAGGAATAACGACATGTACAAGGGAATGGTTTCATAAACGTTGACCAAAATCTGTTATACTCATGGGCTTTTTATTTCCTAGGGGAGAAAGGGCTGGCATTCATTCTTTGGCATCATCTTGAAAAATAACATCTTCTTGACCTGTTATCCATGAGAGTGCTTATAAAAGCCTAAGACGGACATACAGAAACGCATCCTAGGATTGACTTTTCCGTATCGTTATGCGTCTCCTACGGTGACAGGCCGCTCATAAGGCAGGTGGTGGGGGGAAGACGGACTCTGGGGACCAGAGTCCAGCAATGAGACCTCTGTTCCTCTCCAGTGCCGTGCACTCTCCGCACCTCAACCTTCTTATCTGTCAAATGGGAGAGTAATTCCACCCACACTGGGTGTGGGAAGGATCAATCAAGATCATAACTGTGGCCCAACGCCTGGCCTGGAGGCGGTGCTCCATAATGCTGGTTTAAAAACACTCTGGCCCTGGCCTGTGTGGCTCAGTTGGTTGGGCATCATCCCATGCTCCGAATGGTTGCTGGTTCAATTCGCGGTCAGGGCACGTGCCCAGGTTGCAGGCTGGATCCCTGCTCTCATTTCGATGTTTCTCTCCACCCCACACACTCCCTTTCTCTCTCTCTAAAGTCAATAAAAGTATTTTTTAAAAAAACATTCTGGCAGATAAGTGGAAGTGTATCAAAGAACATCCCTACTGTCATCTGCCTGTCCCCCTGCCTCTTGGGTCAGCGACCAAGCACTCATTAGAAAAGTCAAGCTGTTTAAGGAACTGAAAACTGAGCTTCAAAAAAATGGTGGACAGAAGTCTAGTTCTTACCAAGCTGTTTATGTGTCACTTTGGTGGTTTTTATTGTTCGTTTCAAGTGAACCATTTGGTCCTCTTTCCTTTGTAAGGCAGGTTCTGTTTCTTCAGGTCAACCCGCCTCTGCACCCAGCTTTCCTTCCTGCCATCTTTTAAAGAAAGAAGTTTCTTTTCTCTTTTGCCCTTTCTAAGAGGTAGGGTGCCTACCCTCTACTATCTTAATAGAACTGCATTTGCTCTGAAGTAAAACCGTTCATTTTACTTGATTCAAGTTGATACCTTTGGGCTTTTTAAAAAGCAAACTTCTAGGCAAGGACACAATTCTTATGTAGTGACCCACTGTTTTTTCTTGCCTCCGGCCTTTACAGTGAAAGCATTCTTTTTTAAAATATTGCTTTGTAGTAGATGGTGAGGGAACCTACACGGCTCACATCCTACCCATCGTCTGGCACCTCTGCAAGATAATCGAGAGACTGAGAACGAAGAGAAAAGGCAAGTTCGTCCATGGAAGCGTACGGATGGCATGACAGTCGGCGAAACTTTGTTCTTCGTGAAATGGACCTGGACGTAGCACAGGGCGATGCAGCCGGCCCGGGACCGGGAGGGCGGGTGTGCGTTACTGATGCTCGACACCCACAGACGCCGTCCCTCCCGGAGTCTCCGTCACCTCTGGGCTTTGGGCCGCCACGAGGGACGTGCCAGACAGTGTCTGCGGCCCGTTTCTGTTCAAACACCCCGTGGTTCGAATTCTTTAGCCTCAACGGCATGAGGTTCCGAAGACTCCACTCTTCCCGGAAACCCTGCGGGCGCCGCCCTCAGATGTGCCGTCCCGTCAGAAAGAAGAGCGGCCGGTCCTCCTTGGCGTTGGCGGTCTGGAACTCGTCGCGCAGGCGGAACTGCCACTCGTCCTCCAGCTCCAGGCGGACCACGGTCTGGCGCAGGGAGTTCCGGTCCTGGCAGATCACGCACAAGGTCGCCCCTGCACGGACAACGGCAGAGCGTGTGAAGACGGGGCGAGCGTATCCCGCGGAAACCCAGCGCCGGGACCCTGCGGCTCGCAGAGAGAAAGAGGCTGCGCTTGGAAGGGGAGGGCCGCGTGTCCCCGGGCCCCGCTTCTTTGGGAATGCTTCCCAGTGTTAGCAAGGCAGACAGGGCGATGCGACCGGCCGGCGAGATAACATGGAGGCGGAGGAAACGGTGGCCAAGCGGGCAAGAGAGAAGGAGAGCTGGCAAGAGACTGGTCGGATGCAAAACCAAGCTCTCTCAGCTGCAGCCCTACCAGGCCCAACACCACCTTCTTCTCCCACTCGAGGCGATCCGCTCCCACCTGTCCCCACCTGCCCACCAGGTGAGCTTTCCCTCCTCTCCAATCCCAGCACAATCAAGACATTCATGTCCATTCATTCCATTGCTCTGGCTGCCTTTCTACCACCACCTTCCTACCTACCTACCTTCCTACCTTCCTCCTACACGGCCTGCCCTCCCTTAGACAAGCTGCTCCCCCAGGGCAGAGACTGCCAGGGGCAGAGATGGCTGTAAGCCTCTCACTACTCAGGGCCTTAGCCTGTGCGGGGCTCCGGGAACACCTGCTGGACAAGGTCAGCGTGAAGGGCCACCCGGGGAAAGCGCATCGGTCAGGGCCCGCCGCTGGGCGGGACGTCGTTTTAAAGTCAGACAGAACAAACGGCTGCCGCTCTGAATACTCTCGCAGGAAACCAACTCCAGCAGGAGGAAGACTCGCGTAAAAGTCCAGAAGCATCCGTATCCCAAGACGAGGAGGAGGACCTCGCCTTCCCAGAGGAGGAGACATCAGTGGGGACCTGGGGCAGGGTGTTAGGAATCTGCACTGAGCCCGGCCATGTGGCTCAGTGGTTGAGCGTCGCCCTATGAACCAGGAGGTCACGGTTTGATTCCCAATCGGGGCACATGCCTGAGTTGCGGGCTTGATCCCCAGTAGGGGGCATGCAGGAGGCAGCCGATCAATGATTCTCTCTCATCATTGTTTCCATCTCCCTCTCCCTCTCTCTTCCTCTCTCAAATCAATTAAAAAAATATTTTTTTAAAAAAGAATATACACTGAAAAGGAACACATCTCTGCCTTTTGCCGAAAAGAAAGGGGATGTGTCTCATCTCCACCCAAACAGGCGGGGGGCGGGCGGGGGAATGTGCACCCCGGAACCCCGCGCCCACCTTCCTGGGCTTTGCTGGCGGTTTCGGTCCCTCTCTGAGCCTCCGTGCACCCACTGGAGAAGGAGGACTACGACCAGGAGCCACCTCCTCAGCAGCAGCAGGTCACCAGCATTCACGTCAGGGCCCGGGGGACGCAGAGGACGGGAACTTACCTTTCAGGAAGTGGAACTTTTTCAGAAAGCTGGCCCCCACGAAGGAGTCGCAGAGGTAGAGCAGGAGCCCGCTGAACGTGGAGTCGGAGCAGCTGACGTTCAGGGAGTGGGGCCTGGAGCTCACGTAGCACACGGAGATCTGGAAGACAGCGAGGGGACACTGCTCTTGTGATGTGCTCAGCCACGCCACGCCACGGCTTCACCGCTAACATGCCAACCGCTCGGCCACGCTCAAGGTTTTGGGGGACCAGAAACAATATTTTTTTGTATTATTTCCAAATCTACAGCTTAAAACTCAACTCCAAGAGAATTATCCGGATTTATCTATGCATTAACTAATCAGAGAATCGGAAATGTTTTGGCACCCAGCCAGTACGGCTCAGTGGCTGAGCATCGACCAGGAGGTCACGGTTCGATTCCCAGTCAGGGCACAGGCCCGGGTTGTGGGTCTGATCCCCAGTAGGGGGCGTGCAGGAGACAGCCGATGATTCTCTCTTATCACTAAGAGAATTATCCGGATTTATCTATGCATTAACTAATCAGAGAATCGGAAATGTTTTGGCACCCAGCCAGTACGGCTCAGTGGCTGAGCATCGACCAGGAGGTCACGGTTCGATTCCCAGTCAGGGCACAGGCCCGGGTTGTGGGTCTGATCCCCAGTAGGGGGCGTGCAGGAGACAGCCGATGATTCTCTCTTATCACTAATGGTTCTATCTCTCCCTCTCCTTTCCTCTCTGAAATCAAACACACACACACACACACATACACACACACACACACACACACACTTCAATTACACTAAGAATATATTTTTTTTTTTTTTTTAAAGAAATGTTTGGCACCAGCGTTGGGTTTGATTCCTAGCGTATTATATTGGAACAGACCATTCACATGCTCTCCTGTGAACACATGAACACATGGGAATACGTGAACACATGTGAATATGTGAACACGCGTGAATATGTGAACACACGTATACCAGGTCTGAGACTGCCTGACTTGATTTGAAGCGGCGGCACCTGCAGTGTAAAACGCGGCTCAGCACTGCAGGACCTGACACTTAGTACAAGAGCGACAAGGACTTGACAGGACTACTTCCTTCAGCTGCAAATCTGGGGTGTTGAGCACCTGGAAGATGGGGGGCGGGGGCGCTGGCGAGACACTCCGCTGGCGAAACTGATGAAAGGCTCCTGACGTGGGAACCTGGTGCCGAGGCCCCTGTGCTGTGCAAACGTGTTCTTAGCCCAGTGACGGCGAACCTTCTGAGCTCGGCGTGCCAGCATTTTAAAAACCCTAACTTACCTCTGGTGCCGTGTCACAGATAGAAATTTTCTGATATTTGCAACCATAGTAAAACAAAGACTTATATTTTTGATATTTTATATATTTAAATGCCATTTAACAAAGAGAAATCAACCAAAAACATGAGTTCGCGTGTCACCTCTGACAGGCGTGTCCTAGGTTTGCCATCATTGTCTCAGACGGTCACTGCGATGGGATGCGCAGGCTGCCGAGGGGGACAGGACGCTCCTGACTCTAATAATAACCTCTTACTTGGTCATGAAAAAAGGGAAACCCCCGCAGCCTGTTTCACCGGCTGTCAAGAGGGGAGCACCGAGACGCAGGTGCTGAGTGCATCCCAAGCCCTCGGTCCTGGCGCTTCCCCCGAGGCAGCTCCAGGTGGACGGGCAGCAGGCACCAAGTTACCTGGGACCCCAGGTTCAGGTAGCAGTCGACCAGCAGCACGGGGTGGCCGTGGTTCCGCAGGGACAGCGGGAAGAAGCGGTGGCTGTGGTGCTGCAGGAACCGCTCCAGCAGCAGCTGCGCGGGGGCCGCCAGGGATGGGTGCTTGCTGTCGGGCGCACAGATGTACTGGGCGGGCACGACGGCCACGGGGTTGTCGGACACCTGTGTGGGGAGGAGGGGCGTCAGCACTCCCCAGGCTGCCAGGCTGGAGGGACCCAGGCCGGCGGCCCCGCCAAGGGAAGGGGGCCCCATGGCAGTGCTGAGAACACACCGACTTGGACGATAAAGTTCTCTGTTAAGAAACATCAGGTTTTCCCCAAGGGGGACAGGTGAGAACTGATCAACTCGATCAGTAAAAATCATCGACATTGACCT
>NW_006291729.1:1936814-1939251 GCF_000327345.1 Myotis davidii | reverse complement strand
TTAAGGATATTAAATTATTTTTTATTATGCATGGTCTCTATTTTCAGATCAGTTTCCATTTTCATTACAATTGTGCCAAAGTAAAAGAAAAATGTGCCAAACTAAAAATCTTCACTGCATTGTTTTTTATTTTTATTT
The DNA here is from genome assembly GCF_000327345.1 of Myotis davidii. Lineage (NCBI taxonomy): Eukaryota > Metazoa > Chordata > Mammalia > Chiroptera > Vespertilionidae > Myotis > Myotis davidii. Next base: position 1,939,113 of record NW_006291729.1, on the reverse strand, counting down.
TTGTTGATTTCAGAGAGGAAAGGAAAGAGAGAGATAGAAACATCAATGATGAGAGAGAATCGTTGATGAGCCTAAAACCTGGTCATGTGCCCTTGACCAGAATCGAACCTGGGACCCTTCAGTCCGTAGGCTGACGCTTATCCACTGAGCCAAACCGGCGAGGGCTCTTTCTCTCTTTTTCTTACTCTTTATTGTTGAAAGTATTAAATATGTCCCCTTTTATCCCCCATCGACCCCATCCAGCCCACCCCACCCCCGCCCCAGGCCCTCAGCACCCCAATGTCCGCATCCATGGGGTATGCATATACACATACAGTATCCTTGCTTCTCTAACATGAATTAAGAACCTAAATTGAACCGATAACCAAACATCAAAGAAGAAAAAGAATATTCAAATAAATCAAAATAGCTTTAAAGGTCAAAAGGCTTACTCTAGCTGGTTTGGCTCAGTGGATAGAGCGTCGGCCTGTGGACCCCGATCCCAGTGTGGGGCGTGCAGGAGGCACCCAATCAATGACTCTCTCAACATTGATGTTTCTCTCTCCCTCTTCCCTCCTCTCTGAAATCAGTGTGTGTGTGTGTGTGTGTGTGTGTGTGTATTTTAAAGCCACCAGGCTTGGTGAAAATTGCTGAACTCTGTCAGTTCCAGAACATTCTCTCAGGTCTCGGTTCCCGGGAGGCCACCGAGGGGGCGCGAGAGGAGCCTACCCACGCCGGCGCTGTTGAAGATGCTGGGCAGCACCAGCATGATGTGGTTGGGCCAGTACTTCTTATAAACGGGCATCTCATACTCCTTGACGACCAGCACATGCAAGTGGCTGGCGCCGTCCATCGCGTGGTACAGGTTGAAGAGTCCGTGCTCGTGACGGCCGGTGGTCGGGGTGAAGGTCGGGCTTTTTATATACTCGTGACTCTGGGGAGTAGAGGCAGGAGGGAGGGCATTTCTAAACGGGGTCACAGTCACTCCCCTCCCTTCGACATGTCTATCCCCGTCCTCCTTGAATCCAGCTCAGCCCTGAGACTTGCTTTTATGGATAAAACGCAGTAAAAACGATGGTGCACTAGCCTGGCCGGGGGGCAGGTGACAACTGATCAACTCGATCAGTAAAAATCATCGACATTGGCCTTCCCACATAGGACATTGGCTGTCTGGTCAAGGAAAAAATACAGAGAATCCACGGGACTTGGGGACGTTCTTCCAAATCCAGGGATGCAAACCTCGGGGCACGGCCAGCCTCCTCGGACCCCCAGGTCCCAGACACCCCCACTGCCCTCCTCCCGACTGCCCCGTCGAGCCCACCCTCTTTTCCTCCCTCACCAGCAGGTCCCCCCTGCCCACGAGGCCGGGGACAGGAAGAAAACCATCAGGCCGGCTGCTGGACCCTGTCAATGAGCTGTCACTGCCCCTACAGAGGCATCTAGAAGTTCCCACGGCCAGTAAGGCCCTGCCTGCGTCTCCAGCTCATCTCTGCCACGCTCCCCTCTGGCCTTTGTGTTTCCTCCGCGCCGACCTCCTTGCTCCTCCCTCTCAGCCTCATCACCTGGGCTCTCCCCGAGCCGGGACACATCGCTCTCTCATCCTCCAGGTCTCCGCCTTAACGTCCCGCCCCAGGGACACGCACACAGATGCCACCCCCACCGCCGCCGGCGAGGAGAGGTCTCCCCGTGACCCAGGTGTTGCCCCGGGGCGCTCATCACATCAGCACTTCACCCCATATTGACTTAACACCCCGCTCGGCTCGAGGCGACCTGCTCCCAAGGGAGGGACTGAGCGCCCCGCCAACACTGAATGAATAGACCAGTGATGGCGAACCTATGACACGCGTGTCAGAGGTGACACACGAACTCATCTTTTTGGTTGATTTTTCTTTGTCAAATGGCATTTAAACATATAAATATCAAAAACATAAGTCTTTGTTTTACTATGGTTACAAATATCAAAAATTTTCTATATGTGACACGGCACCAGAGTTAAGTTAGGATTTTTCAAAATGATGACACGCCGAGCTCAGAAGGTTCGCCGTCACTGGAATAAACCATGAGAACAAGTATTTCATCCCGGTGACATGTTACAAAGCACGACTCGCTTTCCTCTCCATAATCAGTGCACCGTTAAACCTAACGGGGAAAAGTAAGACTCTGCTCAACAGAGGAATAAAGACAAAACACCTAATAGTTAAAGAATGCTCCTGAGGGAATGAAAGGAAAAATTGGTTTTCAAAGCGCACGGCCGGCCCGCCCCCGGCCCTGGCCACGCACCTTGGCGGTGATGTGGAAGGACCGGTGCCCGCCCCCGGCC
>NW_006291729.1:1931044-1932851 GCF_000327345.1 Myotis davidii | reverse complement strand
GGCGGGGTCAGCAGGGCCAGGTCACTCGGCTGCTCATGTGACAGCCCCGAGCGTGACCTTTATCAGTGGGGCCCGTGCTGACTCAGCACACGGATGTGGACGCACAGACAGTGTGCCGTGTGCCGAGGCCACAGCTACACACAACACTTTTTTCTGGCAATTTGATGGGACCAATTGTTCTTATTCATCCTACGCAAACTCAGTCAGAGGCACAAATTGCAGGAATTTTTAAAGGGAAAAAACAGAGACTATGGACATGCCGGCTGGCACACCTAGAATAGGCAGTGAGGAGGCAGACAGAGATGTGAGCTGGGAGCCAGCTGGTGTGGCTCAGTGGTGGAGCAGTGACCTATGAACCAGGAGGTCACGGTTGGATTCCCAGTCAGGGCACAGGCCTGGGTTGCGGGCTCCATCCCCAGTAGGGGGCGTGCAGGAGGCAGCAGATCCATGGTTCTCTCTCATCATTGATGCTTCTCTCTCTCTCCCTTCCTCTCTGCAGTCAATAAAAAAATTATTTTTTTAAGTGATGGGGCACCAGTTCTGAGCCTGGCTGCAAGAGGCAGGCACATTCCGCCCTCTCTCCGAACCCTCCCAGGAACAAGCCAGGGCCAGCCTGCTGGAGGGGCAGTGACCACGTGGAGCAGAGAGGGCGGCCCACGGAGGCCACCCTAGCTGGCCAGCCCCCAGCCCTCCTGGGAGCCAACGACAGACATGAGTGAGCTCAGTCCAGCGGAACCTGCCTGGAGCCCAGACTCCCAGCCCCCGGGCTCGGCAGCTACTAGTAAGTAAATGCTGTTTGGAAACGGTCTGCTAAGAACCCAAACTAGCATCTCTCCGCTGCCTCCATTCACTCCCCTTTCCTCGGAGCAAGTCCCCAGCTGAGTTAGGGTTTTTCAAAACGCTGACACGCCGAGCTCAGAAGGTTCGCCGTCACTGGAATAAACCATGAGAACAAGTATTTCATCCCGGTGACATGTTACAAAGCACGACTCGCTTTCCTCTCCATAATCAGTGCACCGTTAAACCTAACGGGGAAAAGTAAGACTCTGCTCAACAGAGGAATAAAGACAAAACACCTAATAGTTAAAGAATGCTCCTGAGGGAATGAAAGGAAAAATTGGTTTTCAAAGCGCACGGCCGGCCCGCCCCCGGCCCTGGCCACGCACCTTGGCGGTGATGTGGAAGGACCGGTGCCCGCCCCCGGCGATCTGCTTCTTCATGACGCTGAAGCGGTTGAAGCGGCACAGCAGGAGGCCGGCGCTGTGCACCCGCAGGTTGAAGTCCACGTCGTCACACAGGAACCTGCTCGGAGCCAGAGGGGGGGGACAGGTCACACTGAGGGGCCCTCACGTCCCCCGGCCGTGGCATGTGAGCCTGGTACCAGGATGACAGGGAGGGGCAGGCTCAGTCCTCCCTACGGACCTGACAGGCCCCGGAGGGCAGAGGGCAGCGAACAGGGAGCCGGCCCGGCTGCGATGAGTCGGCACAGGAACGGCGGGCGTCCCGAGGGCAAACACTACAGAAGGACCGCCACCTGCGACGGACAGGCCCGCTGGGAGGACGTGCAAAACCTTCCACCAGTTTGTTGAAAAGAACAAACCTCCCCCAACAAACAAAACAAAAAAAATCAGCCACTTTTTCAGCTGAGGAAAACAAGGCTCATGCCAAGCCGGCAAGCGGCAGAACCCAGACCCCTGGCAGGGCGGGCTGGCCCCAAACTCCCTCCTTCGGGCACCTCAGGTGTGTGCCCACTGCCTGGCCCGGGGACACTCCCCGCGGTGACTGGGCCAGGGCGTCGGCGACTGGG
>NW_006291729.1:1926395-1927656 GCF_000327345.1 Myotis davidii | reverse complement strand
TCCTCGGAGCAAGTCCCCACCTCCTACCCACACCGCCAGGCTAGTCACACGGTGACACCGAGAACCAGAGGCCCCCGCCTCTCCCTCGGCAGGAGCTCTGCTCCCCCGGAAGCCCTCCAGGCACCGGCCACTGCGCTGTGAGGCCGCTGCGCTCATGGCTGCGCTGACGGAAGTCGTGGAAAGGGGGGTATGAATCAATCCCGGCCCACTGCACACCGACCCCAGCCCAGGGGCGGGAGACCATGCAATGAAGGCCTCGGGTGCTGTACAAATGCCTCAGGGCTTGATAGGGGGGGTCTGTCTGAAAGGCGGGGTTTAGCCCCCGGCGTCCCGCCCTCAGCATCCACACCCAGCTCGCGGTGACCAGCGGCTCAAGGGCAGCAAGGCTGTGAGACTGACAGCTGGGACTGGCCAATCAGTCACCCTGGAGGAGTGTCGCCAGGAGGGCGGTCACGGCGATGATGGGCAAGAGCAACGGCGTCACAAGAGGCGAAGCGGCCTTCAGAGGTACACACTGAAGGATTACGGGTGAAAGGACACGGTGTCTGCGATTCGCTCCCAGATAACACAGGAAGGCGGGAGAGGAGAGAAGGACAGACGGCGAGACGGGACCGGCCATGAGTCAGTAACTGTTGGAGCCGGTAATGGGGAGCCATGCTCTCCTACCACCTGGCCTGGCTGGGTGCTCCCGAGAGGAGAGCCCTGAAGGACAGAGTGGGCGCCACGACCGTCGGCTCAGCACCTCTTCCAGCTGGGCCGGCGCCCTGTGTCCGTGACGCCTGTTAACTCTCACCACAAGCTTTTGGGAGATTTACGACCGCCTGGGTGTAGGATGAGGAAGCGCAGCCCGGAAACGCAGATCACGGCTCAAACTTGACTCTGGGGGACCTCAAAGTCCTGACGTTCCCCGCCTCCTCGCCAAGGCCAGGGACCACCTCGGTCCCTCCACCAGGCCCCACCTGCCCTGGGCTCATCGGGCAGCTACGGCCCCTGGGTCCCCGGGTCAGCGGCCCCTGGCAGCCACACGGATCGGACCCCCGGGCACCCCGCTGGTACCTTGTCGGTGACGAGGGGCAGCCGCATGCTCTCCAGCTGGCCTCCGGGCTGGCTGAAGACAAAGTGGTGCTCCTTGGACTTGGGGATGATGAAGTGCAGCTGGACCTCCTCTCCTAGCATGGAGTAAGAGAAGGCAAAGGCGTGCAGGGTGGACTCATAGAGCTGGGGTGCGGGGGAGAGGACAGAGCCGTCGTCAGCGGCCGGC
>NW_006291729.1:1925669-1926375 GCF_000327345.1 Myotis davidii | reverse complement strand
CGCCACGACGCGGTCACGGCCACCTCTGCCCCACAGCACGAGAAGCCCACGCACGGGTGCCACCCATACAAGGTGTGGACACCAGGTCTGGCCGCCGGAGGCCACGCCCACCAGGCCGAAGCCGGATCCCGTCGCTAGTTCTGGTCACGCTTCACCCAGGGAGGCGGCGCCAACCCCTCTGGACCCTGGACCTGACCCACGTGCTAGGTTATCAGCTAAGCCAGCGGTTCTCAACCTGGGGGTCCGGCCTCTGGGCTCCGCTGAGCGCCCCTGTGGCTGGACACATGGAAGCCACGTAAGGGAAAGACGTCACCGCTTCCTTCAGTGCTAAGGCTCCTGAGGGCTGTGACCGAGAGGAAGCCAAACAGCCAGAGGAAGGACACACCGCACACGGCGAGTCACTAAGTAAAGCGCGAGTGAATCCACGGAGGAAGCTGAATGGTCGTATGCAAATCTCCTCGCCACAGAATTATACAATGGGAGGGAGGGAGGGAGGGAGGGAAAGGAAAGAAAAAGAAAAACAGGAAAGGAAAGAATGAAAGAAAGAAGGAACAAAAGAAAGAAGGAATGAGCATCAACCTAGAAACCAGGTGGTCCCGGATTGCAGGCTGGATCCTCAGTGTGGGGCTCATTGATGTTTCTATCTCTCTCTCCCTCTCCCTTCCTCTCTGAAATCAATAAAAATACATTTAAGAAAAAAAAAAGA
>NW_006291729.1:1921133-1921931 GCF_000327345.1 Myotis davidii | reverse complement strand
GACGCGGTCACGGCCACCTCTGCCCCACAGCACGAGAAGCCCACGCACGGGTGCCACCCATACAAGGTGTGGACACCAGGTCTGGCCGCCGGAGGCCACGCCCACCAGGCCGAAGCCGGATCCCGTCGCTAGTTCTGGTCACGCTTCACCCAGGGAGGCGGCGCCAACCCCTCTGGACCCTGGACCTGACCCACGTGCTAGGTTATCAGCTAAGCCAGCGGTTCTCAACCTGGGGGTCCAGACCCTTTCACAGGGGTCGCCTAAGACCATCGGAAAACTCAGATAATTACATGTTGTTTTTGCGATTAATCACTGTGCTTTAATTATGTTCCATTTGTAACAATGAAATTGGGGGTCACCACAACGTGAGAAACTGTATGAAAGGGTCGCGGCATTAGGAAGGTTGAGAACCACTGTGCTAAGCAATCACCCTGGAGACCCCATGTTCTATGCCAGTGATGGCGAACCTATGACACACATGTCAGAGGTGACACGCGAACTCATCTTTTTGATTTTTCTTTGTTAAATAGCAGTGGTCCCGGATTGCAGGCTGGATCCTCAGTGTGGGGCTCATTGATGTTTCTATCTCTCTCTCCCTCTCCCTTCCTCTCTGAAATCAATAAAAATACATTTAAGAAAAAAAAAAGAAAATGTTAAAGCTGACAGCAGGGGCCAGGCTGGTGCTATGGGCGGGAGGCCTCTGGCTCCGTGGCCTACAGGGCAGCGGAGAAGCGGCTATCGGCCAGGCCTAGGCTGCCCCTCCAGGAGGGAGGAAGGAGGAGGGAGGAGGGAAGAAGG
>NW_006291729.1:1920656-1920977 GCF_000327345.1 Myotis davidii | reverse complement strand
TCTGGTTGTACTGCACGTTCTGGGTCAGGTCCACGTTCAGGACGATGAAGTCGTGGACGTGGCAGCGGGAGAAGGGCTCCCGCACTGCGCGGCCGCCGGCCTTGCTGGACCACTTGCGCATGCCGATGAGGGCGTAGTGGGTGATGTTGGGGGCCGCCTCGATGTGCTGCATGATGTGCTTCAGGGAGACATTCCTCTCCGACCAGGAGAACTCTCTGCTCGAGGGAGAGGGACATCCGGGCTGACGTGCAGACACGGGCAAGGCCCTCTGGACGGGCCAGCCGGGACGCTGCTCTCCCCTGCGGAACCCCCCACAGCCGC
>NW_006291729.1:1915152-1917035 GCF_000327345.1 Myotis davidii | reverse complement strand
TCTCTGGTCACGCTTCACCCAGGGAGGCGGCGCCAACCCCTCTGGACCCTGGACCTGACCCACGTGCTAGGTTATCAGCTAAGCCAGCGGTTCTCAACCTGGGGGTCCAGACCCTTTCACAGGTCGCCTAAGACTTTCACAGTGGTCACCTAAGACCATCCTGCATATCAGATATTTACATTACGATTCATAACAGTAGCAACATTACAGTTATGAAGTAGCAACGAAAACAATTTTATGGTTGGGTCATAACATGAGGAACTGTATTTAAAGGGCCAGAAGGTTGAGAACCACTGGTCTAGTGGGTTGGTGCAGGAATTAGGCCCTGGGAAAGGAGACAAGTAGTCCGAAGGGCTTTGGGGGAAAGAGGAGAGGGGCTAGACCAGTGATGGCGAACCTATGACACGCGTGTCAGAGGTGACACGCGAACTCATTTTTTGGTTGATTTTTCTTTGTTAAATAGCATTTAAGTATATAAAATAAATATCAAAAATATAAGTCTTTGTTTTACTATGGTTGCAAATATCAAAAAATTTCTATTTGTGACACGGCACCAGAGTTAAGTTAGGCTTTTTCAAAATGTTGACACGCCAAACTCAAAAGGTTCGCTATCACTGGTCTATGCTAACAAATGTGTTTTTTCACCCTATGTCACTACAGGTGTCATCGAGTATTAATAAAACAGTCAGAACTGCGCACACCTGTACACCCCGGTCTCGCCATGTCCACCCCGAGGCCTCTCTGTACTGTAATTAACGATTGTAGGAAGCAGGCCCCGCTCCAGGATGCAAAACCTGGCATCAGAGGTCTTAGGCTCACTCCCGGCCCCAAGTCTAGTCTCACCTCTAGTCACTTGGTCCAAAGAGCCCTCCCCTCACACCACAGCTGTGCCCCGGTTCTCTGGCCTGACCTCCCAGCCCAGCTCTGCCCAAGCCATGCCATGCCTCCTGCGGGCCTCAGCTCAGGCACCCACAGGGGGCCTCCCCGACCCCTCGCCCTGCCCGCCAGCGTGCGCTGTGCACTCCCAAATGACAGGCCAAGAGGGCGGACGCAGGCCGGGCACACCGGCTCCTGTGGCTCCTCTAGAACCACAACGCCCTCTGGGGAGAGGCCAGAGCCCATCGTCAGCGTCCGGCAGAACTTCCCCGAAGACCCCAGAGGGACAGAGAGATTTGGGGCTGGGGAGGGAGAACAGAGGGAGGCACCTGAGGAAATTTCCGGAAAAGGCTCAGGGAGCCGTGAGAGGCGAGCGAGAGAGCAGAGGGAGCCAGTGTCTGCGCCTCCCGCCTGCTGGTCCCCGCAGGCCTTCCTCTCCCACGCCTCTCCGTGCTCCCGCCCGTCCTCTCCCACGCCTCTCCGTGCTCCCGCCCAGGGCCAGGAGCTTCATTTACAGCAGCCGTCGGTCCGCACGGCACAGGCCCCGGGCCGAGGGAGCACTGCTCACCGAGGCCCCACCCCGACCAGCCAATCCCCACGGTCCTCGCCCGCTTCCCTCGTCCACTCACTTAGCTGTTGATTTGGGAGAGAAAATTCTAGGGGAGAAAACCTCTCCCATTTGCACAGACATCTGCCTGTTTATCCTTGCTTTGCTTTGCTTTTCTTTTTTAACTTAATTTTATTTTTTAAACATATTTTTATTTATTTCAGAGAGGAAAGGAAAGAGAGAGATAGAAACATCAATGATGAGAGAGAATCGTTGATGAGCCTAAAACCTGGTCATGTGCCCTTGACCAGAATCGAACCTGGGACCCTTCAGTCCGTAGGCTGACGCTTATCCACTGAGCCAAACCGGCGAGGGCTCTTTCTCTCTCTTTAGTGAGGGGGTGATTCTCCCTAGTGCAATTTTTTAACAGCTAAATTTGGCTTGTTCTTTTTTTTTTTTT
>NW_006291729.1:1909517-1911604 GCF_000327345.1 Myotis davidii | reverse complement strand
AGCCCCCCCCCCACGCCACAGCTGTGCCCCTGTTCTCTGGCCTGCCCTCCCAGCCCAGCTCTGCCCAAGCCATGCCATGCCTCCTGCGGGCCTCAGCTCAGGCACCCACAGGGGGCCTCCCCGACCCCTCGCCCTGCCCGCCAGCGTGCGCTGTGCACTCCCAAATGACAGGCCAAGAGGGCGGACGCAGGCCGGGCACACCGGCTCCTGTGGCTCCTCTAGAACCACAACGCCCTCTGGGGAGAGGCCAGAGCCCATCGTCAGCGTCCGGCAGAACTTCCCCGAAGACCCCAGAGGGACAGAGAGATTTGGGGCTGGGGAGGGAGAACAGAGGGAGGCACCTGAGGAAATTTCCGGAAAAGGCTCAGGGAGCCGTGAGAGGCGAGCGAGAGAGCAGAGGGAGCCAGTGTCTGCGCCTCCCGCCTGCTGGTCCCCGCAGGCCTTCCTCTCCCACGCCTCTCCGTGCTCCCGCCCGTCCTCTCCCACGCCTCTCCGTGCTCCCGCCCAGGGCCAGGAGCTTCATTTACAGCAGCCGTCGGCAACCGGTGGTCCGTGAGGTCCGAAAGGTTGGCGGCCGCTGGTTTACAGAACCGGGAAATGCTACTGCCTCAGGGGTTTCAGTGAGAATTAAGTAAGAAGCTGGCCCTGGCCGGTGTGGTTCAATGAATAGAGCGTCAGCCTGCAGACTGAAGGGTCCCGGGTTCAATTCTGGTCAAAGGCACATGCCAGGGTTGTGGGCTCGGTCCCCGGTAGGGGGCATGCAGGAGGCAGTGATCAACGATTCTCTCATCGTTGATATTTCTATCTCTCTCTCCCTCTCCCTTCCTCTCTGAAATCAATAAAAATATATATTTTTTAAAAAAGAAGCTAGACAGGACAGTTTCCTAGCCAGCGCACCTTGAATGGACAGGTGTGGCTTGTAATCCATTCAGGTGACCAGGGGTTGGGCCAGTGGTCTTATCCACTTACCCAGTGTTTTCAGCGGCCCTCCGGCCTGGGCACACCTCCCGCCCATTTCACAGATGAGGGGCGGAGGGGATCCCCGCTGGAGAGCGCGCATCTGTCTCACTTGTAGGTGTGGGAAGCGCTCACCTGCTCCTCTCCCCGCCGCCGTCCACGTCCACCACGTTCCACATGACGCAGGAGTCGTCGGAAATCACGATGAACGGCCAGATGTCCTGAGGCTTGATCCCCAGCTCCTCCTGCCGGTTCCGCTCCAGCTCCAGGTTGTGGTAGGACAGCTCCTTGATCAGGAAGGGGCCAAAGAGCCGCGGTTTGCCAACCACGGGTCTAGGACAAAGGACATTTTTCTACCACATGGAAAGATTGGGAAGGCCCTGGCCAGGTGGCTCAGTTGGTTGGAGCATCATCCCACACATCAAAAGGTTGCGGGTTCAATTCCTGATCAGGACACATACCTAGGTTGTGGGCCCCATCACTACTCGGGGTGCATACGGGAGGCACCAGATCCATGTTTCTCTCCCATCAGTGTTTCGTTTGTTTTTGAAAAGACTTTTGATTCTTTTTTAAAAAAAAAGATTTTATTGATTTTTTACAGAGAGGAAGGGAGAGGAATAGAGAGTCAGAAACATCGATGAGGGAGAAACATCCATCAGCTGCCTCCTGCACACTCCCTACTGGGGATGTGCCCGCAACCAAGGTACATGCCCTCGACCAAAATCGAACCTGGGACCCTTCAGTCCGTAGGCTGACGCTTATCCACTGAGCCAAACCGGCGAGGGCTCTTTCTCTCTTTTTCTTACTCTTTATTGTTGAAAGTATTAAATATGTCCCCTTTTATCCCCCATCGACCCCATCCAGCCCACCCCACCCCCGGTCATTTGCCAAGATTACTGACATTCCCGGGCCATGATTCTGGTGACAACAGAATCAAAACGAACGCCTGCCATTTAACTTCACACACATGCTTCTCCCCAGGGTGACACGCTAACATCACTTTTCTGCTCACCAGCAAAAAGCCTGTTGAAACTATGTTGTCTCTGGAGGTTTCTTTCAGCAAACCCTCTAAAAGCAGCAGTGACTCCCATGCAGATCGCCTTGTACATGTTTGATGAACAATACATACA
>NW_006291729.1:1899046-1905662 GCF_000327345.1 Myotis davidii | reverse complement strand
TGTATACTTGTTTCGGCTATCTCCTTTCGTTCATCTTTTCTATATGTCCAAACCATCTCAACATACCTAACCACTGCACAATGAGACTGCTGACTGACTGGCTCACTCAACTTATGCATGAATCGCGCGCATCTCCTGTCGCCTGACCGACCGACTGACCGACCAACACCCCCCACTTCTTCTAATGCCACTTCTTCAAAATAGACTCGCCCAGGCCGAAAACCAACTTCTGCACATGGGCCACGAAGTTTCAGTCGCACTGTACGTGCACACCCACACGTGGTATTTTGTGGAAGAGCCACACTCAAGGGGCCAAAGAGCCGCGGTTTGCCAACCACGGGTCTAGGACAAAGGACATTTTTCTACCACATGGAAAGATTGGGAAGGCCCTGGCCAGGTGGCTCAGTTGGTTGGAGCATCATCCCACACATCAAAAGGTTGCGGGTTCAATTCCTGATCAGGACACATACCTAGGTTGTGGGCCCCATCACTACTCGGGGTGCATACGGGAGGCACCAGATCCATGTTTCTCTCCCATCAGTGTTTCTCTATCTCTCTCTGTCTCTCCCTTCCTCTCTCTCTAAAATGAATAAAAACATATCCTCAGCTGAAAATTAAAAAAATAAAATAAAAAGTAGGTAAAATAAAAGGTTGGGCAGTACTGAGATATAAACGTGCCCTGCAGACTGCCTGGCGCACAGTCGGTGCTTGTGACGTGCGCGTTGCTCCCTTTACGTAATGTCTGTGCTTCGGCCGCACTGCTCTCCTTGCCGGCTTCCCGCTGTTAGGTTTTGCTCATGTGCGTCTCTATCCCACACCCCGAGTCTCGCGTACGGAGACCATTCATTCACGTCTGCGTCTGACACGCAGGACACACGCAGGGTCTGCCCCCTGAACGGCGGAAACTGCCAGGATGTCAGGCGGATTCGGACCCCGGCAGCCGCCTCACCTTCTGCTAGAACCCGTGTAACCTGGAGAACGCCTGCTCCGCGGGGTCGGCAGCCACTTCACAGATTACAGATGGGAACTGAGGACGCCAGCAGACCAGGAGGCAAGGCTTCCAGAACGTTCCACCTCCCACTCCAGAATGGAAACATAACCAGGGGAAGCAGGGCGTGCCGGCGCCCGCGGCCTACCTGGTAGCGGGGGTGGAAGCCCATGTACTGGTGGCACTGCTCGCAGTGGTGGTAGGTGTTGTGGGCCGCGTACTTGGACAGCCGCATCCGCGCCGTCTGGCGCCGCACAAACAGGTCCTCGGGCTTCCTGGGCGGCCCCCTGTCTGCAGGGAAGCCAGCGTCACGGAGCCCCTCCCGCCATTCACACGGACACCAGCCGAAACGCTACTGTGGGGTGAAGACGGCGGACGAGGGTGGCCCCAGCCCATCTGGGACCCGCGGGGACTCAGCGGCTCAGACATGACAGTCTCCGTGGGACACACTACAGACTGTCCACCCGTCATGTCATACGTGAGCCCGTGAATGTTGGATCAACGTTTACTCGAGGACTCGCTACATGACAACTGATCACCGGTGCAACACGCAAAGACTGCAATGCGGGTGAAGTGCCCCATCTTTCCAGTGACTTAGCAGGAGTAAGAGTCCAGCACTTGGCTTTCGTTTGAGACGCACCTCCATGAGAAACCCCCAGGGACTGAGAGTGAGGGACCCCCAGGGACTGAGAGTGAGGGACCCCCAGGGCCTGAGAGTGAGGGGCCCCCAGGGCCTGAGAGTGAGGGACCCCCAGGGACTGAGAATGAGGGATGCCCAGGGACCATGAGGGACCCCCAGGGCTTGAGAGTGAGGGACCCCCAGGGACTGAGAGTGAGGGACCCCCAGGGACTGAGAGTGAGGGACCCCCAGGGACTGAGAGTGAGGGACCCCCAGGGACTGGGAGTGAGGGACCCCCAGGGCCTGAGAACCATGGAGAGAACATTCTCATCCGATGGCCACTGGTGATGCCCTCCTCTCACTCTGCATTCCCCAAGCTTTCCCGTCCGTGTTTACAATCACACCGGCCACTAACACTGTGTCGGCTGATGGGGACCCTGAACCACCACAGGTGATAACACGGTGATGGTCAGAGGTCCCTGCAGGAGGAGGGGGAGAACACGAGACCGAGGGAGCAGAGGGCATACGAGCATTCTGTTACCACAATCCCATTCATAAAGATACGTGTCGCCCTGGCCAGTCTGGCTCAGTGGACAGAGCGTCAGTCTACAGACTGAAGGGTCTGGGGTTTGATGCCAGGCAAGGGCACGTACCTCAGTCACAGGCTTGATGCCCGGCCCTGGTCAGGGCGCCTGCGGGAAACAACCAATCAGTGTCTCTCTCTCTCACTCTCTGCCTCTCCCCTTCCCTTCCATTCTCTCTAGAAATCAATGGAAAAATGTCCCCAGGTGAGGACTAACAGCAAAAGGATACACGCCTTGTATCCGCTCTTAACCGAGACCTTCAGCACATCCTGACCGTGACACAGCCCAGCCCGTGTCCTCCGCGTCCCCACTGCTCGCCGAGCAGCGAGTCTTCCTTCCTGGTCCCCTCAGAGGCCTCCCGGCCCGGGAGGTGCGGCCTCCGCTCCGTGCCGGGTGCTGCCCTCGCTCAGGGCCCCCAGGGGACGGAGCACATCCCTCACACGCACGGCTTCTCCCTTCCAGAGGCTACTCCCGTGCATGCCCTGGGAGACATGCAGAGCCTGACCTTCGCTCTTGGCACCCTGGTGGTGTGAGCAGATGAGGCTGGCGTCTTCGTACTTGGGGTCGTGGACCGTGTAGTCGAAAGGCAGCTTCCTGAAGAGCTCCAGGTCCGGCCAGGGGTCGCTGAGCTGGAGGTAGCGCCACTCGGATTCCTCTCGGAGGTCTACGGGGTCGGGAGACACGGGGGACACGTGACAAAACGGGAACAGAGAGCGGCTTCAAGTCCCGCCTTCGTTCTCGGTCTCTCCAACAGAAACAACGTTCCACACTGTGGGGACCGTGGGAAACCCAGAGGCGGAAGGAGAGACCCAGCTGCAAGGGCTCCCATGTTCCGAACTCCCCCCGAAACAGAAGCAGAGTCAGAGCATCTGCAGGAGCTGCGTGAGGACATGGGGGACCCCTCTCCTAAGGCTGAGTGATACTCGACTGCGTGTGTTAGGACCACGGGCCATCGGATCCCTAACAGCCACTTGTCAGCTTCCCGCCGCAGGAGATGGAAGAGCAGCAGGAAAAAGCCAGCTGGACCCCAGGGGTCAGACCACGCCAGGAGCGGAAGCTGTCCTGCAGGCACCTGGCCGCCCGCCAGCATCCCATCCGCATCCCAGGCCACCAGCTCCGCCCCCGGACCCACGGGGGACCAAGCGTCCGCCCTGCCTGCGCGCGAGGATGGAACTCACCGACATTGATCTCTTCCTCGTCGTACACGTCCACCTCCGTCAGCCGGATGAGCATCCGGGACAGGATGCTGAGGAACTGCAGGTAAGCGCCCGTCTTCCCGATCTGCGAGCACAAGGGGGTGGGGTCCGTCAGCGCACCCGTCTCCGCGCCAGGAGCACCCGCCACGCCTCATGGCACCTCCCTCTTTTATGAAAACTTTTTTAAAGTCCTCACCCGAGGATATTTTCCCATTTTAACCCTCCCCCAAGGATTTTTTTTCATTGATTTTTAGAGAGAGGGAAAGACAGACAGAAACATCCATGTGAGAGAAACGCATCGACGGGCTGCCTCTGGCATGCGCCCCAACCAGGGTCCAGGCCGGGGAGGAGCCTGCAACCAAGGTACGTGCCCTTGACTGGAATTGAACCCGGGACCCTTCCATCCGTAGGCCGAGGCTCTATCCACTGAGCCAAACAGGCCCGAGGAGGCACCTCCCCCCTTTAAAGATCTCGCCTAATTAAAACGAGAGCCGGCGGGTGCAGAGACAGCCGAGGGGCAATGGGGCTACCGAGGTGGGGCAGGTGGGCAGGTGGGCGGGGGGACTCCCCAGCCAGGGGCCTGCCTGCGTATAAACCATGCGAAGGTGTCTCCGGTTTTAACGGCGGCATTTTTTAAGCCGCTGGAAATAGGACATGGGCATGAGCTGAAGAAAGGCTGCTTCGGAGAAAAGAAACTGCCAACATAAAACATTTCTTCAGTCTGGCATAACTGCAAACACTAGTCTTGTCTTCATCGATACGTCTAGGGTAAGAAAACAGAATTCGTCCCGCAAGACCTAGAAAGGCCGCATCTCCCCCAAGCCCCGGAAGAGAGAGCAAGCAATTCTTCTCTCCTTCCTTCTCTTTCTTGTCGCGTCACGGAGTCCCTGCCCCTCAGGCGAGCGCCGGGCGAGGTTACGATTGGTCACAGCTGGTTAAACGGGCACCTGCTGGGTCCCCTACAAGGCTGGGATCCTGACAACCTCCTACCTCCCACTTCCGTGTCCCCCAATCCTCCGGTGTGAGAGCGCAGATCCCACAGCCGGGCCCCAGGCCCAGGGAAGTGACATGGAAAATGCCGAACCGCAGTCTGAGGCCGAGAGGCACCCCGAGAACCCGTCCGCCCCCCGCATCATGTGGAGGAAACGGAGATGAGAGGACGGAAGTCACCAGGCCCTGACCCCTGTCCACCGCCCACATGGGGCCATCACAGAAGCTTCCACCGCGAGAATGGCAAGATGCAGAAGGGGGTGCCGTCAGCCCTACGCTGCCTCTGGGCCTGAGCACAGACCCCCACCCCCTGAGTCCAGGCCGAGGTGAGTGCCCTCACCTGCGGGGGCCCGCTGAGCAGCAGCCTGCGCGGGTGGAAGCCGTCCACGCAGCCCTCGGCGCGGTTCCCGTAGTCCATGTGGCTGGGCCGCGGCACCGTCCACTGGCGGTAGTACAGGGACTGCTCCGTGGACGTCATGGTCTTGCTGAGCAGGGGCCGGAAGGAGCTGGCCCACACGACCGAGGGCGAGGGCAGGAGCGAGGCGGCCTTGGGCAGGCCGCTGCTGTCGGTGGATGTGACCATGTCGTACACCAGCTTGGGCAGGAAGACGACGTCTAAAAGGTGTGGAGTTTGATATTTTGGAATAATACAGATATTCCATAATTAACTGAGGTGATAGGACAACTCTCTTCTAACTATGTTAAATGACCTCAGGAGGGCCGCAGGGCTGCGGGGATCTGGTCTGCTCCCCCTGCGGGGGGCCCCCGGGCGGAGCCGAGGTCTCACCACCGAGCGCAGAGCCTGGGGAGAGAGGACCCCGTCGGCCACATGGGAAGGACCCTCCCTGAGACCTGTCGGCTGCCTGCGGCTGAGGCACTAACTCCCTTCACTTGACAATCACCCGGCATTTCTGTCAACGAAACTCTACCTCTGATTAGACATAACCCCTCCGTCCTACGACAAACCCAAGACCTGCTGCGGGAGACAGCTGGGGTCCCCGCGGGGTAGGAGCCCCGCCCCATCTCAGAGGCCTTTCCATCCCTGCCTCGCCCGGTCCAGCCACAAAGCCCTCACCCTCAGTGCTCAGCCCAGGCTCATGCACCGCACCGGCTGCTTCCAGCTGGAGTGGCAGCGAGCCACACGCGACTCAGCAGGCTGCATTCTCTCTCTCTCCCCCCGCCCCACCCCCTCTAAAAAACAACACAGCAGCCCGGTGGCAACACAACCTGGCCACAGGAGCCAGGGATTGTTCGGGAGCACCTATGTAGAACCTATTTTAAAGCCCGCATTCAGACATCAGCAGGCTCTCGGTGAACACTGGTGCTACTGTGCGTGGGTCCCGCCTGCTCGCAGAGACTCCGACAACCCTGAGGGCAGAGACTTTGGGGGTTTTATCCACACTCCCCTCTCCCTCCGCCCATGAGCATCTGGCCCCTCAGTCTGAGAAGCCCTGGGCCTGTCGGCTTCTCCCCAGTGATTCCGCGTCTCCCTCCCCGCACTCCAGACCACGCGAACACGTCACCTTGCTCCTGTCTCCCGATTATCCAAACCTGGCGCCTGAGTGCGAGGCCCTCTGCCACCACCCACAGGCCCTCGCTGGGGACGGGCCCACAGCGTCCAGGAAAGGAGCCGCCAGCCTCAGGTCCTGCCCAACTCCTCCCGGCCCCCGGCCCCAGCCCAGAAAGCCAGTTCTTCCAAGTCCCCCCTTCCCAGTCCCAGGGAAAATCCAGGCTCTCTCCATCCACGTCCGAAATCTCAGAGCAGCCTAGCGTGGGCTCTCCCCCGGGGCTTACCGGACGCCTTGGAGGAGCGGCCGGAGGAGGCCGAGTCCCGGGAGCCGGACCGCTCCCTCTTCACGGGGCTCTTCTTCTCCGAGGTGGAGCCTGTGCCCAAACACACACCCTGAAAACACCCGCGATCGCCGTCCCGCAGGGTCCCCCAGAGCTTTACCAACTCCACTCACACCTCCCCTCTCCCCCAATCCGCGTACCCATCCATCCGTCCACCCACCTTCCAGGTGCCCGCCTCTGACTGGGCGCCCGCCTCTGACTGCACGGAGAGGACAGGAGGTGGGAGGGGCAGGGAGGGCAGCTACAAGATGGCATAGATGGGCAGGGACGGGGCTGGGAGCCCCAGCCAGGCTCCCACGCAGGACAGAGGCAGGAGCAGGAGGGGAGAGGAAGGGAGAGGTGACCCCGCCCTGAGTCCTAAGGGCCAGCAGGGCTTCCGGAAAGCAGA
>NW_006291729.1:1891651-1899011 GCF_000327345.1 Myotis davidii | reverse complement strand
AGAGCGTCTGTGTGGCCTGGGGGACGAGAGCAGAGCACAGCCTGGGAGCCCTGAGGCTGGGTGTGGCGTTGGGCTGCAGGGGAGAGAGGAGGGAGGAGGGAGCAGGGAACTGAAGCTGGGCGTGGTGGGATGCCAGGGATGCATCTGCAGGGAGATGAGGCACCGCAGTGGAGGGTCACGCTCACGCGTGTGAGTCTGCCACAGCACAGGGAGAGCTGCCTGCTGGCAGGGCTCTCAAAGCCCATCTTACAGATGAACACACTGAGGCTAGGACAGGCGACAGGCCGTGTCCAAGGTCACGTGGGTCGCAGGTGGAGGAGGAAGAGGAGGCCCAGTCTCCAACCCCACACTGGCTCTCCCCTACCCCACCCCGCACGCGCTCTGCATTTCTGTGTGAACAGCCTGTACTTGCTCCCACGATGCTGTGGGCTGCAGCCGAATGCCCTGCTCTGACTGTGTGTCCTCTTAAATGCTGGGTCGGATGTTCCATCCGCCCAGGACACCGGCCCGTGTTCGTAAACCTCAGTCACGGGCACATGCCGTCAGGTTGGCTCACACAGGAAATAACGAGTGAACCTTATCCCAGGCAGCAATTCAGACAGAGCGTGAACTTGGACCCTACAAAACCTCAATGCTTCTTCCTATTCATTAAGAATTCTAGGGCTAGGGCTAGGGCCAGGCCAGTGTGGCTCAGGGGTTGAGCATCAACCTAAGAAGCAGGAGGTCACGGTTCGATTCCTGGTCAGGGCACATGCCCGGGTTGCAGACTCGATCCCCAGTGTGGGGCATGCAG
The DNA here is from genome assembly GCF_000327345.1 of Myotis davidii. Classification (NCBI taxonomy): domain Eukaryota; kingdom Metazoa; phylum Chordata; class Mammalia; order Chiroptera; family Vespertilionidae; genus Myotis; species Myotis davidii. The sequence goes on along the minus strand of NW_006291729.1, from coordinate 1,898,218 downwards.
GAGGCAGCCGATCCATGATTCTCTCTCATCATTGATGTTTCTATCTCTCTCTCCCTCTCCCTTTCTCTCTGAAATAAATATATATTTTTTTAAGGAGTAAACTTACTTAAAATATATTTTTATTGATTTCAGAGAGGAAGGGCGAGGGAGAGAGAAACATCGATGAGAGAGAATCATGGATTGGCTGCCTCCTGCACGCCCCCTAGTGGGGATCAAGCATGCGACCCAGGCATGTGCCCTTGACCGGAATCAAACCTGGGACCCTTCAGTCTACAGGCCGACTGAGCCAAACTGGCCAGGGTGTGACCTTCTTAAAAAAAAAAATTCTAGAGCTAGGAAGATCCTCTTTGGACTCCTATTTTCTTACACCACCAAAAAAGGAAGGGGAAGCAAACTCTGAATTCATTTCCTTCTCTAGGTAGCTCTCCCCCAGGGCTGCTGGCCAGCAGACTGGCCCCAGGGCCACGTGGAAGGGGGGCAGCTGTCTAGACCAGCACCCCCAAGGGTAGACGCAGAGGCCGACCTTCCGTCACCAGCTCCTCATCCTCGTTGTCTGTGCTGCTCGGCTTCTCCGCGTCGCTCTCCAAGCCCTCGCTCCGCGGCCCCCTCTCCAGGGGCCCCTCGCTGCTCACGAAGTACGCGGCCAGGCCCAGCTCCTGCTCCAGCGCCGTGCGCACCAAGCAGGAGGAGTTGATCAGGCGCAGGTCACAGTACCTCAGAGACCTGGAGGCAACACGAGGGGTCCGGGCAGGGCCTCGAAGGGCACGGGCGCACGGGACCAGCGCCCACCCTCCCCGGGGCCGCACGGTGCACACGGAAAAGCGGTGCATTCCGGCGAGCCTTCGCCACGTCATGCGGCGGTGCAGCTGCAAGTGTCGGGGCACCTGCTATGGAGTGGCCGGGCTGCAGCTCCTGCTGTTGTTACACAAGCAAAGATGTGCAAAGGCCCCAAGCATGACCACCCGCCCTGCCCGTGGGTGTGAAGTACGTCTTTAAAAGCCAACCTGGCCCTACCCGGTTTGGCTCAGTGGATAGAGCATTGGCCTGCGGACTGAAGGGTCCCGGGTTCGATTCCGGTCAAGGGCAAACGCCCGAGTTGTGGGTTCGATCCCCAGTAGGGGGTGTGCGGGAGGCAGCTGATCAATGATTATATCTCATCATTGATGTTTCTATCACTCTCTTCCCTTCCCTTCCTCTCTGAAATCAATAAGCATATATTTGGGGGGGAGCCAGCCAGCCTGTCACCCCCATTCCAGCAACTGCTTCCTGAAGGAGGTGCCCTCTGCCCCGAGTGTTTGCCCGTCTGTGTGAGACCCGGGGGACGCCCAGTGGGCTTGTGGCCGCCATCTGCTCAGCGGTGATGGCCAGGCACCGCAGCCTGGGAGACAGCCCTGGGGGCCGGAAGAACAGCTCCTCCCCTGTCCCAAGACCCCTCCTAAATCAGGAGGAACCCACTATCCCTGCAGCCTAGACACAGTGGGAAAGGTAACCCCAGCCCCTAGATGACCCCATACTGCCCTCAATGGGCCGACAATCCCTAACAGACGGCGGCCGCCCTCCCCCGGCCATGGGGAGAAACCAAGCGGCATTAAACCCGGTCTCCAGCGGCAGGGCCCCACCCAGCGCCCCCGCCCCGCCCCCACAGGCACAAAGGGTGTCTGTCAGGGAGCTAGGCAGACTGTCCCAGGTCCCAGGCAGGGCCCCCCACTCACCTGGGTAAGGACTCCCCGTGCGGGTCCATCCCGCTGAAGATGAGGATGCAAGGCAGACCCTCCAACTCCAGGTAAGTCTGAGGCCTCCACTCAGCATCCTCAATGTTCTGCCACATCTGCAGACCGTTCAGAAGAAAGGGAACCTGAGACCCTGACCCCCCACTGCCCAGCCCTAGGGGGACCCCATGGCCTCCTGCAGGTGTTAAGCCCTTGCATTGTGTCCTGTGATAGGAAAGAAAGTTCCTGGTACTGCCAAGTGTAGGTCACCTGCTCCTCCACCGTGTTCCCACCACGGCTCGCTGCCTGGCACGCACGCTGGCTGCTGAGAAACACCTGCTCCGAGTCCGTGGGCACCACAAACCCTATGTGTCTACTGTTTCTCATTACTGTTTCTCAGCCACGGGACTGGCCTCTCCCTCATAGGCCCTGCTCGCTACTGACCCCATATTCTTCCTAACGCTTGTTCTGCCACTTCCATCACCTGTGGGTTTAGTGAGAAGCTACAATAGGCCAACACTGTGCTAGGGTTGGGAGACTGTGGCCTTTGGGGGTGGTTCCTGCCCTCCATCGCCTGGGGGAAGAGCCAGATGACAGGGAACACCAAACCAGCCCCAGGTGTGTGGCGGGGGATGCCCCAGGTATAGGGGGAGGGTCCCAGGTATGGGAGGGATGCCCCAGGTATGCGGGGAGGGTCCCAGGCATGCGGGGGAGGGCAGAAAAGATGCTGACTGAGTCCCGCAGTGACAGACACTACCTAAGCAAAGGAGAAGTGCCGTCCAGGAAGAAAGAAGAGCCGGCCACAGTCTGGAAGCTTAAAACAGCAAGACTGAGTTTTTGGGGAGCAGGGAGGGGGTGGCCTCTGGACTGAAGGATGCAGGCGGGGAGGGCGCTGGCGGGGAGGCAGGTGCAGAGGCCCGATGGGCTCGTGTTAAGGAGCTGGTCCCCACCTGGCCTCCCGCCCCTCGGACACCAGGCCCCACCCGCACTCCCAGCGTCCTCTCCCCTCCGTCCCCGACGTAGCGCCACCTTGAGCTGCTTCACGAAGTGCTTCCCGACGGTGAGGCCCGAGCTGGGGCTGCCCAGGATGATCTCGAAGCGCTGCTCCAGCGCCAGCCGCGCCCGCACGTGCGCCAGGCGCTCATAGGCCACGGCCGCCAGCGGCGAGCAGGGCACGCGCAGCAGCACCATGAGCCCGTGGCCGCAGGGGCACTGCTGGGGCGCGTTGATGAGGTTCTGGGTGATCTCCAGCGTCTCCACCGATGTGTAGTTCTTCATCTGCGAGAGGCCGCGCACGGCCATCATGGCCGCCGCGTAGTGCTGCACCAGGACGAAGGTGCGGATCACGGCGCTGTGCAGGCGGGGGAATCTGCAGAGACCCGTCCGCGTGAGCCGCCCGCAGCCACGCAGGGCACAGCTGCCACCAGCCACACAGGGCACAGCTGCCACCAGCCACGCAGGGTGGTCAGGTGGCGCTGGGCCGGACGCCTTCACAAGGCACCCGCAGCGCCCAGGCTACAAACAAGGCGGACATCCCTGTGCGGCCGGCTGCCCGAGCCTGAACCTGCAGCCCTGCTGTGGGGTGAAATCATGAGCTGTTCTGCGTGTCCAGCTGGAAACACGACAGGTTTGCTGCTGCTGGTGTTTCTCTGCTGCTCAGTAAACACCGGTTCAGTGAAGGAATAAAATAAATGCCCACTAGTCTCGCATCAGCGTACTTTACAGTTAGGTCATGTGCCCGAGGTTCCCACTGAAAGTGGGAGAACCACCAGCCATCAATCAGTGTGTAAGTGCAGCTCCCACAGGCCCCCGATTTGGGGGGGTCGTCCTGAAGGCACGTCAGTACATTCCCTTCAAGTACAGTAAAGGCCACAGTTCACAGAGATGCAAGACATAGGATCAGTTAGAGAGCGAATTACAAAACGGAACACACCTGGCTGGTGTGGCTCAGTGGTGGAGCATCGACCCATGAACCGAGAGGTCCCGGGTTCGATTCCCGGTCAGGGCACCTGCCCAGGTTGCAGGCTCGGTCCCCAGTGTGGGGCGGGAGGCAGCCAATCAATGTTTCTTTCTCACTGATATTTCCATCTCTCTATCCCTCTCCTCTCTCTAAAAAAAACAAAAGAATAAACCACACACACACACACACACGCACACACACACCAGAGCACATCCCGTCAGACCAGGAATCCGTTCTGCTCAGAAGCCACGGTTACCACGTGTGTCTCCACACAGAGGAGGTGAGCCCTCCCCCCACAACGAAACACACCCCAGAACCCCTGGTCCCCGGGTCTCACAGGAGCACAGAGACGGACACGCAGTTTACACGGATGCGCGTCGGAGTCCGCTTAGCCGGACTGAGCCCCTGATGGGGGGCCTTTGGAGCAAAGATAAAGTAAACTTCCTGACCCACAAAGTCAGGCTCCTCGCCGTGGCCACGCCACCCCACGCGCCCACAGGGTGGGCAGCTCGCTGATGACCTCCCTGCCCATCGCTCTCCTCTTCCTCCTCCTTCCTCCGTAGAGAGGCAGAGACACCACTGGCCCCAAACGCAGGACAAGACGGAACCCAGGGCCCTTTGCCAGAGGCACTGAGTCATGGGGAGGGCGGGAGGCGGACCCCTCCTGGAATGCCCTGGCTGCTCCCGCCTGCCCTTGCCAACCTGGCAGCTGAGGCACGTGGACACGGTACCTTTTCCCCAGGGCGGTGACCATGGCCTCGAAGGAGCTGTCATATCGGAGCAAGGGCAGGCTGTGCCCCGACAGGGTCGACTCGATGAACTCCGACAGCCCGAAGTACTTCCTGTCCTCGGGGTACAAGTCCGCGCCCTGGAACCGAGAGGAGCATGTCACGCAGGCATTGCACGTGGAAGACGGAGGGGCAGCGGCTGGGAGCACAGACTGCCGGGCGGACACCGGGATCTCCACGGGCTTGCTCGGCAGCCCCCGGTGAGATTTCATGGATTTCCTTCCCCTGCACACCGAGCCCAGGGCCTCCCACCTGAAGGACGGAGCGGCCCCTCGCTCGGGACTTCCCACTCATTCGACCCCAGCGTGCGTGTCAAGAAGGAACCCAGCCTTACTGGGTAACACACAACCCCCTGGTTAAAACGGCTTCTTTCCCACAATTTAAACTGGTTTGAGGAACAGCCAAATCAACTCTCTTGCTTTCCACTGCTATTAAAATCAACGGGAAAAACGTACTTATCTAACCAATTTTACTCACACTGGCAATAGAATGCCTCCCAAACTAACATCAGAGCTTCTCGAACTTCAGAGCATAGCCACGCTGGGGAGGCTGTTAAAACGACAAAGTAGCCCGGCCTGGTGGAGCGTCGACCCATGAACCGGGAGGTCACGGTTCGATTCCCGGTCAGGGCACAGGCCCGGGTTGTGGGCTCGATCCCCCGCAGGGGACATGCAAGAGGCAGCTAATAGATGTTTCTCTCTCATTCATGTTTCCCTCTCTCTTCCTCTCTGATATCAATTCAGACATATTTTTTTAAAAAAATTCAAGGAGCTGGGATCCACGTGACCCCCGGGCAGCCTCGTTAATCAAGATCTTTACTGAAGAGAGGTCCTCCCAACCCCAGGTCCCCGCGCCCCGGGCCGCAGCCGGCACTCACGGTGCTGTAGGAGGCGGGCCAGTGGATCTCGTTGTAGGGGCTGATGAGGGTGTGCTGCGTCTGCAGCGCGTACGGGAAGGAAGTCACGTGCAGGGTCACGATGTTGGGGGCCTCCTTCACCTCCCTGCAGTTGAGCAGTCTGTCCACCAGCCCCACCGACGGGTCGCTCGGGGAGTAGAGGTTATGGACGGCGCTGCTGAGGCAGGAAAGGAGACGGGGCAGTAGGTGGAATGGCTGATGCTGACCCATCATTGGACCAGGATGGAGCAGTTGGGTACATTTATAACTAGCCCCCCAACGCTGCCGACAATCGAAGCGTCTGGCTCTGCCATGACCAAGAAATAAGTATTTTAATTAAATGACTGTAGTGCAAGGGCCTTCGTTGCAGGCCGGCTCTGCCATGAGCACCTCTCGCCACCCCCCAGCCCCTCGAGGCTGAGAGGATGCTCCCCTCTTTAGCCTCAGTTTCCATAATGGCCCCTCTTGGAGGCCGCACTGCATGCCCCTGAGATAGCGTCCAGCTCTAAGGTTCTGCGGCATCCAAGCATCTGCCTTCAATGCCAAACCCCGCAGCGCTCATCTCTGGGAGGCCGTGCCCACCGTCCCAAGTGTCAGCCACACACATCACCTCAGAGGGGGAACGTGCCCGCCCAGAGCCCCCCTAACCTCACGAGGTCCCAGTGGGCGTGGTCGTGGACGAGGACGAAGAGCGTGTGCGGGTTCTGGAAGGAGTTCTGCAGAAAGACCTGGAACCGTGCCTGCGCCTCGGCGTCCAGCTTCAGGACGTACTGCTCCACCCTCTGCCTGGTCACGTGCTCCTTGTCCAAGCCGAGCTCCAGCAGAACCCCTGCACACGGTGCGCACACGCCAGGGGAACACACGGTGAGCACACACACGGTGAGCACACGGTGAGCACACGCACGGTGAGCACACGCACGGTGAGCACACGGTGCGCACACACACGGTGAGCACACGGTGAACACACGCCAGGGGGACACATGCACGTTGAGCACACGCACGGTGAGGACACACACGCCGGGGGAACACACGCCAGAAAGCGGTCACCAACTCCGGCCCAGGCTTCACTCACTCAGCAGACAGCGGTGAGCGCCGCCTGCATGGCTGGCACTGTGCTCGGCCCCGAGGCCACAGGGGTGCCCGAGACATGGGGGGCAGGGGCGCAGGCTCCCCCACGAAAGCCTGTGGTGAAACCGTCCGTGCAGGGCGTGGCCC
>NW_006291729.1:1888727-1891572 GCF_000327345.1 Myotis davidii | reverse complement strand
CACGGCAGCAGGAGGGAGGGGAAGGCCAGGCCCCCCGCCCCCACCAGCAAAACCAGCTCCCGCCCGACTGTCCCGGGCCCTGGGGCCGCCACAGTGACTCTGTGTTTCATATCCCGTTCCCTCAAAAGCACATTCAGGCAGGACAGCAGCACGTAGGTCACGGGCCTGCGTGGGGCAGAGTGAAAACCCCGTTACGCTTCTCCCTTTGACAGAGCATAAACTCTCGGGCGAGTCCTTCTCTCTCAGCCTCAGTTTCATGACCTACGAAATGGGGCGATACTTCCTGCCCCGACCGCTTCAGCAGCAAAGACCGGTGTTCAAATTCCAACCCAAACTCACGCAGGTCACAGCTTCCCCATGCAGACACCCCAGCTCCCCCGAGAGGCCCCGTACCCGAGTGCCAGACGTGGAACAGCGTCTGCTGGTAGGTCACTTCCGAGGGCGGGATGCAGATCAGAAAGTCCACCTTCTCGAAGGACCCCAAGTCCAGGTTCTGGGTGCTGGAATCCGCGATGGAGCACAGGTGCGAGAGGAGCTTCTGCGCCACGGCCAGCTGGAAGGGCCGGATGCGCTGCGGCTCCAGCCCGGAACCTGGAACCGGAGCCCGGAAAGGTGAGGGGCCCGGGACCGCTGCCGGGGAGCAGTGCGCCCGTCCGGAGCGCAGGTCACAGGGCCGGGCAGCACCCACAGGAGCGTGCGCCTGCTCTGGGCTATTCGCTGCCAGGGGCGCCTCACACACCTGCCCCGGTTACTCGTCCGAGCACAGAGGCCGGGACCTACTCTACCCGGACGGGCAGGGACAGCACCTGGGGAAGCTGGAGCTAAGTCTGGACTTGGGAAAAGGTTTGCAGGAAGAAAGGATGTCGGCTCCTCAGGAACGTAGTCAGAATAAATATTTTTTAAATATATTTTTATCGATTTCAGAGAAGGAGGGAGAGGGAGAGAGAGAGAGAAACATCAACGATGAGAGAGAATCGTGGATCAGCTGCCTCCTGCACGCCCCACACTGGGGATCGCGCCCGCAACCCAGGCCTGTGCCCTGACTGGGAATCAAACCTGGGGCCCTTCAGTCCACAGGCCGAGGCTCTAACCACTAAGCCAAGTCGGCTAGGGCTAGAATAACTATTTTAACACATTTCGTACCGCTCAGGAGTTTTCTCGTGTTTTGCGCGCCATCTGTTAAGGACCGCTCACGAGTGTTCTCGTTTTTCACGCCCATGGAAAAAGGAGCGAATCTAGACACTTACGTAAATTTTGTTTGGCCCCTCTTCACAGAGGAAAATGTTTTACGCAGTACCATACGTTAAAAAAGTACTAGGAACTTTAATGGTTTAATTGTTTTTATAAATAAAAATGTTGTAATTATTGAAAAACAACACCTAAAGTGCATGATGATGATTTAAATAACGTGCAGTTTGCCCCAAAACGTGCAGTCCCTGGCATATGCCTTAGAGATTTCCATGCGGTACGCAATGTGTTAACAATCACATATAAGATGAGGCTCAACACAGAGAAATGCGCCGTCTCAGGACAAGCCAGGGGACGCACATTTCAGGGTGAGTGGCCTCCATCACTAGAGACTGAAATTAAAGGTAGGTATTAGGGCTTCTTGGGTGCTAAGGAGAAGGCCAGCCCTCTGGGTGTGCCTCTAACATCGCTTCCTTGTAGCCTGGGGGATGGGGGGGCAGAATGGGGGGCCCTGGCCACCAGCTCCCCTCCATACTCACTTGTGCACGCCGGGGCCCCACCGACTTCCAGAGACATGGGTTTGGTGACGGAGGCGGCAGTGGGTGAGGAAGAAACGTGGCCTTGATTTTCCTGATGAAATTTGTCCAGCAGAATGTCAATGTCGCCCTCTGCCCAAAACAGAAGGGACAAACATGGGTTTTCCATCTCGTGACACTTAACCAACACCCAGGGTCACTCAGCCAACAAACACCCAGGGATGCCGGTGGTGCCCAGGCGCCGCCCTGGGCCTAGGGGAGCGGAGAGAAGGAAGACAGGAGGGTCCCGCCACATCCAACCTAGAAGGGCAATTACACAGGAACACGTAGCTGCCGGGACAGAAGGCGACAACGGATGGACAGAGGGAAGGGGCCAAGCCCGTCCTGGAGGAGCGGCCCGTCAAGGATTCCAGGACTCTGGGTGGATCCTGAGGGGGAGCAGCTGGGCAAAGGACAGAGCAGGGCACGCACGGCACAGACCCCACAGCGTGTGGCACAGAGGACGCCCAGCTCCCGTGAGAGGCTGCAAGCTGGGGGGGGCGGGGGGCGGGTAGGAGCGGTGCAGAGACAGGCAGAGAGCTACAGGCTCAAGGCCCTCCTGTGCCCCAAAAAGACAGAAACCGCAATGCCCAGGAGGACCCACAGCTAGCGAGGCAGATGCCGGCCAGGACCACGCCAGGAGCCATGCCAGCCGAGGGGACCACGCCAGGAGCCATGCCAGCCACCATGCCATGCCAGCCACCATGCCAGCTGAGGGGACCATGCCAGGAGCCATGCCAGCCGAGGCCAGAAGTGTTGACGCACAAGCCAGAGGCCCTGCCCCCACGTCTGGATCAAGGGACACCCCGGCAGGTCAGGAGGGGCGGGCTCCCCGAAGACCCCCGTGTCTTCGTTGGATCTGTCTGATCCGCTCATGCCTGGCACCTGCCTCCCCACAAGCCCACCTGGACAGAGGGTGCTGAAGAAGGCCCCCAGCGAAGCCACCTTGCCCGTGACCAGCTCGTAGCTGACTTCCTCCTGGTACTCCGCAGGGGTGAGGAGGCTCTCGGACAGCACCCGGGCCTGGTATTTCCCTGGAAAACAGCAGCTCTCGTGGCCCCGCTGCTTCGCATCAGCACGGG
>NW_006291729.1:1874442-1888125 GCF_000327345.1 Myotis davidii | reverse complement strand
CCCCCCGCCACTCGCCCCAGGTGGAAGCCTCAACACCTGCCCCACGCGCCCCATGTGCCCCACGTGGAGGCCTCGTTCAGCGCCCGCCCCACGCGCCCCACGTGGAGGTCTCATACAAACACAAGGGGTAATCCTGGGGAAACGTGCCGAAGCCCATTTAAAAACAACATGATCTGAATGATTTGTGCTGCATCCTATTGCAGACAGCTGGAAACAGGGAGGAGAGACAAGCAGCCATGACCTCACCATCCTAACAGAACCACAGCTATTTCTGTGTTTCTCAGTATGTTCCCTCCATGGGCAGGTTTCCATAGCTGTAAGGGCCGTGGGCAGACAGCCTCAGAGCCAGTCTCCTTTCCCTCCCATCCCACCTCAGTCACGTCCATGCTGTTCGCCATCTTCATAAAGAGCACTGACAGTGGGCAGGTGACAGTGGGCAGGTGCTGTTCCATGGCAGGGAGGCACCTGCACCTACTTAGCAACGCCTCTACAGTCTGTCCGTCATTGCCTCCAGAGAATCGCCTTCACAGATAAGTCTGCAGCGCACACCTGTCTGCAGGGAGCAGTGGTTCCCAGCCTTTTTCTGGCCACACCCACCTGAGCATCTCTAACATCCGGATGCCCCCCTGTGGCACCTAATTCTTATTATTCAAAAAGTGACTCCTGTTCACGGGGAGGAAGCCTAAAGGGCCATGAACTTGGTCTAAACACGCTTCCAAAGAACATGGCATCCATGAAAGAGAAAAATAGAAGAAGGAAAGGACAGCTGAAGTCCTGAGGAAGAAATCACTAAGAAATTGTTTTAAAAAATAATATGAAGTGCTATGAAAAAATAGCAAATAAAGTTTCAGGATATATAGAGAACTGAAATACACAAATCTGTCACAATATATGTTTATATACTGTATATGAGGCCCCTGGAACCATAAGATATGCAAAAACTTCACTCCTAGTAACTCGTTCTCAAATTGCCCCCCTTAAAAAGCAAACTGCCACCCTACGTGGTTTGTCTCAGTGGACAGAGCATCGGTCTGCAGGCTGAAGGGTCCCAGGTTCAGTTCCAGTCAAGGGCACAGGCTCGATCCCCAGTAGGGGGTGTGCAGGAGGCAGCCAATCAATGATTCTCTCTCATCATTGATGTTTCTATCTCCCTCTCCTTCTCCCTTCCTCTCTGAAATCAATAAATATATATATATATTTTTTAAATCACATTGCCCCCCGGTGGGACGTGGTGTGCCCCGTGTTGGGAACCACTGCTACAGAGCTGACATCCTCGGCCTGAACCCTCACAAATGTGAGCGCAGGGAATTACTGCAGGCCACCAGGCTGTTGGCAGAGGTCTCACTGCGTCAGCTACGGCCAGGCCCTGGCGCAGGGCGACACCGGTCTCGCCGCCCCCTTAGCGCCAGGGCAGCCATCACTCGAGTTGTTGCCCATCATTTAATGGAGGAAAATTTTACTTGTTTGATTCATTCACTTGCATCTCTTGGATGCCTAGTGAGACTGACTACGTTCGACACTGGTTTCCTGCCGGTATTTTCTGGTTTACATGCCCCAGTTTTATGTCTGGGCGAGTGGAGGAAAGAACACCACGTTTCTACTGAGAACACCTGTCCCCACCCAGCCGCGGCTGCGGAGCCCTGAGCTCCCCTACAGCAGCGATTCCGGATCTGAAACAATGGGGATCCCCCACCCCCTTGCTGGGCTGTGGCAACATTTCACTGGATTAGCTGTGGGACCTCCCGAGCCCCTTCCCTTTCCAGAACCACCCCCACCCCCCTCTGCCCAGCAAGGTTAGGGTTAGGGTCCACGCTGCCACGTCCACACTGCCACGCTTGTCTTCTCTAACCCGCTCCAATATGCATTTGTCCCCCCCTTTCCCCGTCAGACTCCGCCCATCAAGGGTGCCCACACCCGACAGTCGATCATCAGTCTTCACTCAACTCCAGCTCAGCAGGGAAATCCTTTCTTAATTATCGCCATAGATTTTGACCTACTTTAAGCCCTTCCCAGCCCCTCAGGGCATGACCGCTGCAGTCCCTGTAGCATCTGCCAGCACCTTCCCTGGATTCCACCTCCACCAGCCGTGAGGGCGCCAGTGAGGTCAGCGACGCAGGTACGGGCACGCCCCCCTGTAGCGATCACTCCTCAGAGCTCAGGGGTCCCCGCAGGCGGGGAGGGACTCACCCAGCTGCACCAGGTAGTAGACCGTGAGCAACAGCTGCATCTCCTCGGAGATGGGCTGCAGGGCGGGGGCCCCGTACTGCTCGTAGGCTCTGGAGACGGACTGGGAGTTCTGGTAGCACGTGTACAACAGCGGGCTCACCACCACGTCGTTCAGGTTCCCGCAGAGGTAGGGGAAGTTCCCGTGGCCTGTGCAGGAAGAGTAGCATCGGCCGGTCAGCGGGCCTCGGGCACAGCCCGGGCTCCCGCCCCCGAGCCCTGCCCACACCACCACGCCCTGCGCCTGCCTTGCTCCATTTCCCTGTCCAGGTGTCCCCAAGGCCCCCAGACACACACGGCCACGCAGAGAACACGGCCAGGCGATGCAATGCTGGCCTGCATTTTGGTTGGCCAACGGGGCCCCGTTCGAAACCTACGTGTGCCGCTTCTTCCTGAATACCCTGTCCACTTCCATTTTAAGGAGAAAGAATGGAGTGCCTGCTCTTATTTCCTAGCAGTAAGATACCCCTCCCACTTTCCTAGCACCCCCTCTCCTCTATTCCTGCAAGCATGACAAAATACAGTGTTAATGCACTTCAGAAGGCCCTGACTGTGCACATGTGCATGCGTGTGTGGGGGGTATGTGTGGACATGTGTGTGGATGTGCATGCATGTGTTCATAGATGCCAGCAGTGGGTGCTGTCATCAAGTCCTCACAGTTCAAGGTCTCCCACTTCATTAGAAAAAGCGGTTTCTTAAGGTGAGCCCCAAACCGACCTCCACGTAGCAGCCACCCATTCTCCCAGTGACACAAAACAGAGATCCAATCTAGTGTTCCATGCTTCCTCGTGGTGACCGTGGCTATCCTTGCCCAACCGAAGCCGGACTTCACGGTCAGAAACACCAGCGGCCAAGGGCAACCACGGACCACGCCCAGACCGGCTCCCGGTCCCTTACATCAGCAGAGGCTGAGGGTCCACCTCTCACCGGACGCCCAGCACCGAGCCCGTCACCGGCAGGAGCTCAGGGAGGTGGTGGGAGTGGAGGAAGGAAAGGGCAAATGAACAAGCAAGTGGACCCCCTGGAGCGGAGCAGGGCACTGGCCTGTGGGGGAAACTGAGGCGCACTCTCCCGGTTGGCGCCTGGCGGGAGGGAGTGTCTGCGTTCTTGTTCTCTTGGGAGGACACCCTGGGAGTCAGCCCGCAGTGAGGCCCAGATGTAGGGGACAGGCTCCTTCCAGCCGCCCCACCCCCGACACGTGCTGCACACTGCACCTGCCTTTAAATATCACCGGCTTGGCCTTGCATATTTTCAGCAAGTTGTCGGGAACTGACACTGGTTCCCCAGAGGCCACGACGGGAAAGGTGACGGAGGCTGGTCCCACCAAGCCGACCGGGGGCACGCAGGCCACGCCCGCGCTCTCTGGAAAGACAGCGAGTATTAGGAAGACACAGGCAAGGCATCCACCCCTGCAGGCCAAGGTCAGGCTGGCCTCCACCTCTGCTACAGCCTGACCCTCACCCCCTGACATACCCACGGGCGCACCCAAGTCTTGGAATCCCAAATTTCTGAGGCCAAAAGCACCTTTAAGGTCACTTGGTCCAACCTTTCCCACCAAGTGACCCCCTCTCCTCTCCACTATCCCTGACAGGTGGCAGGCAAGCGCCTTTGCAAATTCCTTCGGGATCAGGGATCTCACTGCCGTGCAGGGATCCTAGGCTTGTTAAGCAACTCGAACACACGGCAGGACAGCCTTTAGCTGTACCAAAGTCAGCCTCCCTAGAAATCCTCACCAACACACAAAAACACAGGCCCACACACGCACACATGCCACCAGCCATGCCCGAGCCTTGATTTGGGCCAAGGCTCCTTTCACTCACCATACTTAGCTCTGCTCCCCGCTCCCTTGGGGTAGCCGCCGTCCGCAGCCGAGGGAGACTCCGGAGACCACCCTTTGTGGCGCTTCTTGGGGGGCCCGGAGTTTGAGAAGATACCTGGAGAACATTCAGAGGAGAGTTGGGCTGTCACGGGGGAGGGGGGGGGGCTTTAATAAAACAGCCCCTGGCTCGCAGGACACTCACTCGTACTTCTTAAAATCAGTTTGCAATGGGTTTCGGGGTCTGTTGGCATCACTGGGCCTCAGGACACCTCCTGCCAGCCCCTGTGATGCTTCACCCCAAAGCTGTGCGGGTGCCTGACCTTTAACCCGGAGCCTCAGCTCCTCTGCCTTTAAAAGGGGAGATAAAACCTACCCCGCAAGGTGCTTTGATCAGGACTAAAGAGAATCTGTGTGGCCCAGCCATGGTGAGCGTGGACCTAGGAACCAGGAGGTCACAGTTCGATTCCCGGTCAGGGCACAGGCCCGGGTTGTGGGCTCCATCCCCAATCAAGCAGGAGGCAGCCAATTAATGATTCACTCTCATCACTGATGTTTCTATTTCTCTCTCCCCCTCTCCCTTCCTCTCTGAAATCAATAAAAAATATTTTTTTTAAAAAAAGAATATAGATGAAGCACAGAGTCTGGGCCCAATCAATGGTGGCCCCGGAGACCCACTTCTCAGCCTCTCACGCGAGGAACGGCCACCCATTCAAGCCACCACCACACTTCACCACTTGGGGGCAGCACCGATCCACCGGGCTCCTCTCCCACCAACCAGTCTTGAAAGCTAATTTCAGACTAAAAAAATCAAGGGGAGCAGAGGCTGGTGCCCACTGCTGCAATGAGTCACCTGCCCACATGGGGAGACAGCGGGCCGTGACTCACACTCGGTCCATGGGTTATTCACATCAAGAATTTTCGGATGCAAAATTCCCCCTACATTTAGAGCTGCACAATCAATCCTGACTGCATATTAAACTCACCTGAGAAGCTTCTAGAATCCTCCACGCCTGCTGCAGCCCCATCCCACGGAAACCAGACCCCAGCACCTGGGTGGGGAGGGGGCCAGGTGCGCGGCTATGCTCCCTGGTGAGTCTAAGGCAGTGGTTCTCAGCCTTGGCTGCACATTAGAGTCACCTGTGAATCTTTCTAAAATCCTGATTTCTGGGCCTCATCCTCCGGAAATTCTGTTTCTCTGTTAATAATGTTGTGGCCCCACCCCATAACAAAGAAACAGGATTTCTAGAGGATGAGGCCCAGAAATCAGGATTTTAAAAAGATTCCCAGGGGATTAATGTGCAGCCAAGGTTGAGAACCACTGGCCTAAGGCATCTCCAGGGGAGATGAACCACTGCTCAGAGCAGCGTTCCTCTACGCGTGGCCCGAGGAGGAGCAGGCAGAACCAGTGGGGCCTGTGCAATCTGCCCGCGCCTGGGCCCCGCCCGTCTCAAAAGATCTCCGAGAACGAGAAAATGCCTCCTTCACATGCGGCCACCCAAGCTCATGGCAGCTGGAGATGGATGGCTTTACAGTCTCGGAAAAGGGATCCGAAATCCCTCTCACGCCTTCTTAGACGGAGAGGAAATCATCTTTAAAAAGTGGGCAGAGCCCAGCTGCTGAGGCTCAGTAGCCGAGGGCTGACCCATGAACCAGGAGGTCGCGGTTCCATTCCCAGTCAGGGCACGGGCTCCGTCCCCCGTAGGAGGGGTGCAGGAGGCACCCAATCAGTGATTCTCTCTCTCTCTCTTTCTCCCTGCCCCTCTCTCTCTAAAAATCAAGAAAACATTTTTTAAAAAGTGAATAAAGAGTTAAAAACATAATCTACTCTGTTTACAAGGAGCTTTCAAACAGGGGGTTCCTTCCACGCTGCAGCCTCTGAGGCAGCTACTGGTCTTGCTGTGTTGAGGCCACAGCGCCGACTCCCCGACCTCTGTCCTCAAGTGTCAAGGCCAGTTTGGCTCAGTGGTTGGAGCGTCGGCCCAAGGACTGAAGGGTCCCGGGTTTGATTCCAATCAAGGTCATGTACCTCACTTGCAGGCTCGATCCCCGGCCCCAGTCAGGGTGCATGTGGGAGGCAACCAATCAATGTGTCTCTCTCGCATCCATGTCTCTCTCTCTGTGTCTCCCTCTCCCTCCCACACTCTCTAAAAATCAATGGGAAAATTCCCTTGGGTGAGGATTAACCAAACAACAAGGCCTGCATCCAACTGCAAGGGGCTGGGCTCGGGCTCCGGGCGGGGGAGCTGCAGACATTCCGCCCTTTGGGCCTCGCACCCAACAGGCTGGAGCCCATGACGTCTCCCCACTGATGTCCCCAGCAGCTGTCCCTCTGGTACCCAATGTCTCAGAGGGGGAGGGGGGATAACTTGGCATTCTGGGTGACAGTTCTTCATCCCCCCAAAGCCTTGACCCACAGAAGGGCAGGCCCCTGGGGAGCACCGCTACCTAGTGCTGAGGGCCGGGGCCCTGCCGGCAGCTTGCCCTTCGCCAGCTGCTGCTGCGGGGAGTCCTTGCCATTGAACACCGCGGGGCCTGCCGCTGCGGGCAGGGAGGGGGGGTCGGAGCCTGGGCCTGAGAGAGAGAGAGAAAGAGAGAGAGAGAGAGAGAGAGCAGTCCGTGTTGAAAACGATTCCAAGTTCAAGGTGAACGGCACAGGCATTGCAGAGAAAGGGAACACGGCAGCCCGATGCACCCTGAAGGGCTGGCCGCATCACCAGGCAGTCACGCGGGGGGCTCCTTGGGGGCCGCTCCGTTGCCTCACCTGCCGGCTGTGCCCCCACCGGGGCGCTGGGGTTCGTCCCAGGACTGGGCTCACTGGAGCAGGCAGCCGGGGGCCCGGAGCTGTCCGGCGGCGGCGGGAAGAGGGAGCTGGAGCCAGGGCCGGTGGGAGCCTGCCGTCCTCGGAGCTCTACGGGACAAGACAGGGCCGTGACCCCCAGCCGAGGGACACTGACTGTCAGGGGAGGACGAAGGTGAGCGTTTGGAGGAGAGAGAGAAACATGACACAAGTTCTCCCTGGTCGACATAAACCTATTTTTAAAATTTACTGTAAACGGCCCACACAATTAGGCTGGCGCTGTACACTGGCTGCCCGTCATGCCAAGTGGCGTTTTAATGCCACACACAGACCTCTCGCCCGCAACCGTGCCCGCTACAGAGCTGCCTCTCTGCAAAGCCCTGCTGACGGGCACCGTGGCCCGCCCAGAGGGCACCCCGCCGCCGCGCCCCCCCTCGCTCACCCGAGCCTTTCCAGCAGATGAGGGGGCCGGGGGCCAGCACCCCCTGTGCGTTGCGGACCAGGTAACACTTCAAGTGCTTCTGCTTCTTGGGCTGCGTGGTGAGCTTCAGGTTGATGTGGTTGGAGAACTCCGTGAAGTAACAGAAGCCCTTCTTGCCGCAGCCAACACAGTTCCCAGAGAATCCTGGAGGGAGATGCACGGTGAACTTGCCCCATCTGCCCTGCAAAGTCCTCCTCCATCACACACCGTTCCCGGAAACTCACCAGCCACCAGAGCACCCCACGGGGCGAAGGTCCCCGTTATCTTGGGCTGGTCCCACTCCCACGGACTCCCCCTGCCCACTCCCCCACGCGCCTGCCTCCGGGCACATGCTCTCCCTCCGTTAAGCCCCACCTGCACGCCCTCTGCCCAGCACTCAACACTCCACTCAAACGCCCACTCCTCCAGGCATCTCCCTTGTCCCACAGGGCCACCTCCCTGCTCTCCAGACCCGACAGCCTCTTTATATTGCTCAGAGGGCCTTGCGATGCCTTCCTTAGTGGTGTAGTTATTGTGATCCCTGCCTTTTCCCCCATAACCACCCCATGGGTCGGTGTGACCGCGTGGGGGTGTGAGCTGCGTCTGTGTATGTCGGTGCAGGTGCACAGATGAGTGCCCGGCATGTGTCCGATCTGTCAGATCACTAGTAAATACAGGAGGGAGGAAGGAGACTGGAAACAAGGTAGCTGTACGAGTGAACGCCGGGTGATTTCTCTGCATACACCCACGTCATCATCGAACACGTGTACTGAGCCCCTTGTCTCCAAGGTGGGGACCCTGGGACACACAGCTCAGCTGCCATCGAAGACGAAGGCCCTGAGACCTCCCACGCTCCCTGGAAGGGACTCTGACCCGAGTGTTGAAACGATGGACAAACGAGAAATGGAGCCGCAAGACGGAGGATGCGCAGAGCCATTTGCCGAGGCCAGCACTGCCTTCCTGTCCAGACACAGACTGGAGGCCTTGGTCCCGGGGGAAATGAGGGCTGTGGGCCATTTCGGAAGCAGGGGTGGGACCACAGGCCACAGCCCGCCTCTCTGTGGTTCCGAAATGACAGTGGAAGCCTCGGTCTCCCCGGTACAGGAAGTGTCTAGGGAGGCGGCAGGGAGGCTGCAGGGAGGCGCTTTCTGGTCGGGAGCTGAGAGATGACCCCGGGCCGGGGAGGGCCAACCATGAGGACCGCAGGCCGGCTTACCAACCACGCCCAGGAGACGGGACATGGTTTAAACCACCAGCTGAACACATGCCCTCATTCTAATCTTTCAGAGGAATTGTCTGAAAAGCAGTAAACGTCTTCATGAGGAAGAATCCAGCACGCCCTCTCTTTGGAAATCGCCTTTCGGACCTGGGGGTCTACGATAGCCTTTAGAAGACAGGCCCAGAAAGCACGCGTGGAACCCGAATCCCCAATTCTTGCCCGGCACAGAGCCCCAGGCCAAGGGAAACCAGCCCTGCAGTGCCCCGTCCACGGGAAAGAGCCCGGCACAATGAATCGCTCTTGACCACACACGGCGGTGGCACGCCGCGATCGCCCCGCGGGTCCGGTGCCGCTGTGTTGAGCAGCTGTGGTGGCATCTGCTTAACTGGCAGATCCTGAGCGGGCGCCTGTGTGTGCGGCCACCAAGCCAGGATCTCCCTTCTGCTGGAGAGAACGCGTCTGCCCTCTCCCCCTTCACTGCTGTGGAGCATGAGTCAGAGGGACCCGGGTGCAAATCCTGCTCCCTACTCCTGTGACTTCGGGCAGGGTCTCTGAGCGTTGGGTTTCTCGTCTGTAAACAAGATGATAACAGCAAACATTTACTGCACACTGACCAGTAAACACGCACTGAGCCAAGCACTTGACATGATAAATGTTCTCACTTAACCTCCAGAAGCACTATAAAACGATTCTCACGTTCCCCGGTTTACAAATGAGGAATCCAGCACAGAGAGAAAGTAACTCACCCATGGGGGGAAGGGGGAGGGCAGTATGAGAGTTAGGACTGAACCATTCTGCTATGGCATGTCCCCACAAAATCCATCTTGAAGAGCATGAGGAGGGCAAAGTGCCCACTATGTGTTCAGCACATAGTAGGTGCTCAGCAAGTGTCATTTCTTCCTCCTCTCCCTTGGACAGGCACAGCTGTATTAGAGAGCAGAGCTCAGATGGATCAGGTCAGGAGACACGTCTGACCCACCCGAGGCCCTCACAGCGCTGAGAGATATGGGGGAAGTGGCTCGCTCTCTCCGGGCCCCAGTTTCCCAGCCATAAAAGGGAAGGGGAGGACTCAACGAGCTCTATGCTTCGTTCCAGAACCACAGTCACAGGATTCTTCTTTGAAGCATCCACAGTGGCTTCCTTCTGATGCGGAGGATGGTCTCTGAGCACACGGCTCACGGCAGGAGGCCCACCTGGGACACACCCAGGGGGCGTGATGGTACCACACGCGGAGGTGCCGACCATCAGGAATGATCTGGAATCCGGCAACAGGCTCACAACTAGTACCCCTGCCTCAGTTTCTCTTGAAACTCATGAAAATCAACTATTCGTGTGGCCTCCAAGAGATCTTCCTAAAATGCAAACTTAAACATGGTAACGGCCTGATTCGAGTCCTCCCGATGTCTCTTTACACTATAAACTGAGGGGAAAGCCAGGAGGGAAGGGTGAGTATGTGAAGAGAGGAAACAAACCAGAGGGGCCTGAGAGACACACCACCGCTTGCTTTGGGAGAATCTCATGTGGGTCTTCATCTTAAAAACCAACTGTGAAAAACAATTATAAAATGAAATTCGAGCACACTGGTGATTTGAGATTATTAAGGAATCAATGTCAAATGGGGGGGGGGGGTAAATCCGATGATGTTATTGAATTTCCAACAAAAAAGCCCTAATCAGTTAGAGGTCCATACTGAACCGTTTACAGGTGGAATGGCATGGCGTCTGGGATTTGCCACCTAATAATTTGGAAAGTCGAGAGGAAGGAAGAGTTGTACGTGAAACAGGGTTGGCCACGTGTGAGCAGCTGCCGACGACGAAAGACAGACACACTAGACTGTTCCCTCTCCGTCCAACCCTACGATTTGAAAACGGCTGCCTGGGTACCTCTCCAAGCAGGACCCCCCTGACCCCACGCTACAGCCCCTGCTGGGGCCACGGGAAGTCCTCCCCAGCCCTCCAGCAGCCAAGCTCCCTCATGCACCGCGTCCCTCTGCCTGACAGGCCCTTTGCCCTCTAGGACTTGCTTAAACCTCCAGAAGCAAGGTCATCTGGGTTCAAATTCGGGGCCAGTCATTTACTAGCTGGGTGACCCTGAGCAAATCGGTAGCCTCTCTGTGCCTTTGCTTCTTCACAGATACAGGCCAGATGAGAACGCATCCACGTCCTGGGTTCCTGGCACAGGGTAAGTCTCCATAAAGTAGCTGTTGCTAGTATTCTTCTCCAATTGGCAAAATCTGATTCTCTCTTTTTAAAATACATTTTTATTGAGTTTTTAGAGAAAGGAAGGGAGAGGGAGAGAGAGATAGAAACATCAATGATGACAGAGAATCATCTACCAGCTGCCTTCTGCACGACCCCCCTAATGGGGATCAAGCCCACAACCTGGGCATGTGCTCTGACCGGGAATCGAACCTGAGACCTCTTGGTCCCTGGGTTGACGCTCAACTGCTGAGCCCCACCAATCGGGCAAAATGTGACTCATGCCTCAGGGCCCAACGCGAACACCACATCCCCGAGGCAGCTTTCCCGCCCCTGGAGCTGTTCACCCTCGGCGGTCCCTGCCACGCTGCCACCCTGGCTAGCGTCCTGCCGAGATCTGTGTGAGCGGGCCTCCGTGGTGGGTGCAGCCTCCGAGCCCGGCTGCCCGGGGTCTCCCAGCAGACGCTGAGCCCCCCGAGGAGGACCCGGGAGAAGGAGCGGGTCCCCCGTGGCTCTGCGGCCCCGGCTAAACTTCAGGCCCACCTCAGCTCGGGGTGACACGTTCCACAAATGCTTCATTACCTGCCTGCTGGGTGAACAAAACACTCGCTTCCCCCCACCTAACAGATGAACATTCTGCTTACAGTTTTCTTCTCTCTGCACTGCCTCAGCCATCAGCCGATTTAGATGCATTCCCGTCAAAACAGAAAACTGAAATACACACCTGGATTGTAACCTCTCCACTTTCTCAGACAAAATCCCTGTGGATTCGGTCACTAAAACAAGACTCTCCATGATCAATGATGGGCGGGGGAGGGGCGCCTGGCCATGGCTTCCCCCAAGATGACCCGCAGTTGGTTTTATGGCCGCTACAAAGCCCGAAGCCCCCCGCCCCGGACAGCTGGGCGGGCCTGCCCGGTGCGGCCATCAGGAAATTGCAGGAAACCTGCACAGTGTGGAGTGTGCAAGCCGAGAGCATAAAGTTCCTTTAGAAGAAGAAAGGCTCGGTTACTGCCCACCGGCCTGGGACCCGCCTCCCAGGACTTTTTGGCGAGCAATTAACAAAGACACCACTTCCCCCGCTGGCTGCCTGAGGAGCAGGAGCGGTTCCAGGCTGGTGGGGAACGGACTGAAAGGTCCTGTCTCCACCTCGCAGACCCTCAGGGTTTACTGCCCTCGCAATTCCTTTCGGTCACAGAGTGGTGGGGTCCGGGGAGCCGCCACCGCGGGATCAAACGCGGGCCCCCCACGCCGGGTGGGCCCCCACACCTTCCACCCCCAGTGGCCTCAGAAGCAATGAAATCTGACGCCAACCACCCGGGAGCGGCTTTGGAAGAGTGAGTTTCCTGGGATTTTTCTTGTTTCCCGAGAACTAGTGACAACAAGCCCATGAACCTGCCCAAGGAGAGAGCTGGCTTCAACCTTCTCTCTCCCTGGCGTCCACTGTCCCAGGGCCGTCTGTCCCTCCAGGCAGCATCCATCGCCTGGCTTCAGAGCTCACAGGGGGGCGGGTGCCCCCACCCCCGCCCTCAGAGCAGGAGCTATTCCGGTTCCTTCTCTGGGTCGGTCCTCCCGCCCTTCCATCCGCAGCACAGGCCTCAGACAGGAAACGTGCTCAGCAGATGTCCCGAGTGCGCTTACCCACCAGCACACGCGGGACGTCTAAATGCTTGTACACATGGAAGGTGCAGAAGGAACCGGGAAGGGAGTTAACCCAGTTTTTCCCATAAACTCCCACCACCCAACTGGCTCCCACAGTGAAGCTGTCCCCGAGGCTACGCCTGGAACAGACAGATCATCACCAAGCTTCTCCTCCCAGGAACCCCAGAGCGGGGCGAAGGGGAGACGCTGCGGAGGGGTCAGGAGTGGAGTGGGCATCGCCTCCCCACCTCGTGGGGGAGGACACTGAGGCCCGGCCGCCACCAGCAAGCTGTGGTCACATGCAGGACTGGAACCCAGCTCCCTGGGCTCTCGGCCTCCCCTGATGGGGGAGTGAGCTGAGCCCAGAGCCTGGCACACAGTAAGAGCTTGATAAATGTAGGAACCAAGAAGGCCAGGCTCAACTCTGCCCGGGTGTCGGGGTCTCCGTGAGCCAGTGGTTGGTTGAAAGATCAAAGTCCCAGTGTCTACCACCCACTGCTGACCTTGACCTGAAGACGGGACCAGGAGGTGTGGTCATTCATGAAAGGGTAGAATTTGGAGCCAGGAAAAGCCGAGTTCAAATCCTGCCCCTGTTCCTTTTCTCATGTGCCCTGGGGCAAGTTCATTAACAGGGCCAAGCCTACCTCTAAAACCAGGATAAGAGGGACACCTCTTGAGAGGTGCGAGGTCAGGGGAAGCAGAGACGGGCGGAGGGTGCCCGGCAGTTACAGGGGATATGCAGGTTCTGGAGGCAGGAACACACACTCAGCCTTATTCTCCCGCCTCACCCCCGATCGCTTCTGGGAAGGGCTCGGACAGAGTGTGGGTCCCATTCCTGACATAGGTAAGCACGTAGGGGAGGTTTCATGAATACAGGGTTTTTTTTTTTAAAAAAAAATGATACTAAATGATGGAGTTTCTACAGGAAGGTAGTCACATTTCAAACCTCGCCCGCCACCGTGGCTCAGTGGTTGAGCATCACGCTATGAACCAGGAGGCCATGATTCAACTCCCAGTCAGGGCACAGGCCCGTGATTTGGGCTTGATCCTTGGTGGGGGGCGTGCAGGAGGCAGCCATTCCATGATTCTCTCTCATCATTGATGTTTCTATGTCTCTCTCTCACTCTCCCCCTTCCACTCTCTCTGAAATCAATAAAAATAAATAATACGTAAATAAGACAAATCTCATTTTCATTCCATTCCACAAAGAGATCGTCTACTGGGAGACGTAAGCGGTGTGTGACGTGCTGACGCGTCCCCAAAGGTGGCCCACCCGTGCCCGCCGCCGGGCGGACAGAGCCACAGCATGGAGAGGGGCGGGGGGGG
>NW_006291729.1:1847898-1874385 GCF_000327345.1 Myotis davidii | reverse complement strand
ACACCAGGAGGTGGCCGGGCAGGCTGGGGGCCTTGGCCCCCACGAGGAGGAAGCCGGCGGGGACGTCGATGGGCTCGCTGCAGATGGAGACGAGACGCAGGTCCTTCCCCGCCTGGCAGAACCCTAGGGGGAAGGGACAGGTGTGCCGAGGGCTCCGGGGCCAGGACCGCCGGACAGAGGGAGGAGGGCATCCTGGGTCTTGTCGGGACCAACCTCTACCTCTGGGGGTGGTTGGCTTTGAGATCAACCCTGAGAGATGCAATTGCCCCCGTGGTTAAGGTGACACTCAGCCCCATGCTGTGATGACTGTCGGTGTCACCATATAATTACTGCACACGTGGAGCTCAACAGGAAAAACTATAGACAAATGATGGTCAATTGAAATGTATACAAGAGCAGGTGTGGCTCCATGGATAGAGTGTCGGCCTGCAGGCTGAAAGGCCTCAGGTTCGAGTCCAGTCAAGGGCATGTACCTGGGCTGCAGGCTCCATCCCCGGCCCCGGTCAGGGAGGCGTGCACGAGGCAACCAAAAAAATCTGTCTCTCTCACATCAATGTTTCTCTCTCGCTCTCTCTCTCTCTCCCCATCCCTTCCACTCTCTCTGAAAATTAATGGGGGAAAAAAATGTCCTCAGGTGAAGATTAACAACAAAAAATAAACCGATGTCAGATGCACCCTGATGGGATATTATTTTTTAAATGTATCTAAGATAAATCCACAAGAAATGGCGAGTGACCTGGTATTTTCACGCCCTCCATTTTACGTGTATGAGGACTGGCGAGAGGCAGGAATAAGGGGTGAGGTCCTGGGGACACTGGCAGCCTCGGGGAACAGATCTGGGGGCCCAGGACCCAGGGGACACTCAGCATAGAGACTCTTACTTAGTCTATACCCTTGGAACGTCTTGTACTTAAGAGCTTCTAAATACAGGGGCAGGCAGAAGTAGGTTTACAGTGGTAAGGCAAGAATTAATAAATAACACAAAAATCAACTGTTCTGCATACTCACAACTGGAAACCTACTACGCCCACCCCTGCATTGCTCCTATTTAATAAGTGCTAGTAAGTGTCCAAAAGTGTCGGGGAAAAAGGAAGGAGAAGGGACCAGCTGAGGTTTCTGGACGGGCCCTTCCAGGGTTGTCCTCGCTTAACCTGTTCACCGATCCCAGATGCTTCTTCTATCGCTGGTTTCCGAGGGAGACGATGTGCACCCCGACGACGCCAAGGCCGTCGCCGTGAAACCGCAGCGTTCTGGGGAGACTCCCCGGGCACACCTGCCTCACCGTTCACAACGCACGGTCGCCGAGGGCTCCCTCTGCCCCTGGACATCTGCGGGCCTACTGTGTGCGGCACCCGGCTGGGAAGTGCCAAAGCTGCCGTGGGCCCCCGGGGGGCAGTGCTGCTGCCCCAGGGTGACGAGATGGACACCGAGGCTCAGGGAGCTTACACGGTTGGCTCAAGGCTGCTGAGAGGTGGGCAATGGGGCCGGGTCAGCCCTCAGGCTGGGTGGTTCCCTTCATCCTCACGGGGAAGCCCTTAGGCTGAGGTCGAGCGCCCAGCGGGTCTTCACCCCCAGGCCCTGGCACCTCCTGCTGTGTGGAGGGCCCTGCCTCCTGGAGAGCCTGGGGCCAGCTTGGGCAGTCGGTGTGTTCACTGCACTTTCTTGGAAATTCTCTGAAAATCACTCTCATGGCCACCAATGGAGAGTCCACCGTTTTCTTCCTTAATCGGTGGCCGGTGAGCGCCTGGGCGCCAGACGTGGTACTTCTTGAAGAGCCAAGGGATTGGCCTCCCTTCGCCCAGAGGAGCTGCCCCTGCGAGGGCCGATTCCCTCCCCTGTGGGCCATCCTGCACCCACAGGCCCACAGGCAGACTGCGCGGGAATCACTCCTCTAGCCCTGCCTGTCCCTCAGGCTCCTATGCAAATGCACTGCTAGCAGATCCCCAAGTGGGCTATCCGCTCACCCTGCTAGGCCTTTGCACATGCTGTTCCTCTGTCTGGAAGGTCCAGGCTGCCCCCGGCTAACTCCTGCGAATTCTCCAAAACCCAGATGGAGGGCTACCTCCTCCAGAAAGCCCTCCCTGCTTGCGTCAGGAACCTCTCCTCTGCTCCCACGCACCCCACCCCTGCTCGCCCAGCCCACCCTACCAGCACCTTCCACGTCATGTGTGAAATGGCTGCTTCCTAGGACTCTCCATCAACGAGGGAGCTCTCGTACCTTCATTTCCATATTTCCAGAGCAGGGTGCAGTGATTCTAACTAATTAACTGACTAATCACTAACTAGTGCCACCTCTTGACTATCTGGGGACAGGACGGATGAGCTCACAGGTGGTCTGGCCAGCGGCGGAGCCGGAGGATGAAGGGGAACCACCCCAGCCTAAGCGCCTAGCGGTCCCCCACCCGGCATCCCCGAGCCTCTGTGCCTCACAGCAGCAGGGATTCACATCGCTGAGTTTACAGGGCCCCTCCAATACCGCATGTCTGCTTTTTCAACAGTAAAATACCGGTAGATGTGAAAGTTTATTCCTACCAATCAGTTTTGAGCTGAGCACTCGGTGGTACAACCGCACCAGAGTGGGGGAAATACATGTTCATTTTTAAATAACTAACGTAGAAAAACGAACTTTGGGATCTGAGTCCACTCGTAACGTTCAGACAGCGCCTGAGAGGCTGTGAGGTTGGCCGAGCTCACAGGGCCTGGGGTAGCCAATGCTGCAGGCACAGGAGGGCGGGCATCTAATAATGTCCGCTGGGGGCCGTGGGCACAGGGACAGCCGCGGACGCGGGGCAGCGGGCACCGCCGGGCAGGGCTGGCAGCTCACCGTCCGTGGTGCAGCATCCTTCGGGAGGGGGGTGCATCTGGTAGGCGGTTGGGGGACAGCTCGGCTCCAGGCCCCCGTCCCCCTCTTCTTCTTCTTCCTCATTGTCAACTCGGCTACCACCTGGAAGGGGAGAGAGGAGGGGACAGGCAGAGGTGAGTACCAGCAGGTGTCCGCTCCTGAGTAACTGACCAGTCCTCGCACCCGCACCGTGGTTGGGGCACGGCCGCCGTCTTCAGAGGGAAAGTGGAGGCTCGCTCAGGCCCAGGACTGTCCCAAGGGCACAGACTCAGGCTGGGGCCTGGTCTCGTGACCTCCAATTCGGGGTCAGTCTCTTCCCACCCATGAGGATTGCACACGTCTGCACACACACCGGGGTTCAATCCGTATGAAAAGGACAGAGCGTGAAACCTGTGCATAGCAGGCACCCCAAGAATATCCGCGTGGGAGGCACGGTGGTGTTAAAACAGACCCTTTTAGCCCAGCCGGCGTGGCTCTGGTTGAGCATCAACCTATGAACCTGGAGGTTATGGTTTGAATCCCGGTCAGGGCACATGCCCAGGTTGCGGGCTTGATCCCCAGTAGAGGGTGTGCAAGGCAGCCGATCAATGATATTCTCTCTCTCTCTCCCCCCAACCTCCCTTCTTCTCTGAAATCAATAAAAATATACTTTTTTAAAAAGCACACAAACAGACCATTTTACAGACCAGGCCACTGAGGCTCAGAGGCCCGCCCTGGCCCCCAGCTGCTCAGTGAAGCGCTGGGGAGCAGGTGCCGGACGCCCACGCGGAGGCTGTTGGCAGCTGCAGCTCAGGCGGACGCAGGCCAGGGTGGCCGCACAGCAGCAGGGCGTGGTGACAGGTGTTCGTATGTACCCGGGGAGGGCGCAGGCACCAGCACCAGAAATACAAACACGCCCACTGGCCACACCACGCGCAGCCATTCAGCTCAGGACCCCGGCCGGAGCTCAGGAGCTCTGTGTTCGGGAGCTGGTACGTTGGGAGGAATGCCAGGTCAGGAACCGCCCGGAGAGCCAGGAATTCGCCACGGATGCCACGGCTCACGGCTCCCTGCGCACGAGCTGTCACGCAGCCTCTTGTCGCTCCCCACAGACGCTCAGCTCCTGGAGGGCGGGGATGGGGGGCCCCTTCCTCAGGCGACACCTCCCATCTGCTCTGAGCGTGCACAGCAACCACGCCTCATTTACCAAAGCGTCACTAAAGAAAGGGGCGCGTTCAAATCAGTGAAGGACCGTTGAAATACAGTCCTTCTCACTTCTTTTAACAGACCTTTTGGGTAAAATAAATCTCTCCCGACTTGTCTTTAAACATCATCTAATAAAAAGCACACAGATTTTCCCTGAAGCGGGGTCCCTCCGAGGGCCCAGAAGTGCCCTACGCCAGGAGGCGAGGGTTTCTCCTTCACGTCTTCATGTCCTCTCTTCCTGCCGGCTCCTCGGTGGCCATTTCTCCTGCTTTTCTCGGACTTGGCCCTCACACCCTCCAGCCAGCCAGGGGGTCAAGTGGCTTTAGGTCGGTGATGAAATCGTGTGCAGTGCGAAGAGATGGGACTGGGAATCGGGAAACTCAAGCTATAGGTCTTGGGTTTGCCACCGTCTGTGTGGCCGCAGGAAAGTTACTTAACCTCTCTGTGCCTGCAGCCGTAAAGGAGCGGCCACGTGGGGAAACAAGGCCCTCGGAATACTCGAGGTGTGATTTAATCGCACAGGTACCGGCAACAAGCCTCCCCGTGGCCACTCTTTTAAAGGTGCCTGAGGGACAAGAGGCAAGCCAGCTCCGATCATGGCCTTGGGACGGTCACCGCAGGAGTGAAGCAAGACCTCTGGTGCCGCCCTGGCCGGTTTGGCTCGGAGGATAGAGCGTCAGCCTGAGGACTGAAGGGTCCCAGGTTCGATTCCGGTCAAGGGCATGTACCTTGGTTGCGGGCACATCCCCAGTAGGGGGTGTGCAGGAGGCAGCTGATTGATGTTTCTCTCTCATAGATGTTTCTATCTCTCTCCCTTCCTCTCTGTAAAAAGTCAATAAAATATATATATATTTTTTAAAAAGACCCCTAGTGCCCCTGAGAGGACACAGGTGGTGGGAAGAGTGTGGAAAGCCCAGGGGGAACGCAGGGGGCAGGATGTTTCCTTCCTGCCATTAAATGCAGGCGGGGGAGGTGGGAGGAGGAAGCAAGTGGGGGGATATCTGAGCAGAAGGTATAGAGCCACACCCAGACCCCAGGCGCCAGCCACGCGGCACAGCCCACCGTGGGCACGCACACTGTCCTTCGCCACCTACGGCGCGGGTGGCATAGAACGCAAGCTCTTGTGCAAAATCCAGGCCAAGCTGAGCCGGTGACCCAGAGGCTGAGGGGGGTGGAGGGTGGGGAGGGGTGCTGGCAGGGAGCCAAGGATCGGAGTGAAAAGGGGGAGAGAGTCTTGGGAGCGCGAGGGCACGCCCAGGAGTCTGCACAGTATTCTGCTCAGCCAGAAAGCACAGGAGTTCAGGCCCCCGGACAGCATGGAGGGGGCGGGTCCTAAGCCGCAGAAGGTGGAAGAAAGCGCTCCAAACCCAGTCTCCAAGGAAGCGGGATTAAGGGTCAAAGGTCCACGCAAGGCAACCGGGGCCTTTGATGGGATGAGTTAGCCAGGGACCAGCCTGGGAGACCTCCTAAGCAGGAGGGAGAACCCAGACTGTTTACCCAGGTCTGGGGGGTGGGGGGGCGCTCGAAAGGCGCCAGACACAGCCAACGGGAGGGGACCTTCGCACGGGAACTGGGAACTGCGACAGGAGCCGGGGTCCCCAGGCCACCCTGGGCTCCTGGGGCCGCTGCTGTTCCAGTGAGCGCCCCAATACTGTTCTCTTCCCACAAGAAAACCTGCATGGCATTCGGGGCAGGGGGCTATTGAAATGCACCTGCATTTTCTTTAACAAACACTTTCCTCAACATGCTGGGTGGTGTGTCTTTAGTTCAGTTGGTCTTTCTTTTTAAAAAATAAATAATGCCCTAGCTGGTTTGGCTCAGAGGATGGACTGAAGGGTCCCGGGTTCGATTCCGGTCAGAGGCACTTGCCCAGGCTGTGGGCTCAATGCCCAGTATAAAAAAATAAAATAAAAATAAATAACACATCAAGGGGTTTCCCCTAGAAGAAGACGGTGAGACCCCCTCATCAGAGAACAAAGTATGCATCCCCCATCCCCCCCACCCCAGAATCACCAGCACAAACACAGGAGACGCTGCCTGTGCGAGGGGTCATAATGCTGTCGCCTGGGAAAAGCCGCGACAAGATAAGGGCCCTGACCCGGAGACAGGCAGACAAAACAAGACGCGGCCTGCAGCCGGTTTACGAGGCAGCAGCCGGGGCTGGAGAGGCTGCAACAGTCAGCAAACCGGAAAGAGGACCCCTGCCCACCTCTCCCTCCCCGACTAGGAAAACAGAATCCCCGAAGCCATCTCTCCCCGTCTGCCGGGCAGATGGGAAAAGCAGGAGGCCCCTCTGGTCTTCATGCCAACAGGAGGGCAGAACCAGGGGCCAACAGCTGGTGGGAGCCTCCAGCACTCAACACGGGGCACTGGGGGCGGGGGGAGGCGGGGGTTCGAAACCGTCCCTGGACAGTGTCACCTGCCCAGCGCCCGGTGGGCAGAGGGGGCACCCGAGCAGTTAGGACATCCGGGAGGCAGCCTCCCGTTAGAAGCTGCGAGGGTGGGCAGAGACCTTAGACATAAAGGAAGCTGAGGGGACCCTCCTCTCTCTCCCCACGTGAGCATCCTCCAAAACATCCAGCAAACCATCCTGCCATCTTCCCAAACCCTGGGGTTCCGCTTTCCGCTCCCTCAGGGGTGGTGGTGAAGGTGCCCTTCCAAGGAACTACATTATTGGTCATTATTGCTCTCGTTAATTCATCATTAGCAAAGCCTTCCGCGGATGCGGGGGCTAAGGGCCACCCTTTCCTGTGTGTGTCCCAAGACTCTCCGCCAGCCAAACGGTCGGTAAGACATTCTCCCGTGATGTCTCGTCTCCCACGTGTCTCAGGAAGGCGTCCCCGGCCAGACCCTGGCCGTACTTCCCATGCGAATACGAGGGAACGCATGCTTCTCCCACGCCCTGCTTCTGACCACAGCCTAGTGTCTCTCAGGCCCAGGTCCAGTCCGCTCAGGCGCTTACTGCTCCCCACAAGGTGAATCTGGCGAGGACGCGATGAAGAGGGACACGGGAACCCCTCCCGCCGGGCTAAGGGGGCCCCAGGGATCACACAGCAGATCCGTGCCCCACTGTTCCCTGTATGCAGCCCTCCCCCTGCCTGCCCCCGCCCCCCACACACACATTCGCACACAGGTCCACATGCACTGACACACATGCACACATGACCAGCCCCACACGGGACCTGGCACACGGCAGGCTTTCTGATCTAATTAGTTACTGGCGGTGGTTTGAAACCACAGCCCGTGTCACCTCAGTCGCTCAGTGCCGTCTGCAGGTAGCTCGGGTGAAGGCCATGAACGACAAAGAGCGTTCATTCGTCACAGGAACCGTCTAGTGCCATGGACTGCCGTGGGCTCCCTTTTGCCAGGACCACACCCGGCTGTAAAAATGCAAACTCAAGACCGGAAAGTGCCACCCCTTTCCTCTCTGGGGAACTCAGTGGCCCTCGCGCTGCCCACGGGCCTGGAGGTAATGCAGTTATTCCGGGCACACGTGAGGTCCATGACGGTTTGTTCTGGGTTTTCACATTTCCAGGGGACCCACTCCCACCTGCTATCGCCAGAGAAACGGCCTGCACTGCTTTGCAGAGGTGTGGCCACGAATCCCAAGGACAAAGCCGGGGAAAGTAGCTGAGGGTCCAAAGCCATTAAACTTCCTGCTCCAAACCTTTTCATAAGTCACACCAACTCGAACGCACCCTCTTCCCCTCTCCTCTCAGCCCCAATTCCATTCACTGCAACCTTAGGCTGCAACCTCCTTCAGCGTGAGCCGAGTGAGAAGGCCTGCTCCACGTTCCTCTCCCAACAATTCCTTTCTGCCAGCGTCCACATCCCCCCACAGAGCGGAGGGGAGAGGGCGTGGGGTTCGCCGGCCAGCGTGGGCCGCACAGCCCACAGCCCACAGCCCCGGGACAGACACGGCCGTACCTTCCAGGGCCGAGAGCTGCTGCTCGGCCTCCAGGTAGAGCTGCGAGAAGACGGGCCGCGGCACCAGGCTGCTGGAGCGCAGCGAGGCCTCGATGGAGTTGTGCAGCACCTCCTCAAACCGCGTGCTCTTCAGCTGCCCCGCGTACGAGTTCCCCATCTTCCCGGGAGACGCTGGCGGCTTCTGTTCAAAACGGCATGGCAGATTCGGTTAGAAACACTGACCGGGCCCACCAAGCCCCAAAGCACAGGCAACCCCCACCCCCCACCCCACCCCCTGCTCGGCAAAGAGGAGGAGCAGGTGGGTCTGGGGCCTCAGCCACAGCCAGCCCCGGGGCAATTACAGGAAGTTATATAAGTCACAGCTCTGGCTAATTTAGCTCGGGGGCAGGCAGCCTCTGACACCTCTTAGAGAATTTGCCTGGAAATGGGCTCCCCGTCCCCCCGGGGTTCCCACACCCCAGCTTTTCCCTGAGCTGTGATGCTGCCCCTGAGAGACCCCAGACCACTGAGGCTGTATGTTCCTGGCCTCGCAGAGGAAAAGCCCCTTGCCACTCCATGTGACAGCGTGCCGATTATTCACGTTCCTCCTTTAAAATGGTTTTGGGTGTTTGGCTTATGGTTTATTACACAAGTGACGCAGGATTCTATCTGGAAATCTGGAAATCACAAAGGAGGGTGGAAAGCAAGGAAAGTCACAGATATTTTCATTTCCCGAGATAAGCACTGTGATTTGTGGGTTGTTGTTTTTTTTTTTTATTTTGGGTAGCAGCTTAGTTCATATATAATTCACATATCATGCCATTCACCCTCTGCATGGGCACAAGTCATAGGTAGTGTGTTCTCAGTGCAACCATCGCATCATCAATTCTATTTATTTATCTGTTTGTTTATTTATTCATTCATTCGTTCCTCACCCCGGGGTATTTTTCCATTGATTTTTAGGGAGAGTGGAAGAGAGAAGGAAAGGCAGAGAGAAACCTCGATGTGAGAGACACACATCGATTGGTTGCCTCCTGCTGCATGAGCCCAGACCAGGGCCCAGGCCGTGGAGGAGCCTGCAGCCAAGGTCTGTGCCCTTCATCGGAATTGAACTGGGACCCTTTGGTCCGCAGACCCGATGCTCTATCCGCTGAGCTGAACCAGCCAGGGCCGCATCATCAATTTTAGAACATTTCATCGCTCCGAAAGGAAACCTCGTACCCTTTACCTGTCACTCCCAAACTCCCGACCCCAGCCCTCCAGCCCTAGGCGATTACTAGTTTACCGTCTGTCTCTGTAGATTTGCCTGCTCCGGAAAGTTCACATTAATGGGATCACACAGTGCGCCGTCTTCTGGGACCTTCTCTCGGTCAGCGCGATGTGTTCGAGGCCCCCTGCCTTGTAGCAGGCGTCAGTAAGCCATTCCTATCGTGGTGTGTTCTCCCCAGACTGAATTCCCTTCAGAACTTGGGGGCGGGAGGGAGGTGGGCAATGGGTGGCTCCCGCGGCCATGATCCTTCTGCACCACAAGGCTTGATGCTTTTTTAACTTGACACAAGCATCTCACCCAATCCTCTTACAAACTGCTTTCAAACAGCTGGAATGGCTGCCTCAGATGCCATTGCGTGAAGGGGCAGGTATCTGCTCCCACATTTCTCGGGGAGCATGCACACGGTTAAGTCTCCAACAGTGGGTCCTTGCCAAGAACCGCCACTGAAACCTATTTCCTCCCTAACGTTTCCCAGGGGGGGAAATCCCATGTCGTGAAATCTAGCTGTTGGTTCCCCTTACCCTCTCTCCAGTTCCTTTTGGTTGAATTGCCTGTACATTTTGCAAACTTCTTAAAATAATGACTTTATCGCCGTCTTTGTTTTCCATCTTCCTTCTTTAATAATGAAGACGTTTACAGCTATCCATCTCCCTGGGTAACGCGTTTTGCTACGGCGCGGAGGTTTAGTGCGGTGTCGTCTCCTTTTGCTTTCTTCTCAGACACTTGATGATCTCCGTCCCGATTCCCTCTTTGATCTGATCATGATCCAGAGCATGTACTTAATTTCTGAATGGTCAAGACTTGGGGGGGAGGGGTCAGCCTTGTATTATTCTCTCTAATTTGTATTGGGTTAAAACCACAAGCGTAGCCTTAGGAATTCTTTAAATTTGTCAAGGGTTTCTTTCAGGAGGACACGCGATGGATTTTTACAAACATACTGCCAATCTGAGAGAAGAGCCCGGGGGGCGTGGCTCAGTAGTGAAGCATCGTCCCGTGCGCCAAGAGGCCCCTGTTCGATTCCATCCAGGGCACAAGCCAGGGTTGGGGCTCCATCCCCAGCAGAAGGCATGGAGGTGGCAGCCAGCCCATGACCCTCTCTCATCACTGATGTTTCTCTCTCTCTCCCTCTCCCTTTCTCTGTGAAATCACTAAAAAATATATTTCAACAAATAAATAAATATATAGAAAAGTAGAAAAGAGATGTATAAACCCTCTTCAGGGGATGAAAGGAGTGAAATTATTCAAATCTCCTATGGGAAATAGACAGTCCTTGTCTATTTCCTGTCTACTTGACTGCTGACTTTCAAAGTGGCATCTGACTTGAACAGCAGCCCAGGAGGCCAGCTCCGATGCGACCACAAGAGAGAAGCTTCCGGTTCGTTGACAGCGACCCAGACGCCGCAGCGCAGGCTGCGAGCTCGCGCGAGCCAGGCGCTCCCGTGCACATCACTTAGACTCAAGACATGGGGAAGGATTCCCCATCCTGTCCTGCTGGTTCGGCAGGGGGCGGGGGGGGGGGCAGTTTCAGGCCGGGGCGGCTGATGCCTTCCCGGAGCACTGCGTCCCTCCTGGAGGGGGAAGGCCTGGCCTCCCTCCTGGATTCTCTGCCTCTATTGGACCCCAGGCCTTTCCTCTTCCAACTGAAGCCAACGGAAACCAGGAGACACTGCCGGCGCAGTAATTCCCGAGCTCGGCCCCCAGTCAGCCCCGCGCACAGCCTGGGGGACCGCGCTGTGGGGGGATCGCTCCAGGAATGAGCCCCAACAAAAAGGAGGTGCTCCCGAGAGAGGCCAGCTGCCCAGCACCTCACAGCCAGCAGAGGGGCTGTTGCTTTTCATCTTAAATCATAGAATAGCACAGAATAGAATGAAATAGAATAGAATAGACTAGAATAGAATAGAATAGAATGAAATAGAATAGAATGTCTTTTTAGAAGTGCATATTTACATTTATTAAAAACTAAAGGTTTCAGTTTAAAATCAATGAAATGCAGCCCTAACCAGTTTGGCTCAGTAGATAGCGCATCAGCCTGCGGACTGAAAGGTCCCAGGTTTGATCCTGGTCAAGGGCATGGACCTTAGTTGTGGGCACATCCTCAGTAGGAGGTGTGCAGGAGGCAGCTGATCGATGTTTCTCTCTCATCGATGTTTCTAACTCTCTATCCATCTCTCTTTCTCTCTGTAAAAAATTAATAAAATATATTTAAAAAATAAAAAATAAATAAAAAGACTGTGGTTGTGACGCCTCATGCCATTGAAGCTATGGAGCTAACAGTTACTGAACGTTTACTACATGTGCCAGGCCCTGTATTCAATGTTTTACCTGCATTATTATTTCATTTAATTCTCTCCATAACCTGAGATGGTTTGTCCATCTAGTTTATACAGAGTTAATCAAGGTTCAAAGACTCAAAGCCAACTGCCTGCTTTAGAGTTAATACAAGGCAGGGCTGTTAATCAAACTCCTGTGTCTCCAATGAAAGAGTTTTGGCTTCTAATGTTACTTCTGCCACCTCCTATCTTCACAATGTGTATATTCCCTCATAGTCTGCTTTATCTCTTAATTATGTGATATTTTAAAGTTAAAAGTATAATAAAATCCCGGCTACAGTGGTTCATTTGGTTGAGTGTGGTCTCCTGCATGGAAAGATCACCAATTTGATTTCCAGTGAGGGCTTGCAGGGGTTGGGATCTCCACGCTTGGTAGGGGGTGTGCAGGAAGCAGCTGATTGGTGTTTCTCTCTCATCGATGTTTCTAACTCTCTATCCCTCTCTGCAAAAAAACCAATAAAATATATTTGAAAAAAATAAAATCAATGAGATGCAGGATAAAAGGGACGATGGACAGATAGAATCTCAGGAGCATGGCGACTGCAGGTCGTGGAGAAGCTCAGACTGAGAGCAAAGGCAGGCCCCTGGGGAGCATCCCCACACCTTCCCTCGTGTAACCCTGGCAGCAGTCCTGTCTGCACGATTTCTATCCCTGCTGTCATCCCTATTTTATGGATGAAGAAACTGAAGCTCAGAGAGGCTGTGGGCCCATCTAATGACACACAGCTAGTGCCTGGTCTGCAACCGAAAGCCCATCCCCGAAGACTCTCTCCCGTGAAAAGTGGTGTTAGGAAGCTTACACAAGCAGATATGAACGCCCAGACGCCCTCCGTGAAGGGGTATAAATCACTAGCACCATTCCCTTCTCCTGGACGAGGCACTGTTGGGGGCTCCATCCCCAGTTGGGGGCATCTCATCATGGATGTTACTCTCTCTCTCCCTCTCCCTTCCTCTCTGAAATTAAGGTATTTTTAAAAAAATAAATAAAAATTAAATAAATATAGATAGAGAAGACCTGAGCTTAAACGAAAAACTAAGAAACCCGGTAATTGCTTGGTCCTCACTACGCGCCCACTCCCCGGGGTGATTGCGGTGAAGAGCCCGGGCCTGGGGTTGAAAAGCACTTGTCTTTGTCTCCCATCTGCTACGTCCTGTATCAGCCAGAGCGGAGCATGTGCCACCAAGATAACAGCCCCATCCGCTAGGCCACTGCGTGCTGCCGCCTCTCTGGGATGGCGGTTGTTCGTCATTTATTTCGTTTTCATCACAGCGCTAATAAGGCTAACACACAACGGCCATGGTTCTCATTTCACACGCTGGGGAACCGAGGGGCCAGGGGGCCTGCCTGAGGTCGCACATTGGGATGCAGCTTTAGAACGTCCAGCGATGGCCCTGAGGCAGGGGGACCGTTGCTCTCCGTGAAGCCAGAAGGGAGCGTGCGTTAAGGTGGTGGTTGTCTGCGTGATATCCTCGCCTGGCCAAGCTAAAACATCTGCTTAGAGAAAGGGCTGCCTTCGGCCCTTTTCTGAACGGAGCTTTACCAAAAAGGGGGGCTGCGGGGATGAGAAAATGAAGCCTCGGTAAATAAACGAAGAGGCATTTAAAAGGACATTTCCAGACAACATGGGGCGGGGAGGGGCGGGAGCCGGCACAGAGACAAGCAGGGGCTGGGCTGGGCCGGGGCCTGGACAGTGTCGCCCCCACCGGCCCCGCGGCCTGCCCCCTTCCCGAGATTAAAGCGGAGCCTCCGACTCCAGCCCTTTCACTGAGACAGCCTCGCTCCCGCCCGCCTCCTTCAAGTGACCCCCCCGCCCTTTTTCTGTCTTTTTTTTAAGACGAGAATATCAAAAGGGCTGCCCGAGAGGCCGAAATCCCACTTATCTTGAAAGGCTCGCAGACACTCACAGGGTGATGTGTCCAGCCCGGCTCTGAGCCCGCGACTCTTTTCCTGTCCTTTATGGGCCAGGCGGTGAGGCACCTCTAAACCAAAGCCGGGCTCTGTCACCAGCAGCTACTGAGTTTCCGAAATGGGCTGCAACTCACTTCCTGAGATAACGCCCCCTCTGTGGACCCCACCGTATTTTGCTCATAAAAATAAAGCAGTCACCTCCCCCTGCCCCAGTGCCCACGGGGATCTCAGTCACTTCCCGGACAGTCACCAGCACCCCATTTCCTCCACAGCACCCCTGCCAGGTGCTACACAGCACGGACTGTCAATAAGGCCAACACAGAGGTTTAATTCAGGGCTACCCTTCTCTCGAGCTGTGTGGCCTTAGGCAGGTTACCTAACCTCTCTGTGCTTCCATTTCCTCATCTGTAAAACCAGACTAATCAGAACCGCCTTCCGGAGCTGCGGTAAGGGGTAAAGGTTGGAGCACACATGGGGCAGCTGGCCCACAGAGACATTCATCAACCCTAGCCTCCTCTCTAAACGTGGAACTACCTGCTCACCATTCCAGCTTCTACAGGCGAGCCAGAGGTCGTGACTGAATTCCACCCATTGCACTCCAGGGGACATAACTAAATGCCCAGCTGCCTTAAGGAGTGCGCTAGAGAGCGTCTTAGCTGATGCCACCCTGCCCCGGGACCCCCTGAACTCACCCATGGTTTCCGGTCCAAACAGGTCTTGTGGGGGGAGCCCTTCCTACAAACATCGGGGTACAAGACGTGCCCTGTGCTCTTGCCCCACGACACCTGCTCCGCCATGGCCCACGGGTGTCTGTCCCTCTCCTGCCTGACCTTAAGGAAAATTCATGGCCCCCTCTTCGCCCCAAGCCCCAGCACCATGCTGGCACCTCACTGGGCTCTGCGCTGTCCACCCTAAGGCTCCAGACCGTGTCTGTGTCTCCCACCTCCTGGCAGGGGGTGAAGAGCTGGATGCACCACCAAGCCCACTCAGGTCTCCATTCCCCACGGAGCCCAGGACGGTTTCTCATGGACAGCGGATCTGGCAGGGATGGCCAATGACCCCACCAATGACCTTCCAATGACCACCCCTGGGCCACCCCAGGCTGGAAGAGAAGGCGCAGCTGGGCCTTCGGGGTCTCAGGGCCAAGTTCACACAGCGGGTCTGCCCTGACCACTTCTGGCCTGCACCAGGCCTCTCTGTGAAAAACAGAACTCCCTCCTCCAGGTTCCTGGTTCCGCCTTAAACCAAGTTAAGGAATCCAGTTTGGACACACGGCAGAGATTTCGTTCCTGCTTGGAGCTAAGGGAGAAAGTGAGACAGACAGGGTCCCTGAGCTGAAGCAACTCGCAGGCAGGTAGGAAGGCAGGTGAACCAGGCAGCGTCAGGTAAAGTGAGGCAGCTGCCAGGAGAGACAGGAGGGGGGCAATCTCGGAGGGCCTCGGGAGGAGGTGACCCTGGGAGCATGCCTTTGCAGCTGGGAAGAAGAAAGGGTCTTTGGGGCAGAAGGGGGACGGAGCACCCCGGCTTGCCCCAGAGTGATACCCATTGTGTGATGGGGTCACAGGGCCCTGCAAGGCCGGAGCACAGGTGGATGTGGGGGAGCGGGGACAGCACAGTGACAGGGGCCAGTTCAGACTCGCCCGTGGAGCCAGGAGGCTTGGACAGGCCTGCAGCGATGGTACCGGGCAGGTCACCTAACTTCCGAAGGAGGGCCTGTCGGAGAACCCTGCAAGGCATGCGACCAAAGGGGACCCCAGGCTGCTCGTCACCACAGCAGCCCAGGATGAAGGTACGACACAGCGGGGCCGAGGAGCTCAGGGCACAAGCGATAGGCCCCTCCAGCCACCACCCTGGCTGAGCCCTCCTGGGTGCAACGCCCCGCCTTGCCCGCTTGGTTGGGTCCCCACTTGTCTTACCCTCTGTCCTCTCACCCTCGCCTGGAGAAGTGACCATGCAGAGAAGAAAGGGGGGTAGGGGGGACGGGCTCCGGAGTCAGAGGCTGGAATTCAAGTCCACGAGAGAGAAACCCTCCCCTCCCGTTGGCCCTCTGCCTCCTTAACCGCGTCCAGACACCCCTGTCCTCACAGGCAGGTACCTGACCTTCCGGCCACGGCGACACAGCCCCCCCAGAACAACCCAAACGCCCTCCAATCGGAGCCGCCACTGACCCCGTTCCTTCCTCCCCAACGTCCCTACAGCGCAACCCAAGGACCCTCCAGCCAGCACCAAAGTAGGAGACGTATTTCTGAGGAGTCCAGAGTTTGGGAAAACAAAAGCCACGGCCGCTGAAGGCGCAGGTGGGCCCTCTGGTCCCGAGGGGCGGTCGGCCTGAATATATGATGTGGCTGTAAACACATTCAGCGGCAGGAGGGTCGCCTATAAACCCTGTGATGGTCCCTGGGCAGGAAGCGGCTTTCTCATGTAGATTCCTCCCAGGTTCCCCCGGAACTCATAAACTCACAGGAGAAAAGGAGGGAGGGAGGGAGGGAGGAAGGAAGGAAGGAAGGAAGGGAGGGCGGACGGGAAGGAAGGGCGGACGGGAAGGCCGAGGGCTGGACTTCTGTCTAACCCGCTTGTCTCTCCAACGGAGCCGGCCCCGCTGTGGTCACCCCCAGAGAGCTGTTCCCAGAACTTGAGGGCCCTCAGGTCTCTGGACAGAACTACGAAGCCGTGTCTTGGCCACCTCTCCCCATGGCCGGGCACCTCACAGCGGTGAGACAGTGAGCGAAGGGGCAAAGCCAGGGGCAGCCAGGGAAGACATCGGGGAGGAGAGCCTACTGAGACACGTCCCTCCGGAACCAACGGGGCAGGCCCCCCGCGGGCGGTCCTTCTCCGCACATCACATATGACGGTGCCACGGCGGCTGTGTTCGCCGTGTGCAAAACGTACCCTCCCCAACGCCCTCGGATACACTGCCACCCCGAGAAGGAAGGAAACTAACTCACTACGTGGATCCCTCGGCTTGCTGCCCCGGCACCTTCCTAAAAGCGGAGGCTTTGCGGTTATTCTGCTTAACGCAGGCCGACGCCGTCCTTATAATGAAGCAAAAGCCAACACAGACCTCTCACCCCCAACACGGGGCCCCGCTGCCCAGTCCGGTGCACGGTACCTGGTCATTTCAGGCAGCCATGCCCCGGCCAGCCACGAGCAGGCGGCGTGGGAGCATGGGCAGAGGTTGCCTCCCATCCCGCGGGAGCCTCCCGCCCCCGAGAAAGGTGCCGAGTGCTGCCCAGCCCGTGCCCGGGGAGGCGGGGGCAGCCAAGCCGCCTGGCGAAAGGCTTCGAAGCCGCTGTCTGCTCCCGAGGCTACGACAACCAGGTCAGCAGCGGACCTTCCACTTCGAGCTGCGTCCGCCTCGGCTCCCGCGGGTCAGAGGCAAATGCCAGTTTCCGTCCTGTTAGCACCGAAGCGCTTTGCTGGGTCAGAGCGCTCCCCTCGCGGGTACAGAGCGATCTGTCAGTCTACCCGCCAGCAATTACAGCGAGTCTTTGCAGCCGGGAAAGCTCCGTACTCAGAGAGGGACTGTGTACTTCTGTGCGGAGAACAAAGGGTCAGGGAGAGCAGGGCTTTGCCACAGGCACGGGAAGCCTGGTCTGCTGCCCCCAGAGGACCCCAGGCGTGCGGCTGATGGGGATGTGGGGGGCGGCGTGCCCCCTGAAGAGGTCCCCCTCCGTGAATGCCCAGGGAAATGCCCCTGACAGCCACAGATGCCCGTTCCTACACTCCTTTCACTTAAATCATTTCTAGGATGGGAATCAGGCAGGCACAGGTGGTCCAGAGCTTCCTACTCATTCCTGTTGCCGTGAGCGCGTATAATCCAGGGACCCTGCTCACATCCCAGTTGGAAAAGGAAAGAAAATGGGAGCCTCCTGGAGCTGGAGACCTTTAACTCTGATTGGCACCTTCTCGCCTGGGTCTTTCCTTTGCCTGCGAAGATGACTTGGCTGGGACCCAGCGGTTTCCATGTCATCTACCCTTTTTGACAAAAGTCAACAACTGGGTTATTCTATTTATTTTTTTTTTCCAGAGAGGAAGGGAGAGAGAGATAAAAACATCAATGATGAGAGAGAATCATGGATCAGCTGCCTTCTGCATGCCCCACACTGGGGATCAAGCCCACAACCCGGGCATGTGCCCTTGACCGGAATCGAACCTGGGACCCTACAGTCTGCAGGCTGACACTCTACCCACTGAGCCAAACCAGCTGGGGCAAAGACTGGATTATTCCTGCCCGGCCGGTGTGGCTCAGTGGTTGAGCATCGACCTATGAACCAGGAGGTCATGGTTCAATTCCCAGCCAGGCTACAGGCCGGGGTTGTGGGCTCGATCCCCAGGAGGGGACGTGCAGGAGGCAGCCAGTCCGTGATTCTCTCTCATCATGGATGTTTCTATCTCTCCCGCTCCCTTCCTCTCTGAAATCAATAAAAGTACTTTTTTAAAAGACTGGATTATTCTTGCCGATGCCCCCTGGTCAGCTGTTTCTAGACGGCCCCCAAAAGCACGGGCACTAAAGAGTGGAAGGGAGGGCCCCCCATCGCAGACCTAATTATTCCTTCCTGAGCTGAATGGGGGAGCCAGCGGGGACCACACCCAGCACCACACATTCATTCCCAGCCAGGGCAGGGCAGCGCCGCCTGGTGGTCCCCCTTGAGAGAGGCTGGGGGCATCTAAGCAAGCGCCAGGCGCCCTGCCCTGGCTGCACTCCCTGTGGAGGAGACAGATCCGGTGTGAGGAGGACCCGGGGTAGGGGAGAGCGTGACCTGCTTGGAGTGCCCGCCTCTGCCACTCAGAGCCCTGACTGTGGCGGCAGGAAGCTGGACGCTCCACAGGCCACCACGAAAGGGATGCTGAGTGCAGTCTCCAGGACCCGCAGGCAGGAAGGCTATGCACAAACAAGTTTGTTTTTCTATCATTGATTTCAGAGAGGAAGGGCGAGGAGAGCGAGGCAGACACATCAGTGACGAGAGAGAATCACTGACCGGCTGCCGCCTGCACGCCCCACACTGGGGATCGAGTCCACAACCCAGGCACGTGCCCTGACCGGAATCGAACCGTGACCTCCTGGTTCATTGGTTGACGCTCAACCACTGAGCCATGGCCGGCCGGGCCACACACAGCTTTTAAATGACACAGACTTAGGACATAACGTTCAGCTGGGAAAAGACTGTAAATTACTATAGAACTATAGAGCTAAAAACACACAAATATACATACATGTGATGTGATACATGATGCTTTATGATACAGTCCATAGATGTATATATAAAGAGAGAGGGAGAGAAAGCAGCAGAGTTTTTAGGAGAATGGGCTCTGGACCCAGGCTTGGGTTCGAATTCTCGCTTATTGGATGTCCGACCTTCGGCAACTTATTGAATCTTGATGTGCCTCAGTTTCCCCAGTCTGTAAAAAGGGGTCCAAGTACCTGTTTCTGAGGGTTGTTGCGTGAATTCCATGGATTACTATACACGGGGTGCTTGGACCAGTGAATGGCACATACATAGTATTTACTACATAGCTCATAATAATAGTAACAATTATCACTACTAAACGTCCCACCTGTACATAAATAAATATACTGTCTAAAGGAGATTGAAACACTGTCTACGGTGACTTGCCTCTAAGTAAAAGAATCCAAGATTTTGTTCATGCTTCTTTTATCTTGCCTATAATTTGCTCACTTTTTAAATTGACACAAGTTGTCCTCATCCGGAGGGAAAAATTGGCAAAGGACCCGAATGAGAACTTGTGACAAATGCCGCCACGGTGCCCAGAGGAAGCCAAGAGGCCCGACAGTGCACCTCAATCGCCCCAAGAATGTTATTTCTAGTGGCCCCCCGTTTCCATCTCCCGGTGGCCTTCTCGCCGCACTGGCTGAGCCGGACTCTTCCTGGGACAGGGCCAGTTGGTAAAGAATGAAATCTTCCTCCCTGGCTTTTCTTTGTTAGAAAGCAACCAAGGCCTAGGGGCGCCACGGAGCTGGCACCCGGGGCACCATCCTGGCCCCACACCCACCTGTCGGCTGTGGGACCCTGGGCCAGGCCTCCTCTTCCATAAACAGAGACAGCAAGGCTTTCTCTAAGGGGGTTGACAATGAAATAAGAGAAGGTAGTAGAGCAGTTAGCACAGTAGCTACCACTTCATATGTATTTTTCCATTTACCTTTTTCTCTTTTCTTTTCCTTTTTTTTTTTTTTTTTTGAGGACCAAAAGGAAAAAGAGCGGTCACTCACACACCTACTCCCTCGGCTGTGTCTTGTGTTATCTGCCTACATTGACATCCCCTTCGCTCCCCCATTGCCATGTGAGTGTCGAACTTAAAAATTGCAAACGTGAGCCCTGGCTGGTATGCTCAGTGGTTAGAGCGCCAGCCCGTGCACTGAAGGATCACGGGTTCAGTTCCTGGTGAGAGGCACACATCTGGGTGGCGGGTTTGCTCCCTGCCCCCCATTGGGGTGCGTGCAATGTGTCTCAGGACACATCAATGTTCCTCTCTCCACCTCCCTCCTTCCCACTCTCTC
Organism: Myotis davidii; assembly: GCF_000327345.1. Classification (NCBI taxonomy): domain Eukaryota; kingdom Metazoa; phylum Chordata; class Mammalia; order Chiroptera; family Vespertilionidae; genus Myotis; species Myotis davidii. The sequence goes on along the minus strand of NW_006291729.1, from coordinate 1,854,426 downwards.
TGAAAAGCAGTGGGGAAAACTGCCTCAGGTGAGGATTAACAACAAACATCACAAAACTGAGTAACCGGGAGACACAACACCTCTTCCTTCTGGGACCCACTCTGGTGGCTCCTCCTGGCCAGGTCTCTCCTGCTGCCCCCCTCCCCTTAGCTTGGCGTTGGCACCCACTCCCTCACTCGCATTTGCTGGTGCCTCCGCACACTGGGCATGAGTGAGGGGCTGCCCAGAGCCTCCCTCCTCAGCAGAAGGCGGAGGATGCTGCTGATCTCACAGGGCTGCTGCAAGGCTTACAGACACCAGGACAGAAAGCAGCTCCCACCCGGCCCGGCCCCGCCCACGCAGGCCCTCGGCAAAGGGCAGGTTTACTGGCAGCCGCATCATGGTGGCGATGGCGGAGCCCCAGCCCTGCTCCTAGGAGGCTGGGGGCCCTAAGACAGCGGTTCTCAACCTGTGGGTCGCATCCCCTTTTGGCGGTCAAAGGACCCTTTCACAGGGGTCGCCTGAGACCATCGGAAAACACATATATAATCACATATTGATTTAGTGATTAATCACTATGCTTTAATGATGTTCCATTTGTAACCATGAAATTGGGGGTCACCACAACATGAGGAGCTGTATTAAAGGGTCGCGGCATTAGGAAGGGTGAGAACCACTGCCTGAGACAACACGAAGCTCCCCTTCCCACGGCGCTGGCACCGGCCAGCAGACCCTACCCGCCCCCCCTCCTGCTCCAAACCCAAACATGCTGAGCAAACGCCTGGCTGGCGACGGCACAATGCGTCTGGTTACAAACACATCTGAGGGCAAGGCAGCGAGCTCGCCTGTGATTCATCGCTGGCGGCTACAGTAATTAGAAGTATTTTGGTTGGTTTCTGGGTCAGAATGACCCAGTTCCTGCTTTTTTTTTTTCTTTGCGCTGCTAACGTTTGCGGTGAACCTTAAAACAAAAACAAAGGCTTCGGAGAAGATAAGGACGGTGGCTCCTGCCCAGAGTCAGGCCCTTATCAGCGCTGCCCTTCAGAAGCAAGGCTGTCCAGGAAGCCATTAGCGCCCGTCTCTCATTTACGAGACACAGCGGGGCTTTCGTGCCCACCCCCACAACCGAGCTCCCAGAAGCCTCTCTCGCCATCGGCTGCCCCCGAGACCTCGACCTCGTACAAAAATAAGTAGCATGGGAGTGTTTATCGACGGAGTGCGCTCGGGTCAGGTCCATTTTCAACAAGTCAGAAAAAAGAGAAGGAATGACCCATCCTAACTGGTCTTTGCTAAGTTCTCCAGGAATAAATGAGTATTCCCAGCTTTATCCCTGCTCAGGCCAACTCATCCTCAAGGACAGTTTCTACATATGTAGTACAACCCGTTCGAATAGCAAAACGCACAGCCCTCATCAGGGAAAGCGGGGACAGAAGCTGTGCCCCTCCCATCCTTAGCGCCTAACATAACTGTAACTTCTGTAACTGCACTGAGAAAAGACTGGGAGGAAATACACTCAAATGCTAACAGTGGGTGTTTGGGGAAATGGAATTAGAGACCTTTTTTTTTTCTAAGTTTCTGTATTTTTTAAAATATATTTTTACAAATGGTCATGTGCAATTTGTAGGAATGAATGGGGGGGGGTGGTGATAATCATGACATTCCATCAAACTCGAGTCCATTCGGGGCAGCGTGATACAGAACAGATGGGAGGACAGAGCGTAGGAGCAGCACAGACCGACTCCGCCATGCCCCGGCGGGCAGGGCACCCATCCCACCCCGGGTAGGGCGAGGCCGGTTCTTCAGCAGCCACAGCTCCTGCAGGTGACGGCACTCCCGGGGGAAATGACAACCCCACCGGGGGCCGGGTGGAGAGCCAGTGTCCCCCGAGCTGTGCTCCAGCTGAGGCCTGAGTCGCTGTCTCCATCGTCACTTCCCTCCTGAATGCATGAGCCACAGAGAAGCCCAGGCAGAGACGCACCGAGCATCCAGCCACCAGCCCCCGAGTTTCCCCTGGAAGAGGGTCCCCTGTGGAGGACGGAGCCGTGTCGGGGTGAGCTCGCCTCATTCATCGATAATCGCATTTGGTTGCATTGCAGGAACCCAGGCCCTGTGCTTCAGCCCAACAGGGACTCATCCTTCCCGGGTAACAAGCCTGCAGGCAGGAGCCCAGGGCCCGGGAGGCACCCTGACCTTGACATCCAGGACCCAAGCTCCTTCTGCCTCGAAGGGGCAACGGCAGTCCCGACTCCAGACTGGAGGAGGCGGACCGCAGAGGCCCAAGGGGAACGGCCCCTGTCTCCCAGGGGGCCCTGTGTGGCAGGGCAACTGTTTTCCCAATGTCCCACCCAAAGGACTTCTGCTGACGAAACGCTGGCCAGAGCGTGGTCCGGGGGCTCCCTCCACTCCAGGGGAGCCCGGGAAATGGAGTGTTCCGCCTGGCACAGTGCTCTCCTGAACAAAAGCCGGCTCCTGCCAGTCAGGGGTCAGGAAGGGGCTGCACCAAGGGCAGGGTCGGTTCAGCCAGTGCCGGGGTGAGGGACGTGCTCTGGAAAGCACAGCATGAAAAGTGATGATGAGACCGAGCACACCACGGCCAACCCGCCCCAGACGGCGAGGTCACGCTGACCTCCGGGGAGAAGAGGATGTTCAGACCGGACATGGTACACGGCGAGGCAGATGCAAAAATATCCAAGTGCTGCTTTCCGGCCCTCGGAGGGTGTGCTCGCCCCCAGGGAAGGCTGGCACATGCCCGCCCGCGAGGCCGCGTCTGCTGGGCATTCTACACGCGGCTCCATGGCACCCTCACGTAGCGCCATGCTGGGCATTCACGTAGCGGCATGAGCTGGGCATTCTACACGCCGCTCCATGGCACCCTCACGTAGCGCCATGAGCTGGGCATTCTACACGCCGCTCCATGGCACCCTCACGTAGCGCCATGAGCTGGGCATTCTACACGCCGCTCCATGGCACCCTCACATAGCGCCGTGAGCTCACGGGAGAGGAAAGGTGAAGGCCAGAGGGACGGGTCTGCTTGCCCAAGGACACTGGTGAGAGGCGGAGACAGGATTTGAGCACAAAGCTACCAGGACGCCAGCCTGGGACCTCTCCACCTTTCTTCATGTCCAGTCTCGTCTTCTGGACGCTGGACACTGGCCTGAGGAGATGGGCAAGATGGCCTCAGTTCTGCTTGACCCAGACCTCTGGCTCCTGAGCCAGACCAGACCGCATGTCACAGCCACCTCCCTCTCAGGCGTCTGCCGGTCCCACAGGCTGACCTTGGCTTTGTCCTCAGGGGTCAGAGCCTCGCCTCTGCCTGCGCTGCCCCCCAGCCTCCTGCGATCTGTTGCTGACGCCGCTCAGGCTGCTGGGCTGTGACCCCCGCCTCTGAGCCTGGCCGGCCCTGGAAAGCCCTCCCCCTACAGACCCAGCAACAAGCTCCTTCCTGCTGTGGGTCTTCACCACGCCTGTCAGTCACGCCCAAACTGTCTTCCGCAGCCAACACCTTCCACTGAGAGGACGGAGAAGAGAAAAGGGTGATTTCATATTTGGGTGTTTACTTATTAGGAGTACAGATTTCCATTAGCATTTTTTTTAAAATTCTCACCCGGGGATATTCTTCCACTGATTTTTAGGGAGAGTGGAAGAGAGAGAGAAAGGCAGAGAAAGAAATATCGATGTGAGAGAAACACATCAATTGGTTGCCTCCTGCACAAGCCCCAACCAGGGCCCAGGCCGGGGAGGAGCCTGCAACCGAGGTACCTGCCCTTCACTGGAATCGAACCCGGGACCCTTCAGTCCACAGGCCAACACTCTACCCACTGAGCCAAACCAGATAGTGCTCCATTGGCAAATTTAAATGCAATGCAATCGGGGTGGGTGTGTGTGTGTGTGTGTGTGTGTGTGGCGGTGGGGTTCCTCAGATGCACTAAATTGCTATCCTTTTCTGTGAATAAAGAGTTCTTGGGCTGAGCCTGCATGAACCCCAAGAAAAGACTTGCTCAAGTACCTACTCAGAGAGCTTCCAATCCGTGCCAGGCACTTGGAGCCAGACGAGGTGGGACAGGGGCGATTGACAGAGACCCCAAAACACAGTGAGGCCTGGCACAGCCCGCCAGGGGCAGAGCAGCAGCGGGCCTCCTGTGGGCGTCGGGAGGGGGCGCCCCGTGAGTCATCGGGATCAGAAGCAGGAGGGAGAGTGACCGCGGCCCCCCCAGGGCTGGTCCCGGGGCCTCTGTCCTCTGGCCTGAGTGTGAATCAGCACCTCGGGATCCCCGCCTGGGACGCTCCTGCCAAACACTTCTGCAAAGGCACGTCCCGCAGGCCCCAAGGGTGGTTAAGATCTCTGAGTCACGGAGGAAAAACACACATTCCAGAAGCCCACACTGTGAAGGCTCGAGTCCCCGTCCGCGGAGTGTCCCCTGTGGCATCCAAGGCCAAACAGCGACTTGTTTTCAACGTAATATGACACGGAACTCTTGGACAGACGGCAGAAAGCAGCAAGCCGGACGTGGTCCACGTTATCTGCATATTGTAAGATTATCAAATAAATCTGCAAGGAGACGTGCTTACAGGTTCACATTTATTTTGAATAAGAGCAAGTTCTATGAAGACAATGAAGAAAGCAGGGCCTCCTTAGCTGAGGTTGCTTCTCTTGCCCTCACATGTTAAGGAGAACCCTAAACAGAACTGAAGTATTTGAGTTTATCGCAAGGGAGCGTTTCAGATCAAGGTAAACATGCAAAGACAGACGGTGATTAGGACACAATGGGTTCATCTTTCCAGACTGTAGGGACTCAGATATTCCAAACTTTTCTTCGCCTTGTATACTATCAGTTCTCTTCTGAAAAGAGTCCACATGAATGCGTCCCTCGCTGGGTAAGTGTGAGGGCTCCACTGTGCACCCAGCACTGAGCTCAGCTGCTGCCCAGAGGAGGGGACAGGGCTGAATGCTTAAGATTGCAGGCACCAGCCCGGACGGCATGGCTCAGTGGTTGAGTGTCGACCTAGGAACCAGGAGGTCACAGTTCGATTCCCAGTCAGGGCGCAGGCCGGGGCTGCAGGCTCAATCCCCAGTGTGGGGTGTGCAAGAGGCAGCTGATCCATGATTCTCTCTCATCACTGAAGTTCCTATCTATCCCTCTCCCTTCCTCTCTCACATCAATAAAAATATACTGGGTCCATGCATAGATTTTTTATTAGTAGGATGAATTCTCACAAAAGCAACAGTCCCCACGGCTGCTGGAGAAGGTGAATGCATGAACGCTGCCCCTCGGGGGTCTGCAGTGTGTCACAAAACTGAACCGAGAATAATGCCAACGGAATTAGCCTCTGCTCGCAGGTCAATGTGCCATCACCCCTGCTCCCAGAGGAGGGCTGTGGAGGATGGCTCTGCCCAGAGAACATCTGCTGGGTCCTTTCAGGCAGCGTTCCTCCTGGGGAGAGGCGGGAGGGGACAACGTGCCACCTGGAAGCCACCAGGTCAGTGCCCCCTGCCCTGCCCTGCCCTCCAAACGCAGCTCCCTGTGGGGAGCATCCCGGCTCAAAGGGCTCCCCGCAGAGGCAGCGCCAGATGGTGCCAGGGAATCTCAGAGGGGCCAAGATCCACTTCATTTAAGATAAAGAAAAAAACAAGTATCTCCCCAGAGCAGTGATGGCGAACCTATGACACGCGTGTCAGAGGTGACACGTGAACTCATTTTTTTGGTTGATTTTTCTTTGTGAAATGGCATTTAAGTATATAAAATAAATATCAAAAATATAAGTCTCTGTTTTACTATGGTGGCAAATATCAAAACATTTCTATATGTGACACGGCACCAGAGTTAAGTTAGGGTTTTTCAAAATGCTGACACGCCGCGCTCAGAAGGTTCGCCATCACTGCCCTAGAGCCCCAGGCTTGGGGACCATAATTTTTCACTCGGTCATTTTTTTATTTACCACATTTCCCGCTCATTGCTCCTGGCCTCGGGGCTGTCGGGAGCCGGGTCTGCATCTGACCATCTCAGTGACTGCGGCACCGGCCCTAACACTAGGCCCTCGGCGCTGCTCGGAGAGGGCCTCACGGAGGCCTGAGTGAGCAGATGGGGAGAAGGACGGTTGAGCAGGCAGGTGGTGGGTGAAGGGATGGGGGGATGGATGGATACGGGGGTAGGTGGATGAGTGGGGGGATAGATGGATGGATGGATGGTGGATAAATGGATGGATGAAGGTTTGGATGGGTGGATGGATGGATGGATAGATGGACAGATAAATGAATGGATGGATGGTGAATAAATGGGTGGTCAGATAGATGGATTAGTAGGTGGTTGAGCAGGTAGATGGATGGATTCAGCAAACATCTCTTAAGTACTCACTCTGTGCCAAGCACTGGGGATACAGAGATGGAGGGCACCTGCTCTCAACCTCAGAGGAACTCACAGTCCAGCAGGGCAAAGTGCCAATCACTAAGTCAGCACATGGTACGCGCCATAACAAAAGGGAGGCAGCCATGGGCTCCGCAGAGAGAGGGGCTGTACAGACTGGCTCATCAAAGACTCCTGAGGTCCCCTG
>NW_006291729.1:1847268-1847840 GCF_000327345.1 Myotis davidii | reverse complement strand
CCTGTGGCCCCATGGCATCTCCAGAGTTCACTGCAGTTCTTTCCTTCCATGGGCCCTCTGCAGTCAGCACCCCTCCCCCTTCCTAGGTCAGCATCGCTGGGGGCCCCTTCCCTCCCCCGCAGAGTGGTTAAGTAGCACCAGCGCCAGAAGACACAACACTAACACCAGGTAACAGAAGTGAGGAGGTGGCCCGTGGTGCACGTTAGCAGGGCGTGCAGTGAGACGGGGGTAGATTTGGAGTCAGAGACCCCGACTGGTGAATTCCAAGTTCAACAACGGAGTCGCTAACTTGGGAACGTACCTTGTTTCCACTGAGTCCTAGTTCGCCCGTATGTAAACGGGAACATGGGAACGTCCACACAAGAGGAGCATTTGGGTTAAATGAGAACTGAAGGCGAACACGCCTCCCACGGTCTCTGGCCCACGGACATCCCGCCCTCAGGGGCGATCGCTGGCCTCCCGCTCCCTGGGGCCTGGGGACACCAGCCACTTCCCAGCATTCTGTTGTATCAACCCAACTCTCTAGCCCTGGCCCAGGCTCCTGATCAAAGATTCCTTCCTCCACTCCTCCC
>NW_006291729.1:1839045-1847104 GCF_000327345.1 Myotis davidii | reverse complement strand
TTTTCAGCACGCAGAGGCCAGGCGAGGAAAGCACTCGCAAACGCTGGGTACTGGCTGCGTGGGAATTAATTACTGTAAGGACAACACTGTTCTTTTTTTTTATTATTGATTTCAGAGAGGAAGGGGAAGGGAGAGAGAGATAGAAACATCAGTGATGAGAGAGAATCATGGACCAGCAGCCTCCTGCACGCCCCCTACTGGGGATCGAGCCCGCAACCCGGGCCTGTGCCCTGACCGAGAATCAAACTGTGACCTCCTGGTTCGTAGGTTGCGATGCTCCATCACTGGACCACGGCAGCTGGCTGATTGTTATTTTTTAAAAACAAGACTGAGAACCCTCGATGAACTAGAATGATCAGGAAAGGGGATGATCCGGTCCATTTAAGTTTCTGCTGAGTCAGAATAAAACTCCAACCCAGGGTTACAGAAGCTCAGAAAATGGAAGAAACCCTGTTAGCTAAGGAGATCAGGGAGGACTTCCCGAAGGAAGTGGACCTTAGAGGATGACAAAGAGGCTCCTGGGACAGCTGATGGGGCGGACCCCGCCATCCAGGTGACCTCGGGGATCTCGGCAGTGGCTGTGTGTTGTGTCTACACCCAGTGCTGAAAGGTGCTGGGAAATGTTTAAAGGGACAGAGGAGGCTGACGAGCCCTGAACCCACTGGCCCACCCGAAGGGGCCAACCACACATGACGTCCCTCCTGATGTGATACAATAGGTGTCATCCTCGGACAGCTCTGGCCAAATGCCGAGCCTGAATCTGACCAAGGCTCTACAGCAAACTCCCACCTGGCTGACCAAGGTCAACAACAGCCCCATGGTGCAATCCGGAAGGTTGAAAACTGCAAGAGCCCAATGACCTGGTGTTTTCAACAAATAAATGGCAAGGGGGGTGGGGGGGTTGAGGGATTGTTATGGATCCAAAATGCTTTAAGGGACGGAGCAATAAAATGCAACACACAGGCCTTGTTTGGATCCTGACTCCAAAAACAACTCAACCGCAAAAACACATTAATGAAGCATCAGGGGCAAGCATGTCACACTCAAAGGCTCACACGGGCCAAATAAACAAGGTTTAAGTGTATGTGGGCCGCAAAAAACAAAAGCTTCCATTTTCATAGAAACGTGGGTTTATTTCAATAGAGACATGCTGAATGCAAAGGGCTGAAATAAATGAGTCACTGTTAACATAAAACAATAGAACATTTTAATAAAAATTAATATTTTTTATTGGTCACTAACTTACCAGACACTGAATAACTGCACAAATAAGCGTAACGCAAATAAACCTATTTTTTCTGTTCTCCAAAAGGAAAGTATTTCCTGTTGCAAACAAGTCAGTACAAGACTAACGACGCAGCAATTGGCCGCTAAAATACTCGCTGCTGGTATTAGTGGAGAGAAATGGTGCACCTACGCGTAAGGCGCGTAAGGGAAATGAATGCAACACGATTATGGTCATTAGTCATTAGCGAACGTTGTAGTTTGTTAATAATTATGCGTAACAGGATATTGTAAAAACTAAGTCACGAAATTTTTATTAAAACGTTTCTTACATACCGTTCTATTGGCTGGGCCACAAAAGTATTCGTTGTGGGCCACATGCAGCCTGCGGGCTGTGAGTTTGACCTGCTTGATCAGGGGAAACTGAACACTAACTGGGTATTTGGGATAAAAAGGAACCGTTATGGTCCTAGCTGGTTTGACTCAGTGGATAGTGTCAGCCTGCAGACTGAAGGGTCCAGGGTTCAATTCTGGTCAGGGTACATGCCCAGGTTGTGGGCTCGATCCCCCGTAGGGGGCATGCAGGAGGCAGCCGATCCATGATTCTCTCTCATCATTAATGTTTCTATCTCTCCCTTTCTCTCTGAAATCAATAAAAATATGTATTTTTTTAAAAAAGGAATCGTTATGAGTGTTCAATTTGAATGTGATGATGGAACTGTTGTTATGTTTCTTAAAAAGGGGCTGCCCGTGGAGAGACACACCAGGTGTCTGGAGGAAGCTGTGTGTCAGGGATTTGCTTTAAAATAATCCATCAGGGAAGAGAAAACTGTTGGGGTCCACGTGTTGCTGTTTTTGAAATACCAACTACACAAAGGGAGGCTTATTATAATGGTCTCTTTCCTTTTGCTGTGTAGTTTACAGTTTTTCATCATTGAAGTCTGAAAAGGAGACTCTGCCCAAACTATGTCCCTGTCAAGAGGGACCTTCCCCCACAGGAAGCTCTCTGGGACCCTGCCCCCCAAGGGGTTCCTCCTCACCCCTGCAGGGACGGTGCGTGGACCCCTTCCACGGCCATGCCAGCGGCCAGCCCAGGCCCTCTTGTTTCCTCCTCCCCAGTACACATCACAACATGGAAGCGTAAGAATCTTGGACTAAATGAGTGAAGGAGAGAGAGGGGACTCTAACACCCTTGGGAAAAGCCACCTCCAATTCCTCACCAATTGCAGAGGCACCTGGTCTAATGAAAAATAACAAATATACCAGCTAAACCTCTGATTGATCTCCATTGGCCACAGCGGGTCTCTCCTCATCTAACAGGACGCCGCTGGCCCAGGGAGGTGCCAGGAGAGCAATGGCCGGAGAGGGGCTCTGATGCGCGGGCCTGAGGGGCTCTCATGATGGGCCCTTCTGATGAGAGAGTGGCTGGGTCCCTTCGGCCACGGACACAGGCTCCATCCCCAGAGGAGCCGTGTGCACAGCCTGGCCGGCCTGCCCTGGCCCAGCTGAGAACTAACTGCCCGCGTCTACATCCTCTCCCTCCCCAACCTCGCTCCTCAGGGCCAGGACCCCCAGCATCTGCTCCAAGCGAGGACGGAGGGAAGCATGCGGGTGCATGAGGGAAGCTGCAACATTCCCGCTGGGCTGCAGAGAAGGGTCTCACCGAACGGGGACCAGTCTCGTTCCCCCTCCTCCAGGTGAGGAAACCCCACCGGAGGGGTTCCTGGGGCAGCCCGAGGACCTCCAAATCCTGATTCCATTCTGCCAACCACAGGGACCAGAACTCTAAGAAAACCCACAGCACACAGTCATGTTCCATTTTCCAAACACATCTTACACATCCATGATGCATCGCACACGTCCATGGCCGCAAGGGAAATGCTTATTTCTAAGCACACACCACAGGCAACCCTCCCCACGTGACATGCAGGATTCAATGAATTTAATCTCCCAAGTGGCCCCAGAGGTGAGGACACGGACACGGGTCGTTAACTATGCATCCACCTGGCAGCCTTGAGAAGACACTGGTGCCCAGGGATCAAGCCCCTGTCACTCACCTCTGCCCTCTCAGGGGCCGAGAAGGTGGCCTTCCCCCACACCCACCCAACACACACACATACCTGCACACGCACACACACATGCACACACACATGCAGAGGGAGGAAGAAGATGGGGCTCTTCCGGCGAATGAATGGAGAACCAGAAAATCTGAACTGAGTTGCAGCCTGTGAATGCCTGACCCTCTCGCTTGGTCCCCTGACTCGAGGACAGAACTGGAGCCAGAGCCCGGGAGGGTCCCACAGCAAAGGAAGAGGTGGCGCTGGTCTCTCTCCAGCTGCCATGAACATGGCAGGCGCCTGTCAAGTGCTTTGGGCCACGTGCGCAGCGTTGGGGAGCAGAGAGCATCCCCCCTACTCTGCTATCCCGGACTCAGGGCCTGCCCGCGTCCATGGTGCTCACACTGAACGCTCTTTCCGCCAATGCTTGGTGCGGACAGTGAGTTTCACACAGGGGAGAGGGCAGGGGTCAGAGCACAAGGCGGACATAGGGAGGATTCTCAGAAGACCAGGACTCCCTCCCCGGACTTCCCGGGGGGCAGGGTGTGGATAGGGGAGAGGAAGGAGGTCGCCCCATCCCTGGGCCTTGAAATGAACGAGTTCTCGAATTCTTGCAATAAAGGAGTAGCTTTAGGGAAGGCACCATGGCGATACCAATCACGGCGACTGCCTGGAAAAGCGCACACTGACGCCCAGTCCCCGGGGCTGCATCTGGACCGGGGCCCAGGAGGGCACCTGGGGGCCCAGGAGAAAGCTGGGGGCCACGGTCCGGCCGCCAGCTGCGCCCGCTTTTGCATTCAAAGGCTGGGAGGAAGCCTCGCAGAAACCTCACGTTTTCAGAGGCAGCTTGAAAAGACTGAGTTGGGGGGCAGCCCACTGACCTGACCCCACTCCCACCCCCGCCTCAAACTGCTGCCCACCAGCCCGCACACCTCCAGACACCCCCTCCCAAGGCACTCGCCACACGCGCTGAGCCCCCCGATGCTCAGGCAGAGGCCTGGGTCAGGACAAACCTTCCTCCCCACAGCCTTGCAGCTCCCACCAGCTCATCCTCAGTTCAAGTTCCAGGCCAGGAAGTAAGTCTCTTACTTAAATGACACTTTTGAAAAGTTCCTGTTAGCAGGCCGGTAATTTTACTGACAACGTTTTTGGTTGGCACAATAAGAATTCTTGGCAATGCCCTCGCGGTCCCCGGTCTGTCTCTTGCTTCAACACCGTTTTGCCTCAGGCCCCTGCCCTGCGTGGCGCCCAGTCCCCACCTGCAGAACCACCTCCGGGACCAGCCAACACGCCCTTTTTTCTGCCTGAACTCCTTTTTGCCAACAACCAGGAGCCCCCAAATCCGTCAGAAGGAGCCTGGCCCGGCCCTTGGGGAGCTGCAGACCCTCAGCTCTGCGGCTTCCTGGGGAACCACTTCCGGGGCGAGGAGGTGAAGCTCATCAAGAAGATGGGTGACACCTGCCTCACCTCCGCAGGCTGCCGGCCCCCAGGCTGGGGGGGGCCAGTGTCTCCTCCAAAGGCACCCCCAGGAGCCTGTGGAGCCCGAGGCCTGTGGGCCCCACTGCCTCCCCTGGGGCCTGGCTTTTACCTGAGCTTCTCCCTGAAACGACTGGCCATTCTTTCAACCCCCTGAAGCCCCCTCCCAGGCACTGGACCAGGTGAGACAATAAAGCTTTTTGCAGGAAAAAAAAAATCCTTACTAACCAGGAAAGGCAACAATACCATTTTGATTTTTTAAAAAGAAACAGTTGTGCCCTGGCCACGTGGCTCAGTTGGTTAGAGCGTGGCCTAGTGCACCAGAAGGTTGTGGGTTTGATTTCTGGTCAGGGCACATAACTAAGGTTGTGGGTTCGATCCCAGTTGGGGCACATACAGGAGGCAACCGATCAATGTTTCTCTCTCACTTTGATGTTTCTCTCTCTCTCTCTCTCTCTCTCTCTCTCTCTCTCTGCCAATGAAAGTGTGTCCTCCAGTGAGAATCTCTTTTTAAAAAGGTAACAATTCTATATTGTAAGGAAATTGCATAAAAAGGATGTAAGATAGAATACTCCGCAGATATCAAACTTTGTGTAGTACAATTTTTAGAGTAATGGCATGGATAAAGTCTCCTAGCACACCTACAGGGAAACAGTGTGCCAGGAGGATAGTATTATTTTATAAATCAAGAACTTCCCCAAAATGCTTCAATGGTTATTTCTAGGGAGAGGAATTACAGTCTTTTGTTTTGAATTTTTCTGTGTTGTATGTTTTCAGCAGTTAACACATATAATGTCTTAACTTGGGGGGAAAAAATGCTTTCTAATCTTTTTATCAGATAAGTAAATAAATTTTCCCCAGAAGAAAACAGGGGACTGGCGTAAATGGTTAATGCAAATATTATTGATTGGCTCTTGCCTGGCGTGAACGGCATGATGGGAGTTCTGCTCTCCAGGGTTCCCTGTGGGGAGACCCTGACACAGTCGGGGCAAAGGACAGGGCCAGATAACAGTGTTTGGACGCGTCTTTGATGTCCTCAGCCATCAGCCTGGACAGCGGGAATGGAAACAAAGCCTCATCCTGGCCGGCCTGGCCCCGCCGCCCTCAGGCGCCCACCTTCTGGCCCTGCTGGCTTTCCCAGCATTGGCGCCTGGTCAGCGGGCCAGAGCCTCTCTCCTCACTGGGCCAGTGAGAGAACCTCCCCCCTCCCCCCAAAACAGCTTTGGGTCTTCCCGGCCCAGCTCAAGTGAGAATGAAGTGTTTACAGGGATTCTCTCAGGCTATGGGGATTCCAGGTCAATTTTAACTGTGCTATCTACTTTTTCTCCAAGAAACATGTTTGTGTAAAATAAAAACCTTTTAAAATAATGATAATTTTTAAAAATGTCAGCCCACGCTTCCAAAATTGCGCTGGAGTCCTGTGTGTTCCGTGCACAGATTTTAACACGGCCGGCCATGAGCTGGGAGCACGTGATGGGGGATGGGGCGCTGAAGCCGCGTGGTGGGGGATGGGCGGAGGCCTCACAGGAGCTGACAGCTGCCATCAGCCAGAGGTCAGCAGGGCCGCAGCTGTCGGGAGACAAAGTGGGAGCCTGACCAGGTCCAGCCCATGCCCACCACAAGGTCAACGCCACCCAAGGTCAGTGTGCCCCAGCCTGACCCGGGCACCCACTGTCGCCACCCCTGCCTGGAGAGGAAGGCTGTCCAGCTGCAGGGCAGCAGTAAAAGGCCACAGGAACTCGGCCTCCCACCCCCGACATCCCCTGAGCCCTGGCCTGCACCCCCACCTAGCCTCCACCACGTCCTGACCTTCGGCGTCCGCAGCTGAACAGCCTATGGGCCTCCTGATGCCTAGAATTGGCTAGCTAGCAGCTCCAATTTACTGCACAAAGTTGCGGCACTTTTTTTTTTTTTAATCCTCACCCGAGGATATTTTTCCATTGATTTTTTTAGGGAGAATAGAAGAGAAAGGGAAAGACAGAGAGAAATATTGATGTGAGAGAAACACATCGATTGGTTGTCTCCTGCTTGCACCCTGACCAGGGTCTGGGCCGGGGAGAAGCCTGCAACCAAGGTATGTGCCTTTGACCAGAATCGAACCCGGGACCCTTCAATCTGGAGACTGAGCTCTATCCACTGAGCCAAACCGGCTAGGGCTTAGGCACTTTTATGGCTCAATATATTTGACTCACACGCATGAGCTCCTTGTTTTATCCTTGCTAATAAAGAGCACCACTTCTTAAAATCTTATAAGAAATCAATGCAAAAGCAATTCGATGGGGGGGGAGGGGTCGCCTTCATGGTGCTGGAACAATTGAACACCCACAGGCAAAGAAATGGCCCGTGACCTAAACCTTTACACTTTACACGAAAGTCAACTCGAAACGGATCCCGGACTCCAACGCAACACATAACACTATAAAACTTTCCAGAAAGAACACACAGTTGAAAATGTCCGTGATCCAGGTGCTTTGTTCATCAGACATCCGAGTGGGGACCGGGCTGGGACCACTCCCTGCTGCCCCTTGCCCTTGTCGCCCATGAGAAAGCCCCTGGGAACTGGCCGGCTTCGTACAACAGTAACGGAGATTAGCAGGGGGCACCCAAGGGCCTGGTCTGAGCCTGTTCCTGCCCACCCACGTAAATGACCTCAGATAAATATACACCGCGGGGTTAAAAACCCCAACGAGGCCCTGGCCGGTTTGCTCAGTGGATAGAGCGTCAGCCTGCAGACCAAAGGGTCTCGGGTTCGATTCCGGTCAAGAACACGGACTTTGGTTGCAGGCTCCTCCCAGGCCCGGGCCCTGGTCGGGGTTCATGCAGGAGGCAACCAATCAATATGTTTCTCTCTGTCTTTCCCTCTCTCTTCCACTCTCCCTAAAAATCAATGGGAAAATATCCTCGGGTGAAGATTAACAAAAATAAAAATAAAAATCCCAACGAGGCATTTTTGTTCCCTTCCATGGTGATCGAATCGTTGACAGAAGACCCCTTTGGCGACTCTAGTCCCAACCCAAGACGGGCTTTGCTCATCTGTAAAACGGGACCACCGTTTCGTGCACCGCAGGGCCAGTGTGAAAGGCAGAGGACAGGGTGCACCAGGCAGATGCACTGAAAAGACTTCCATGCGCTAAAGGCCCAAGGAGTGATGACTGTAATAATTATTATCCGGTGATCACGTGGACCTGAAAACAGTGGCATGAGAGGTGGGTGTGAATCCATGGAAAACTCACCTGGGTGAGCGCCTTGCTTTACTCTTCTCTTGCATTTCCTTCCATACTCCCCCCCCCCCCACCCACCCC
>NW_006291729.1:1835942-1838887 GCF_000327345.1 Myotis davidii | reverse complement strand
CCATTGTGCTGGGTGGGTGGGTGGGTGGGAGGCTCCACGGTGAACAAAGGCCCTCGATCCTTCCAGCCCCTGCCATGCACGGGGGCCGATCAGACCTCCAACAAATAAATATGTAGTTACAGCTGTGGTGTGTCACACAAAGCGGTTCTCAACCCACTTTTCCAATGAAAATTCCCTCCCCATATCCCTATTCAGA
The DNA here is from genome assembly GCF_000327345.1 of Myotis davidii. Lineage (NCBI taxonomy): Eukaryota > Metazoa > Chordata > Mammalia > Chiroptera > Vespertilionidae > Myotis > Myotis davidii. The sequence goes on along the minus strand of NW_006291729.1, from coordinate 1,838,691 downwards.
AATAGTTTATCTCACAATTTCTTTCCAAAATCTTTTTTTAGCCACCCCCACCCCGCCCCCAGCAGCTGTCAGTCTGTTCTCGGTATCTACGAGTCTGTTTCTATTTTGTTTGTTCGTTTATTTTGTTCTTTGGATTCCACGTATAAGTGAAATCATATGGTATTTGTCTTTCTCTGTCTTCGCTTAATCCCCTCTAGGCCCATCCACGCTGTGACAAATGGTAAGATCTTTTTGAGTCAAGAACAGGTAACTAGTCATCAGGGTTCCTGATCGACCAAAGATCCCCAACTCCACAGTTAAGACCACCCTGCACCCAGGGAAGAAGTCTGCCGTTGATCAAGATTTACAGACAGGGTGGTGGGGAAATGCACAATTCCCAGCAGGCTTTCGTTTCTGTGTTTGTTTTAAGTTTATAGACCCCTTGGCTACCCTCATAGGCTAGTGGTTCTCATGGCAGAGTCCTGGCCACCCCTCCCCGCAAGCTGCTGAGTCAGGCTGGAAGGAGCCTGGGAATCTCCACTTTGTACAAGTTTCCTGGCGATGCTGAGGTGCGGGTCCAAGAGCTCTGAGCTGAGAACTGCCACCCTAGACTGAAAGGCAGACCTTATGCTTGAACAAAGTTAAAGCAAGAAGGAAGCTAATCGCTTACCTAGGCCACCCTCTCAGGTGGACAGACGATACCGAGCCCAGAGGTGAGAACCTGGCCTCTCAAGGTCAAACTCTCAGGTCACTGGCCTTTGGGTCACACAGCCTCCAGGCAAACCCACCTCCTGCGGAGCCCCCCAAGACACGCCCTTCTCATCGCTTCCGAGGAAAACTCATGGTCAAAACCTCAGGGGTATGGAATAGTATGTCTTGAATTTGCATAGAAACGCAGTGGAGCTGCAGCGTGGAGAGGGAGAAGTTAGAAGAAACAAAACTGACAAAATGTTCACAATTTCTGAAGCTGAGTGATGATCGCAAAGACGTTCATTAAATATTTTTCTACTGTGGTAGATGTCTCCAGTGTTCCATAATAAATTATTGGGAACCTGTTGGATCCAGTTTGTCATGCACATCTCTGAGAAGACTCGGCTTCCCCACACAGTCCTGGAAACATGCTGCCCCCCAAAAAGAAGATTGTAAACATCTGTGACGTGCCAAGCCGCGGCTGGCACTAGTGGAATTCAGACAAAATTAAGGCACAAATTTCTGTCCTCAAGAAGCCCGTAATTTGGGTAAAGAACACCCTGGATTCTCTAATTAAAATATGGAGTCCGTGAACCGGACACAGTTCTCTTTAAAGGGGGTTTCTAGTGTCAAGTAAAGTGGTAATATGAGAGGGGACATCTACCCTGCCAGAGCTGCTGTGAGTGCTGGCTAATGGTTCTCAGCTTCTCTCCGGAGAACTGCCCTCTCCTGAGGGGGTGATCAGCTTCCTACTCAGCACGAAGTTTTTGGACAGACTATAAGCTCTCCTATAAAAAAAATGACATGACAAAAACTCAGATATTTAAAGTGTAGCTGCAAAGTACCCACCCAGTAACAGATTACAGGTATTGGTCCAACTGGCTATTTTCATCAGTGAAAACCATTTTAAGCCACAAGTAAATTGTCTAAACCAGGGGTGGGCAAACTTTTTGACACAATGGGTTCTTAAACTGGACCGGAGGGCCGGAACAAAAGCATGGATGGAGTGTTTGTGTGAACTAATATAAATTCAAAGTAAACATCATTACATAAAAGGGTACGGTCTTTTTTTTTCTTTTTCTTTTTTAGTTTTATTCATTTCAAACGGCCGGATCTGGCCCGTGGGCCGTAGTTTGCCCACGGCTGGTCTAAACCATCTGCAATAACAAGAAAGGCCAGGATGGAATTTCAGCTTAACCGGAGCTTACTTCTTACTCCATAAAGCATACTGGTTCTGTGTGGAACGGATAACATCCCGTTTCACACTGTAAGCTCCAGACAACCCAGGTTTCGGCACGAAAGGACCTGTAGGTACATCTCCTCACCGGTGCTTCATTCAGTTGTTTCACATTTGAAATTTGGTTTTTGTTTCCTGGAAACAAACTTTTCTGGAAAAGCCCGAAAAACAGTCGTCTGGAAGCAACAGCTTGGCGATCACGAACCCTTCAAACCTACCCAGAGATGTAGGAGGTTCTAAGAAGATGGTTAGCGCCAACTATACTTTATACAGAGCTTTACACTCCAGAGTGAAATTTAAAAAAAATAGAGGTGGAATCTGAATTGGCCTTTAAAACTTCCAAAACCTTTTTCCTACAAAGTAGTGCGCACCAGGCGACACTATCACAGCATAGGGTTGTCCTCCCCCAAAAAGTATACACACTTTACAGCTGACAGCTCCATGGATGGTTCTTCCTTCTCAGACTTAACCCCTTGGGATGAATAATTATTCAAAGTGTGTATACATTTTGGGGGACACCCTGATACGAAGTTCAGGGCCCTCCTCCTCCGGCGACTAACACCCAGGATTAAACGCATCTCGCTGGGAATACAAGTTTTTATTCAAGTTCATTGTGCACATTTCTGGTTTCACTGAGATACGAAGAAACCTCTCAAGCTCCGAAGGACACTTACCTCCGTAATACAAGTTTATTAAAGAAAAGTGTCAGCGTACACACCAGCGGTTCCGCTCCTGCTGGTCCTGAGCCAGGGACAGCACAGGGCCCGGCGTCCTGGCGGCGGCGCGCGCGCCCCCCTGGACTCCAGGGAGCAGCCTTTGTTCCCAGGACCCCACACCCGGCGC
>NW_006291729.1:1834813-1835676 GCF_000327345.1 Myotis davidii | reverse complement strand
TGAAGGCGCCCCTCCAAGACGGTCCCCGGAGCGCCCTGGGGAGAAGCCCATGTCCCCCCGGGCCCCAAGGGGTAGGAGATGGAGCTGCCACCTCGGGCTTCGGAACACAGAGACACGCGCGTGCACGCGCACCCTCCAAATAGGAATCCTTGCTGTCACTGTCATTTTTATTAGCTCTCACCAATGGAACGCTGCTCTCCATGTGCCAAGCGCGTCTCTCCTCTCTCTCTCTCTCTCTCTCTCTCTCTCTCTCTCTCTCTCTCTCTCTCTCTCTCCCCCTCCCCCGCTCCCCCTTCTCACGCGCGCGCACACACAAGCACGAGGCAGCAGCACCCAGGTCCGCAGGTATCCACGGGGGCTGGGGCTGAACCCTGAAACTTGCGCGCCTCCCTCACGGGTCCGGCCCGGGAAGTGCCCACGTCCCGCGCGCCCCGCGTTTGGGCTCCTCCGTCCGGCGGACTGGGCAGGGCGGGTGACTAAATTTAGGAAATAAGAGTTCACATACTATTACAAGTAACTTTGTCTGAAGTCATTAGCCAAGCACAGAAAGAAAAATAAATGTAAAAAACATAGATTAGCATACATGTGTTCAGATAGATATATTTTCTTTGTAATATTTCATGCCCTTACTGGGAATTGAGTCTACAGCCTGGGCATGTGACCGAGAGTTGAATTGGCAACCTCTTGGTGCATGGGACAATGCTCAGCCACTGAACACCACCAGCCAGGGCTATAAATGCGTTTTAAGGAAATGCCCAACTCCGCACCCGAGGTGCCAGGCACCGGGCGAGGTGCGCCGCCGCGCTCAGGAAGTGTCCATTCCTTCCCGGTTCTGCGCGAAGGGCCCCCCTTTTCCCCCAGCG
>NW_006291729.1:1825439-1834518 GCF_000327345.1 Myotis davidii | reverse complement strand
CTGCCCAGGTCCGGGAGCGGCCGCCTCTGCGTGAGGCTAGCAGAGGAGGAGGAAGATTCTGGAAACACGGGCACCTGGGTCTGGGTCCCAGGCAAATCTCCTGGACATAGTGTTGGTCAGAAGAACGAAGGAAGGAAGGGAGGGAGGGAGCGAGGGAGGGAGGAAGGGAGGGAGGGAGGAAGGAACAACCTGAGAAGTGTTTGCAGACCTCGCTGGGGACTGGTGCTGAGGTGGTCCGGAGCCCTGAGCACAGGGCAGCAGTAAAACTCGGAGATCTTTCTTTCTTTAAGGAATGACCGGGATGGTTTCAGGAACCTGCAGGGGGTGCAGAACTAGTCAGCCAGCCAACCCTGTCCACTCGTGGCCGCTCCCTCCCACGACCCCCATGTGGCCATGGACCTAACAGTGTCCGTGCAGACAGGGGAGGCCGTCAAGGTTGAATGAGGGGATAGCCCCCAGCAAGTGAAAACCCACAAGTCCTCGGGGCACATATTGCCCGAATGGATCTCTGCACATCTCCGTGCTATGATTGGCAACACCAGCATTTTCCTTTCCTCCTAATGAAATATTCCGAACACACCTCAGCAGGGAAATTCACATCTTGAGCCCCTGTGTGCCCAAGCCGGTCCTGACGCGCAGCCATGCTTGCTTGAGATGTTCGTGTAAGAAATAAATCGCAGTATAGTCACAGTCCCTGGACAGCCCTCCCTGGTCCCTGATCCCAATTCTTTGCTCCCTGCCCTACCCCCCACCCCCACGCAGTGTTCTCCCCAAACATCCCATCCATGTTTTGATGCTATTACTACATAAGCATGTGTTCATCAACGAGGTAGAGCATGGTTATCCGCTTTACAACATTCTCTGTGTTATCGTCCTCTGTGCTTTGTTCTGTAACGGGTCCGTTTGTTTCGCTCAGTACAATGTAAGATCCATCTAACCATGCGCAGAGCTCCCCGTTACTCATTTTCACTGCCAACTAGTATTCCACTTGTGTGAACATGGCACAATTCCTATGTACATTCTTCCGATGGACATTTGAGCTGGTCCAGTTTCTCATGGTTACAAACATGACTGCAGCGAACACTCTTGAAACTGCATTCGTGTTCCTAGGGCACAGCCCATTTTTTTCAACAACGCCTGTAAACACATGGAGAGGCAGCTATGTTAACATTAGCCACTCTGTTTGTTCTGCGGTTTAAGTTCGTGCAACTGCTATACCGGTGTTCACTGTAAGAAATGCTGTCCCGCCCCTCACATTTTGACAGCTGCCATTTTATCAAATTATAAAATTCTACAGAACATGGGTTATTTCTTTCCTTGAAACCAACACGAAAAAGGAAGTCACTTTTAATAAAGACAAAAATATAATTTGGCTCAACCTCAGAATCAAAGTGCGTATAATGGTACTACTAGGGAAACATTACTCAGAAGATGCCCTATACCTTAGTTACCTAATACAATGGCTTTGGGGAAGCCATTTAATTCTGTTTTTGAATATCTATAATAAATCTTAGAAATGAATAGACTCCTACCAATTAAGAATTAACTAGATAAGAAATGAGATTCAATTTCTAAAAGTTGTGTATTTTTTCCTACATAATGAATCATCCTTTTGCTTCTAGCCATTAATTTAAGCATGAGAACCCATATATAATGATTAGATTTGCTTTACCTGAACTGAAGCTGACCCACTTACGTCTTTTTTAAAAAAGACTTTATTTATTTGTATTGGTTTTAGAGAGGAAGGGAGAGGGAGAGAAAGAGAGAAAAGAAACATCAATGATGAGAGAGAATCATTGATCGGCTGCCTCCTGCACGCCCCCCACTGGGGATCAAGCCCACACCCCGGCCTGTGCCTTTGACCGGAATCGAACCCGGGACCCTTCAGTCTGCAGGACAACACTTTATCCACTGAGCCAAACCGGCTAGGGCTTATTTTATGCCTTGACTGAACTTGAACCAAAACTTGAAAAAGTAACTTCAAGATACGTTCTTAAATGAGGAAAATCAACCTCGTTTAAATGTTGACAAGAATGGGAGCAAACTGAAGCCTCTGGCCAACCTGACACGTAGCAGGAGCGGTGGCTCTCCACCCACTCATCCAGGACGCCAGCGTTCCGGGAGGGGCCACGGGGCCGGCAGGCGATCAGACATGGCTCCTGGGCACGTTTGTTTCTTTGACCGGCATCATTCTCAAGACTCACACACATGCCCTTGTCCTCATACATGTTTCTCCTTCGTGTCTATGTGTGTGCTTCACACATGTATTCCTTACACACAGATCTGCTTCCTTAAATGCAGACAGCTAAGTGCTTAAACATCCATATGGCTCTTTTTCACATTTACATGCCTCACATTCTTTCCACAGACACCAATTCTCTCTCTCTCTCTCTCTCTCTCTCTCTCTCTCTCTCTCTCTCACACACACACACACACACACACACACTTTTTCACACCAGCATTTCTCCCCTTCACATATACATGCCCCTTGCATCCATGTTTCTGTTTCTGGCAGGCACTACTCTACTACTGTTTTCTTCATACCATGCATGCATTTTTCACACAACTGCACCCAGATACAAACTCCTCTCCCACGTCTGCATATGTATATATGTTTGCTTCACCCAGTCACACATGTACCTACATGTGCACAGTCTCCTTCCTTTCCTCCCGGGGCACAGACCGCGTCCTCTGGCAGTCACATGCATCCCAACCACCCACTTAAAATGCCCCAGGGTGGCCTGGGATGGAGCCTTGAGGGGCCTCATTTGTGTCCATCATGTAGTTTAGAATCATTTGTTATCAATATGCCCCGAGTTTTTATTAAAGGGGGGCTTCTGAATGGCTTAAGAGTAAAGTGTATTCTCTGTCAGTGATATAGCTCCAGGCTGTAACCCAGTTAATGTTCATGGTCACTTTCCGTGGGGAAGACGTTCCCCGGGCGTAGGAAGTGCTTGAGCCCAGCTTGCTTTCGTCATCCCAAAAGGTGCGTGGCGGGTGAATTCCTTTGCTGCTGTAACAAAGAACCACGACCCGGGTGGCTAGGACGACAGACATTTATCGGCTCTGAGAGCTGCCGGCTGGGAGCCCCCAACCCAATGTCAGCAGGATGGGGCCCACCTGCAGGCGCGAGGAAAGGTCTGTCCAGGCTCCTTTCCTCCTTGAATGGTAGGCGGCTGTCTCCCCGCGTCCCTTCCCATCGCCTTCCCTATAAGCGTACCTCTGTCCACGTTTCCTCTTCTCATGAGCATACCAGTTGCCTTGGACCGGAGCCCCCGCTAAGTCCTGGTAGCAGCAGGACCTAGGCTTGTGGCTGCACGTGGTGTGGACTAGATACTAAACTCCACCTTAATCAATAGCAACTCCGTGGCTAAAGGTATGGGGGTTCCCCACCTGGAACCTTACCCTGAAATCTGACTGCACCCGCTCTGCGCCCAATCCACCTCCGCTCTACCAGGAATACTGGCCACCCCAAATCCAGCGGCTCTGCTTGGCCGCCCTGAAGTGAAACTGCTCCACCTGGTGGCGAGTCCAGGCACTATTACTTCAGCCGATGAGAGACCAGCGTGTACCTGCCCTGCTAATGCCATCTTGGCGGGTATCAAATACTGGAGTAGACAAACAAGGGCAAGAGTCGGAGGGCACAGTTAGTGCAACAGGTAGATTTCATGGGGACAGTTCATGGGAGGTGAACATATAAGTCGAACATTTAACAATCAACAGGACATTAACAAACAAACCAAATTGTGCTTGTATAGGATTCAAGTGGACCGAATGTGAGAATTCAACTTTGATGGAACTCTTTAAAAATATAGTTGAGCCCTAACCGATTTGGCTCAGTGGAGCGAGCGTTGGCCTGCGGACTGAAGGGTCCCAGGTTCGATTCCGGTCAAGGGCATGTACCTTGGTTGCGGGCACATCCCCAGTAGGAGGTGTGCAAGAGGCGGCTGATGGATGTTTCTGTCTCATCGATGTTTCTAACTCTCTATGCCTTTGCCTTCTTTTCTGTAAAAATCAATATATATATAGTTGATAGAGGGGATAAATGGTGATGGAAAAAATAAAATAAACATATATATTATCTATATACACACATATATGTGTATGTATGTTTATATAGTTGCAACATAGTCACACCCTGACTGTTTAGCACTGCCCCCACCCAATGAGAAAAGATGGAAGTTATATAAAAGTTTGATTGGGAAGATGCTCCGTTCATATTTATTATGTGTACAGAAACGTTTTTCCAAAACATCCCATCCATGTTTCTATGCTGCAAGATGGGGATGAGATGGGGGACTTTTCAGAGTGTATGTCAATGTGTCTATTCAAAAAGTGAATTAAAATGCTTTTGTCTGTACCCTTTTCTTTGACCAAAATTTCTCAAAGGTCTAAAAACATTAACATTTTTTAAATAATCACATTGAAACCAATGTGATTATTGCCTAATACTTGGCCACTTTCTTTTCTTTGAGGAGAGGGTATTACAGTTTAACTTCACATTAAGTAAACGATAGGCTAACTAGCTAACAAAACAGAAGATTTCAAGTTTGCTGACTGTGTTTATTTTTTTTTCCCCAACACAATTCAAATGAATTGTAATCATGCTCCTACATACAGAAAATACGGAAGAAAATATTCAAATGGCTCATCTGAATTATTACCAACGGAGCTTTGCTGTGACAAAATCTGTAACGAAGTAAACCCGAGCCCCGCGGATCTGTGCCAGGTGCACGGTCAAGCATCTGACACTCTGAGCGCAAGTTTTCCGAAGTGGGTCCCATACCAACTAAGCTCCTGGGAATTCCCACTGCTGGCTCTATGGCACCCTTCCTCCCAGATAAAACGACTGTAAGCCTGCACTATTTTAGAAAATAAAAATAAAAAACAACTAAGAAAAAATGAGTTTCACCCAGCCTAAAATTCAAGCAGGAGGAAAAATAGAAGTTGCTAAACTTAGCAGTAATTTGATAACACTGAGTCAAAACAGAAGCCATTGCAAGGTGTGCTTAGAACACTTGATACAAAATGTTGCCTTTTTCTCTTGTGTTCTCTGGTTCTGCTCTAGACTTTAAACTGCAAGGTTAGCCGCAGCAGAGATGTTCATTTTTTTCGGATTCTGTTTTGTTACTTATAATGTAATGTAGCTATTGACGATGAAATGTTATTAAGGACATCAATCCAGGGGCTCACAGACCCCCTGGGGAGGAGGCTGGGGTGCTGACCTCATTGGGGGTTCGGGGAAGGCTTCCCGGGAAGGATGTCTAAAACGGGGAGTTTGCTAGAGGGAACATCAAAGGAAGCATGTTCTGGGCAAAGAACACAACGTGTGAGAAGACTGCAGTGACGCGAAGATTCCAAGGGATTGAGGGAAGATTCATGTGACCGGACCAGGGAACAGGACCTCACCAGTGTCCCCTCACAAGGTGGTCAGGGGCTCCTGATGGCTGGGGACTCGACCCCTGACCTCCAGCAGTGTGATTGGGCAACAGCCAGGCGGGAAGTGACCCGTGTCCAGGGGAGTGTGACACAAAGGACCCGGACAGATTTTACCAGGAAGCAGAGGAGCGATGCGGTGACGTCTGCGCTTCAGAGTCCCTGGTGATGGGGGGTCAACAGTTACCCAAGCCCTAGCCGGTTTTGCCCAGTGGTCAGAGCGTCGGCCCACAGATCAAGGAGTCTCGGGTTTGATTGCTGGTCAAGGGCATGTACCTGGGTTGCAGGTTTGATCCCCAGCCCAGGTCGGGGCGCATGCGGGAGGCAATCAATTGATATGTCTCTCTCACATTGATGTCTCTCTCTCTCTCTCGCTCTCTCTCTCTCTCTCTCCCCCTCCTCCCTCCCTTCCACTCTCTCTAAAAATCAATGGGAAAAAATATCCTCAAGTGAGGATTAAAACAAACAAAAACAAAAAAGAAAACCAGTTACCCAAATGTTTCCTTTGACAGTGACAGTGGAGAGTCCCGCGACAGCAACGACAGCAACGGGCGGAGAGATGAAGGAAGGAAGGAAGTAGGGAGCAATGAAAACAGTCGGGGAGCAGTGGGAACCGGGAGGGGAGGGCTGAAAGCCCCTCTGGAAATGGAGCTGACAGCCTTTGTGCCTCGAACTGGGGTTCACTGAGGCGGGCATCGCAGGTCACCTGGGACAGCTTGCGGGGGCGGGGGGAGGGGTGCCCTGTCGGTGCCTGTGGCCGCAGGAGCACTTTTTGCTTGTTTTATCCGACGCAGGAGGCCAATCTTGCTGCTATGTGGACAGCCTGGGTCCGTGTGCCTGGACCAATGAAAACTTCATGGCGAGCGTCCTCCCGCCAGCTCCCCGGAAAGCCGGTCGGGTTCTGAACAAAACCTCGGAACGAAGAGTTAACTGCCCTGCTCTTGTTCCGTTTGATGTCATTTTACAACCGTTTGCAGTCACCGCAGTCGGAGTCGGGAGCTCTGAGACTCGGGTAGAAAACAGCCCCCGTGAAATCGCGCCGTCCCTGCCACCGTGGAAGATGGACTGTGCACCCGACCGGCCGTGCCTCATCTCTAACACACATGTGCATCTTCACAACACAGACCCCGGGCCGAAGGTTAGACACTGGCCAGTGCTGACGCAGGCCTGGCTCCGGCGGGTTTGCGTCTTCCTCCTTCCATGCCCCCTCCTCTCTCAGCATCCTCCCGCCCTCCCTCCAACACTCCTCTCCTGCTAGTGTCTGTCCTCCTCTCAATTTCATAAAAAGCGTACTGATCCGGCCCTAGCAGGTTTGGCTCAGTGGATAATCGGCCTGTGGACTGAAAGGTCCCAGGTTCGATTGTGGTCAAGGGCACATGCCCGGGATGCGGGCTCGACCCCCAGTAGGGGGCGTGCAGGAGGCAGCAGATCAATGATTCCTCATTGATGTTTCTCTCTCCCGCCCCCTGCCTCTCTGAAATCAATAAAAATATATGTGTTTTTTTAAAGTGTACCGATCCTGCCAGGAAAAGACCATCTTTTCTCTCTAAGGCAAGTCACCTCCCTCCCTTCTGGGTTTGACTAAATGGCCTCCAGAATCACTTCCTGCCCCAGCGTTCCATGACCAGCCGGTTCCACACAGAAAACTAATGGGGAGCAGTCCGGCTGCCACCCTGTCTCCTCCGCATCTTCTACACATCGCGTCGTAAATCAGCGAGTGAGATACAAGATGCCTTCATGAGCCCATTAATTAGGGGTCGTTTATTGCGTGGCCCAGAGGGAGGTGTTTCTTCCAAATCCCTGAGCAAAGTCACACAGGAAGTTTCTTGTATTTATACCTTTTGAGCTTCTTTGCAGATTTTACAAAGAGCTCTGTGTGAGTTATTGTCACAGACAGTTTGTAACCTTGGAAACATAAAGAAGAAACATTTGGCATAAGAATATGGGAATTTTTTATCAATATTAGTCCCTTACGTTAGATGGCCAGCTTGCAAGGTCAGACAGTTAAGCTTTTATCTTTTTCTATTATTCAAACTAAAACAGTTATTTTATAGAATAAGAGACTGTCTAAAAATGACAGAGTTTACAGAACAAGGGACTATCTCTCAATAGCAGAGAATTCCAGACAGCACTTTTTATACAAGATGGAGGTTGCTATGCATCCTGTACACGCCTCTTCTTCCTCCAGCTCCGGTGGCAGGATATGTGTGCAGCAGCCACTGTGAGACAGCCATCACCAGACAGGTAAGGAATGTCCGATATGACCCCTCAATCGTACGTTTCCCAAGTCAGTCTCTTCTGCTGTCCCCCATCCACGCCACCATCCTTGTACACATATTTGCTGAGCGCCTGCTAGGTCTCCCAGATCTTCCACTCCACACTGCCCCCTACTCTCAGCAGGTGGCCGTGGCTGCACAAGGCGTGAACTCAACTCAACTTCCTGCCAAGTCACAGGTATTGTAAGTGCCCCGACTTCCCACTGCCACCCCCATCCTGACCCACACCCCACTTTCACTCACCCGGCTCCGTTTCTGGCTGCAGACAATCCAGTCAGCTCTCACGGGCCTTCTCGAGGATGGGCAGAGCAAATCAATCCGTTGCGGTATCAAATCCTGCCCCTGCCACTTCCTGGCCAGGACTTGGCATCATTTTTGTAATCTTCCTGATCTGTAAATTGGGCAGAAAACCACACCCACCTCTCAGTTCTAATATAAGAACTGAATGAGAAAAATGCATGCAGAGCATTTAGCAGAATCCGAATGCAGAATTCACACCTCGTTTATTCAAAGCAACCGTTCCTGGTCTGCAGAGCCTGCCTTCTCCCAGACTCTGGTTGGTAAAAGCATCTTTTTCTTTCTTTTCCTTAAATATATTTTTATTGAATTTTCAGAGAGGTAGGGAGAGGGAGAGAGAGATAGGAAAACCAATGATGAGAGAGGATCATTGATTGGCTACCTCCTGCACACTCCACACTGGGGTTTGAGCCCCAACCCGGGCATGTGCTCTGACCAGGTCAACTCTCAACCGCTGCGCCACCCTGGCAGGGCGGTAAAAGCATCTTTTAACTGCTCTGGGAAGTCTCCATTCTGCAACAAAACCCAACCTTCCAGAGACTTCCCCTAGGGTAGCCTTCATTTGAAGTCATTCATTTAGCAAACATTTACTGAGCACTTATATTTGCCAGATACGGTGCTACATGCTGGAGATGTGAAAATTAGAGAATGCCTCTGACCTCAAGCGGCTTATGGTTTGGTGGGGAGATGACTTCCTCCAGAAGCTCCCCTGCCCACCCCAGCCTGCGTGAGTGCAACCCCTGCATTAATGCCCTGGCACCGATGCTGTCCTCCACCCTGTCCTTACCACAGTCCACGCCTTTCAGTTTCAAACGTGTGCTTGCTCCTGCGCTAAGTAATCTGCATTCATTAATTCATGTAATCCTCACAACGACCCTATGAGGTAGGTACTGTCATTATTCCCATTTAGCAGAATAGGAAACTGAGGTACGGGGCAATATGGTAACCTGCTTCAGGTCTTGTACATTTAGAAGGAGCCAGGATTTGAAAATACCCACCTTCCCGGTTCCCTTCCCGGGATCCCAGCTCCGCCTCTTCCTTCGCCCTCGCATCCCGTCCCGGATCCGCCG
>NW_006291729.1:1807821-1824964 GCF_000327345.1 Myotis davidii | reverse complement strand
CTCTGCACCCCATCCCCTCTGCTCCCGGTCCCCTCTGCACCCCGGTCCCCTCTGCACCCCGTCCCCTCTGCTCCCGGTCCCCTCTGCACCCCGGTCCCCTCTGCTCCCTGGTCCCTCTGCACCCCGGTCCCCTCTGCACCTCGTCCCCTCTGCACCCCGGTTTCTCTGCACCCCGGTCCCCTCTGCACCCCGGTACCCTCTGCTCCCAGGTCCCTCTGCACCCCATCCCCTCTGCTCCCCAGTCCCTCTGCACCCTGGTCCCCTCTGCTCCCCGGTCCCCTCTGCGCCCCGGTCCCTCTGCTCCCCGGTCCCTTCTGCTCCCCGGCCCCTCTGCACCCTGGTCCCCTCTGCTCCCCCGTCCCCTCTGCTCCCCGGTCTCCTCTGCACCCTGGTCCCTCTGCTCCCCGGCGGAGAAAAATGGGCTCCTTTCCTGCAAAAGGTTGATTCCCTTTATTCTTGCTCTAGACTTGATGCGATGTGTTTCCTCCTCCTTGGTCATCGGGGTGGGGATGAATCCTGCATTTCCCATTTCTCCCGTGTTTTCTATTTCTCTGCTGATTTCCTCCCATAACTGCCTCTGTGCCCAGTCCCCAGGGGGACTCGATGCACGAAAGTAGTCGAATGACACGGTCTTACTTAGCTCCTCACAGCGGCCCTAAGAGGTTGTTACTCTTGTCTTGCAGTCGCCAGAATAGACCAGGAGGTGGCTGGCTGCCCGGGGAAGGCAGTAGGTAGGAAAACCTGGGTTGGACCTCGCTGTGTCTGATTCCAGACGGTAAACTCTTGGCTGCATCTTTAGAGATCCTTCCCACGCTTCGACATACCCTCCCATCGTCTGCATCGCTTCCCCTTCATAGCCACACTTTCTGGAAAAGAGTTGTTTGCATTCACCGTGCCCACTCGCTCATCTCTCCTTACCACCCTCACCCGCTGCGGGCGCCCTCTGCCCCCCGCCCAGCGCTCAGGCTGTTCTCACCCAGGAACAGCGTTGTTAGCTCCGCTCCGGGGGACGCTGCGCCCCGTGTCTCTGCGGCTCTGGTAGGACTGGCCGCTTGTTTCTGTTGGAAGCTCTCGCTGCTGAATGGTTTCTTTACCACCGCATCGCTGGTGCCCGTCTACCCCACTGGTCTCACCTGTGCTCCTCTGCCGACTCCCCTTCCTCTCCCTTCCGTGTGGGTGTCACTCAGGGCTGCCTTCCAGCCTCCCTTCCACTCTTCACGCGGGAAGTCATTCGCCACCAGCTCAGGACGTGTTACCCTCCGTGTTGGTGGTCTTCGTCTTTGAGCCGATGATGAAAGCTCTGCGCTCTCACTGTGGAAAAACCACCTGATTTTGCATTAATATCAGAAGGTGTGCACACCCCTCGCGGTCTTAGATGTTCTCACCCGCTGTTCATTTCCGTTTCCGTGTCGTAGTAACTCCCAGGTCTACAAACCCAGCTCACAGCTTTTCAGCTGTCTCCTGGAGATCTCCACGTGGATTGGAAACTCCTCTATCTGAAATTGAACTCATTATCTTCTTGCTAAGCAAGCAGCAAGTTTGCTATGTCCTATCTAATAGGTAAACGGTAACACGCTCGCCGTGTTGCCCACGCGCCTAACCTGAGCAGCGCCCTTGCCTTTTCCAAACTGCGTCCCTCCACCTTCCAGCCTAATGAGAAGGAATCACCAGTACTTGCCTCTTTCATCTATTTTCAAGGTCCTTGCATCGCCTTCCTAACCAGCTTTCCTGCCTGTGTGGCCCCCCTTTTTCCATACATCTCCTTCTTCTTTAGGACCCTTACAGGGCCACAGTCCACCTTCCAAAAAAGCCGTTCTTCCTAGCACACTTTTTCTTGTTATGTCCCACGGTTCTTCGGGTCTAGACTTGCAGGTCACTTGTCTGAAGGCTCCCCTGACGGCTCAGCACTGGGTTAGCGCCGCTCCTGGGCGCCCCCCACGCACCGGGGCTTACTCGCCCCCTTTGCAATGTGTGGCTCGCAGGGCCCTGGGGGTGGTTACGTGTCCAGCACATGCGTGCCTCTCACAAAAAGGCTTGGTAAATAGCCATTGAGTGAATGCAGCAGGTACTCTGTAAATGGCAAATATCTGATGTGTGAGTGTTTGTTTTCCTGCCTGTAAGATGCTGATCCACACACCTATCTCAGTGCTTTTTAGCTGGCTGATGATCGGAAGCATTTAATAATTGAACACATAGAAGCGTATTGCTATGCAAAGGTTAGTGATGGATCTGGCTGTTTGATGTGCTCCGGTAAGTGGCTTGAACACTGGAATTTTGAGAAGGGAGAAAACAGTGTCGTTGGAGGTGGAACCTGGTCCACACATTGAAAAATAAGGAAAATTTAAATGAGGGAGGAGCATACAGTTGCCTTGGAGAAAGGTTTCTTTTCAGAGGGCTCTTAAAGGGACATTATTCCCCAAACAGGCAATTGGTACAAAGAAAAATCTGTATAAAGAAATTTTTAACCAATTTAGAGGCAGTGTCTAAGATTTTAGCCCTTAAAACTCACCTTTTATTTATTTTTTTCTTCTTTGAGATCTCAGATTTAGAAGTGTAGGTCTTTAGCTGTGGGGCTTGGGCCGTAGTAAAAGAGCGTGGAATGGGCAGGCTTGCCCACCAGGACGGGCGGTTCCCGGAGAGCTGTGTGCACGGTCATCCTTAGTGACTTTCCGATTGGAGGCCTCTGCCTCCTGCGTTCATTTCCCACCTAGGATCTCACAGGCTGGGAGGGACAGTGTCTTAGGTAGTCCATTCGTGAGGTGTGACTGCTGCTGGGCTCCCCCTTGGTCTCCCCTCGGGGCGTTACCTGGGAGTCCCCTCTCAGTGGGACTTGCTTCAAAGAGTAGGAACCTGGATGCTGCCCCCCCAGCGGTGGGTTGCCAGGGCTAGAAGAAGCAACGTGTATGGTGGCACTTGGGCAGGTTCCATAGAGATTAGAGGGAGCATTCCTTCGAGGACTGCCTTCTGAAGACACTGGACAGGTAAAACAGAACAGGTTCCATACTCACAGAAGCACAGTAAGAACCACGCTCTCACCCTAGCCAGTTTGGCTCAGTGGATAGAGCATCAGCCTGTGGACTCAAGTGTCCCAGCTTCAATTCCAGTCAGGGCATGTACCTTGGTTGCGGGCACATCCCCAGTGGGGAGTGTGCAGGAGGCAGCTGATCGGTGTTTCTCTCTCATCGATGTTTCTACCTCTCTATCCCTCTCCCTTCCTCTCTGTAAAAAATCAATAAAATATATTAAAAAAAAAAAAAAGAATCTCGCTCTCGGGTGTGGTTCCTCCAGATCCTTCGGCCTGTGGGACGCAAGTCACGAGGCATCTGACCCGCACACCAGACAGGACGGCTGCTCTAGACGTCCTGTTCGTGAGGCAGAAGGTGGGAGTCGCAGGGCGGGATCGGCCCGAGCGATTCCTGATCCCCGCCTGGTCACTGGGGGCGATTTCTTGATCAGGTCTCAGGGCCTGGGGGTAAGTCTCCCTGCTCCACCTCTGGGCTCTTGGTGCTGCCCTGAGTCTCCCTGCAGCTGAGCGGTTTTCAGCCTCCTCCCGTCAGAATCTGGGTGTCCTTTGGCGTCCACGCTGGCCGTGTGGTGGATGATACAGTTCTATCAGAAACTGAAACTTGTGGTTTACACAGTAGACCAGCGTCCTGCCCACAGATTTCTTCGAGACAAACTCTCTATCTTGGGCTTGGGGTGGGGGTGGTCTGTGCGGCTCCCCTGGCACTCTCTCCAGGACCTGAGGGTGGCAGATGTGCTGGGGCGTTACCCAGAAGCGTGCGGGCGTGCCCGCGCCTCCCTCTTTTGGCTGTGCCCCTGGCAGCGCCTTAGATTCGGTCTTTCTCAGAAGTCATGAATTTTTAGCTTCTGGAGACGCTCAGTATTGTTAAAGCCACTACCTGTTTGTTTGCCAGGTCTTTCCTCAATACATTTGACTATGAACTGCAAGGGACAGCCAGGTGCCACCGTCCACCCTGTGCACGGCAGCCTCCTGGTTAGGTGACCGTGACCATCTGCTGTCCACACCGCTGCAGTGACGGGTGCTGAGGCTCAGCACAGCCAGGGTGCCCGCTCCAGCTGCCCGCAGCGTGCTCCTCCCGCGGCGCAGCCAGTGCCCTCAGAGTCCAGGTTCCGCTGGCTCTTTTCCAAGACGGCTTAGTCTTGAACAGACTTGTCGGTAATTACACTGTGGTTGTGTACGGGAATGCCCCGAGCTCCACACGGAATTCTTCATGCATGAATGATTCCGAGAAAAAAGCATGTGTGTGTATGGGACAAAACATGATAAAGTCATGTAAAAAAGTGAATATTTGGGTGAAAGGGATGTGACTTTTTTTTTTTCTTTTTTTGGGTCAGTCCTCACCTTTGATTTTTAGGGGGGGAGAGAGAGAGACATTGTTGTGAGAGAGACCTGGACTGGAGCCAGGAATCGAACCTGCAACCCAAGTACATGCCCTTAACTGGGAATTGAGCCCTCGACCATTCAGTGTTGAGCTGACGCTCTGTCCCCTGAGCAACACTGGCCGAGGCGGGAGGTGGCAGTTCTCGCACCGTTGCTGCACCTTCTCTGAGGCTGAGATGTTTCAGAATAAAAAGGAAACGGGTGACCCTGAGGGGCCTCTGTTACCCTCAGCTCAAGTGGCAGCCCCTCTCCACTCCACCTTGTCACCATTTTCCTAGGTGACGCCTTACAAGGGCCTTTCAGGGTGTACAGTGCACCAGTCTCTCCAGGGTGAGTGCATGCGGTGATCTGGGGCTAAGTGACGTGATGAGGATGGATTCCGCACACCCCAGCAGGACTACATTTTTCTTTAAATCCTGACACGCAGTTAATTTTATAGCATAATTCTCTGCCAGAAGCCGGTCCATCCTTGCTGCTTGACACAGTCGCTGCAGGAAAGAAACACCTGCACAGCATATGTTTCAAGGGACCTGGCGTATATGGCATACGGTTCTTAATATGTTTGCTCCCCTTAGCGCTGTGTGTTTTAACCATGGTCACCTCTCCGAGAAAGGTTGTTTCCCGGGTAGGGATTTTTCCCTGAAGTTAGGGAGGGGATAAAACCCCTTAACTAAGTGCCAGGCGGGTAGTTAATCACTTTAACTACAAACAATCACGCTTAAGCTACATAATCTTTACACCTGGAATGGAGATAAGAAATGCCCTAACCTTTGCAATAGAAATTGACAGGATTAAAATCAACTGGTATAAATACAGATGTAACAAGACAATAAACAACAGAACCTGGCTAGAGAACCTGGCTATGATGATCACCTGAACGCTGCCTGTGTCATTCATTCTTTGCCGACTCCGTCCACACCTTTGGGAACCCCTGGATCTGCTGGGGCTGGACCCCAACAATTCTCTTTTCAGGGAATTGCTCCATATTAAGTTAACTTGTTAGTAGGGGCGGTCATCATGTCATAGACAATATGGAAGCCCTGGTGCCCAGGATTTGTAACTCATCAACAAAGAGCTTTGTAGCTGCTCACCTTCAGGCTTCCCCAGGCCCCAGTCTTTTTGCTTTTTCTCCTGGACTTACGTTCCCAAACTGTGAGCTTGCATATGCCATATTATTGTTCAGAAATCTGTGGTGAGTCGCCACGGGTTAAAACAGAAAGTCTAACCCCCTTAGTGTGCTTTCATGTTCTTCCATGTTGAGCCTGGTGCTAGCATGCCCTTCCCTGGGAACCCTGAGTCCCTCGGGGTGCATCCACGGTAGCCTGTTGACCCTTCTCGGGGAGCACCTCGTAGAACTCACTTTACCTCCGCTTCGCTGTGCCTGTTGGAGGCCAGGTTTTCCACTCGGACAGGAGCTAACCCTGGTTGGTCACAGCCCATCTGGAGCCACCTCACTGTGCTTCCCTCTAAGCAGGCGGCGTCGGAAGGTTTCTGTAAACTCTCAGTCTCTGAATAGCTGATAAAGCGGCGACACGCTGGTGTGGAGCCACCACTTCCTGGTTGTTCAGGAATTCACAGGAGCCTTTGGTCGTCTGAATGCCAGCGCCGCTAGCTGTGCAGCGCGGGGCTGCCCAGCGGAGAAGGGCTGCTCCGTGTGCATTGACTGGTGGAACGCGCGGCTGCCTGGGAGAGCTCGGGCACGTCTGTGGGAGCCACTCACACGGAGCACCTACTGACTTAGACATCGCTGAACCCCGACGGAGCCTTCCGCAGTCAGGGAGCGTCCTGGTCATTTCGGTGTTTCTTCCTCCGTATCTGATGCAGCCAGCAAATGGATGGCCGTTCACTAACATGTTCTCCTTTCCATGTTTTCTCTCTCCCTCCCCATGTCTCCTCCCTTTCTCTCTTGAACTACTTTAGAGATTTGAATCTATGACATGGTCAGATGTGATTACAGCTAGACTAGATGTAATTTGGAAGAAGGACTGGTTCTCTCACACCCAAATTACCACCCCAGGGCGAAAAAGAAAATCTCTATATTATCCAGTAAAATGCGGTTCGTGTGCATTGTTGTTGTTAAGTTACTGAGTTAAATTTCTCTTTGTTTCTTTTTTCCAGCCATCAAAAATAATGATTAACTTAGAAGATAATGTACAGTATGTGTCCATGAGAAGTAAGTTGATTCTTGAATGGGTTTTAGGTTTTGAAGTTTGAACTATGATTTAAGTGGGTACTTTTAAGTGGACATGAGTTGATGAGAGACTGAAATAAGATGTGTTATTTGTGCGCTGAAGTGCACCCCTTGGCGTTTCCTGAGGGTGTGGGCTGAGTGCTCTGCACGGTGCGTGTACGCTCTGCTGCGTTTCCCCAGAGGCTGGGGGGCGTCCACGCTGCCGTCAGCAGAACCAGCGACGGACAGGAAGCAGGGACAGGAAGCAGGAGCCGGCCCTTCCCTCCTGGCTCCTGGGATTTCCTGTCTCTTTCTTTGACTCCTGCCCTGGGCAGAGTCGGTCAGTGAAAGGGGAGGGACTGCGGTTACCCCGCTCCCTGTCCTGGAAACGGTTATGAGAGCGACCACTCCTCGCTGCCCCCTCATGTGGCCCTGCTCTCGCTGGACCACGGTGCATACGTGATGCCCATGTGGAACCTTAACGTCAGCCCTCACTTCTCCCTCAGCCATCATCTCACCGTTGTCGGTCTCAGGTTTTGCCCTGGAGGGGCTCCTCCCTCTGCCCCTCGCCACCAGCCTCGTGAACTGTCTGGCATTCATGGAGCTCTCACCAGACCTGGCCCGTGTTAGCTCTTTGCATGGATGGTCACAGCAACCCTCCAAAATGGGTGTGGGCTGTTACTCGTATTGTATAGACGAGTAAACCGAGGCCCAGAGAGGGTAACTTGCTCAGTCAGGGCTCAGCCCCCCGTGGGCCTCTCTGGCTGCAGCCCACAGTCTAACCACCGTGTTACGCTGCCTGCAGTTCAGACGCTCCCAGCCTGAGGTGGGCCGCCTCCTGCGTAGCCACCTGCTCCCAGGCTCAGCCCTCCGCTGCCGTGTGATTTTCCCAGGACGGAAATGGGACTGCGATGTCACTCCACCCGACTCCAGAGAAGGCCCCGGCTCCCCATTTACGTGGCTTTGCTTATTTGTGTTAAGTTGATGAGCCACCTCAGCCCTAGAAGGAGCAGGCAGGAGGGAACGGACGAGCGGCAAGGCCCTGGAAGGCCACCTCGCGTCCCCGCACCAGCACTCGCTGCTCGCCATTGCCACAGCCGCTGCCTGCGGACGGGGCGCCCCGGCGCCGTGGCCTCAAACGCTGCTCTGTCCTTTGACGTGTGTGTCCCCGTCAGAGTGGAGGACCCCTTCCTCGTCTCTCTTCTCTGTTCCCAGCATCTCCCTGCTGGAGGCTTCCCAGCTCCCGCTCCAGTTACGGCTTCATTTCATCTCAAGTAACTAAATCCCTCGCTAGTACTTCCCTCACGGTGTTGTGGTCGAGTCCTTTGCTAGACTCACTAGTAATCTAGTTTAATTAAATGCATGGTTTTTATTTTATTTCTTTTAGTTTATTTTTTATTGATTTTAGAGAAAGAGGAAGGGAGAGGAGGAGATAGAGCAGCGGTTCTCAACCTGTGGGTGGCGACCCCTTTGGGGGTCGAACGACCCTTTCACAGGGGTTGCCTAAGACCATCGGAAAATACATATATAATTACATATTGTTTTTGTGATTAGTCACTATGCTTTAATTATGTTCAACTTGTAACAATGAAATTGGGGGTCACCACAACATGAGGAGCTGTGTTAAAGGGTCGCGGCGTTAGAAGGTTGAGAACCACTGAGATAGAGAAACATCAATGTGAGAGAGAAGCATTGATCAGTTGCCTCTTGTACGCACCCTGAGAATCAAACCCACAACCTTTCAATGATTGTACCCACAACCGGCCAGGGCTAGCTGTATGCTTCTTAAAGTTAGAATTTCTAGTTGGTAATCTTCCAAGGTTTGTTGTAGAATTGTGACTTTCTTCTAGTTACACTTAAAAAAATTTTTTTAAATTTCTTTTTAAGCCTGTTTAATCTCAAGTGTAGGAATGGACTGCACAAAGGAGACATTCATGTTATAAAATAGGTGCCTTTCTTGGGATAACCGCGTGGTCTTGAAGCTGCGTGTGCCATTGCAGCGGTTCTGGATGGGGCACTTCTGATGGAGGGGGTGTGAATATTTCTTTTGAGGCACACTGACTGTGGTACGCTGTGGAAGTAGAGAAAAAGAAAATTCATATACTCCACACAAGAACAGCTACGTGATTTGTGAATTTATTTCCTCTGCGCACCAAACCATAAGAACTCTTTTTCAGTATCAAATTGGGAAAGATGAAGAGATTGTAACACTCAGTTCTGGCCAGTCCTCAGACACTGCCTCCAGTCAGCCCGAGACTAATAACACGGCCATCGGCTGCTAAAATACTCGCTGCTGGTATTAGTGGAGAGAGATGGTGCGCCTGCGTGTAAGGGAAATGAATGCAGCACGATTATAGTCAGCAGTCATTAGCAAACGTTGTAGTTCGTTATTAATAATTATGCATAACAGGATATTGTAAAAACTAAGTTACAAAATTTTTATTAAAACGTTTCTTACATACCCTTATATTGGCCCAGCCGCAAAAGTATTCGTTGTGGGCCGCGAGTTTGACATGCTTGGTCTAAAGCCTTGTTACCTGGGATGGGCTAATTTTTATCCAGTTTGAGAAACTATTTCATAAAATTATTTCCTAAATCTTTCATAAAAATTAGCTGTGATTTGATCAGTGAGTAGAATTTCTGTAGGTGTCTGTGCTTACTAATCAAGATGAATTTAGAAAGAAATGATATTTAAAATTTTACAAATGGGTTTGTTTTGTTTCCCAGAAACTCTGAAAGTGAAGACGCCTCGGTTTGACGTGTCACTGGTGTATTTAACTCGGAAATTTATGGATCTTGTCAGAAACGCTCCTGGGGGGATTCTGGATCTGAACAAGGTCGCAACGAAGCTGGGCGTCCGGAAACGAAGAGTGTACGACATCACCAATGTCTTAGATGGGATCGACCTGGTTGAAAAAAAATCGAAGAACCACATTCGCTGGATGTGAGTTGGCTTCAAACTTTTCATGGCTTTTTCCCTTCTCGTTAGGTGACAAGGCCATGCTTAACACAAACTGGGTATGAGCAGTGTTTCACGAGAGAAAACTTGACTTCTGTTAGAAAAGGCGTTCTATAAAATCTTTTCACGTCCCACAAAATATATAGCTATTTTTTCCTACTTAAGAGTCAGAGACAGTAGGATATTATGGATAAATTAAGTGGAATATGATTGGTTTTAAGATACTCACTTTTCAAAGTATTTCTTCAGTTCATATTGATGATTCATATCAGGGGGAATCAGGTGAGGTTGCAGGGGGAATCAGGTGAGGTTGTAACACAGCGGTTCTTGCAGATAGTGTGATAGACACTTAGAGCCCAGGGCTGGGATCCTGTTCTGGAGGAGCGTGTCACCCCCCCACCCCCCGTGATGGTGATGCAGGTAGGCGATGGATCACACAAACTCATGGCCTGCAATGGAAACGGGTAGACTTAATGTCAAAAGGGCAATTGCTAAAGATGACATGTGATTGGGAAGGTTCACATGAAGGAGGACCTTACAGTATAGATGTCGGTAGATTTGGGTATATGCGGGGGTGGTCGGGGGGAGGCTGCACATGCCATAAGAAGAAAGCTGTTAGCTTACAATAGGCAAGTGGCCTGGGGGATAGCTCCAAGCATCCAGTAAGAAGCAGTCCCAGCGTGTCAGTACAGAGAGACCTTGCAGTCAAACAAAGATCACAGAATGACTCTAAGTAATTAAAGGTTATGAGGAAAGGGGTTTATAAAGGAGGTGTGTTTTCCAATAGTACAGAAATGCAGACTGAAGTCTAATTGGAACGTCATTACTAAATAACATTAAACAGCACGGGGGGTGCGGGGGTGGTTAAGATCGTTTGTTTTCTGAATCACTAATGGGGATCAGGTTGAAAGTGAGCATGGAAAAGATAGCGGTAGCAGTCTTTCCTGTCTTCATTTTCATTGAGCTTGAAGAAAAAAAGAGCAGTTGTTACTCAAGTCATGTATTGGGTTAGACGATAATAAAGAAAATAAATTTTTTAAGAACAATGAATATAATCATTATATTCAGATAGAACTAGATATAATATGCACAGTAGGGAAGAATACAGACTGAAATATTTAGCGGAAGAACTGTCATTTAGCCAGTACTTGCTTTTCATATGTAGACACTGAGGCCCTGAAAGATCATAACTTGGCAAAATCAGGCTGCGTGCAGTAGAGCTGGGCTTACACTGGGCACTGTCGACTCTTAGCTTTCCCTGCCTCTTCATTAAGCTTCCCGGGGGGTTATGCTGTGTTTGGTTAAGTCCCTGTGACAGGGACTGGAAGTGGGGAAAGCCCAGTCTATGTATAGGAGGGAGAATAACGGTAATGTAGAAAAGGGGAGGGCAGGGGTGGAGTCGAAGTGTCTGTCCGTGGGAAACAGCTGCTGAAACCGTGGGGAAGGGCACTAACCAGTCTGTGCCTTCTGCCATCTCCTGCGCGGCCGATGGCGGTCCTGTCCCCTGCTTTCCAAGAGGATCCGATCTCAACAACTTCGGAGCAGTGCCCCAACAGAAGAAGCTGCGGGAGGAGCTGTCCGACCTGTCGGCCATGGAGGAGGCTCTGGACGAGTTGATTAAGGATTGTGCTCAGCAGCTGTTCGAGTTGACGGATGACAAAGACAATGAAAGATATCCTTTAGCTCCGTGCCTCTCTAAGCTGTCTCCTTCCAGAGCAGCTGCATTCCAGAGTAGCCAGGCTCGGGGGTTAGTCTGTAGTAGATGAGACAGAATCAGATTTTTAGAAGTTGAAGGGCGTAAAGGTTTAGTCGTGTAGCCCCGTAGCACATCCTGGCCCGGAGCGTCTCGGTGTGGTGGTGGTTCCGTTCGGTGCTGCTTCCTGCCTGAGCCGTGCAGTAAGGTGCCGAGGTTGACGTTGCATTTACAGTTAAACTAGCGGGCATTCTCGTTCCTCCGGGGCTGGCTGCTGTAATATAGGCAGAAGGCTTGTTGGCTTTTGTGACAGTCCTGTTTCCCCTCATTTCTCCATCACGTTTACTTCTGAAACGGAACGGATGGCATTGAAGTGGCGCCTCGACCGTGCCTCGCGTCAGCGTTCTCTTCAGCTCAGTGTCTGGATCAGAGGGGAGGCTTGTCTCTGCAGCTGATCTTTGGGGCTCCTGAGCTGTTAGCTGCTGGGCTTCCCTGGTGGCCCCTCGGGGAGCTGTTACCGACTCCGAGCTTTCTGTGCTTCCAGTTTATGTAAACGTGACAGCAGTCCAGGCTGCTGTTCCAGTCGCTGTTAACAGGAAAGCCATTGCCAACATCACTGCACTCAGTCAGGAGGTCTGTGGAGTAAAAAAGAATGCTGGTGACCCAATAAAACGCGCAGTTGTTATAATTTTACTCAACCCAGCAACCAAGTACAAAAATTTAGGTAGTTGGACGAGAAATCCCATTTAGGTGATAATCCTGAAAAACCAAATTCTCTAAGTTGATTCTACTTTTTTTTAAAGTTTATTTTATTGATTTCAGAGAGGAAGGGACAGGGAGAGAAAGATAGAAGCATCAGTGATGAGAGAGAATCCTTGATCGGCTGCCTCCTGCATGCATCCGGGCATGTGCCCTGACCTGAATTGAACCGTGACCTCCTGGTTCATAGGTTGACAACAGCTGAGCCACGCCAGCTGGGATGTTTCTACTTTTTAGAGATTTTTTTCCACTTCAATTTTAAGGTTTCTTATCCCTTAAACTCTGAACATTTTCCCACCAGAGGTTCTTAGCGTGAGTGCTAGCAGTGAGGAGGGAATGGAGTTGGGTGGGTGCACGTGATACCTTTATCAGTTGTGTTTGTCTTGGGAATTCAGACTTTATTAATATTTTTCTCCAGAAATTGTCATCATAATCACAATAGTACAGTTTAAAGGAACTCTTAAATTGAGTTATAAATGTAAAACACTGAGACATGAAATATGAATTATGTGTGGAAGTGTTTTTACCAACTGCCCCCCTTAATTGCTGGTCATATTCTGACATTCCACTCGCATTCCTGTATGACAAGAGCCGAGTTACCTCCCCACAGAGCAGACCTCTGCAGATCCTTGACTGGTTTACGCTCGCGTATGTGACGTACCAAGACATCCACAGCATCCGAGCCTTCCACGAGCAGATCGTCATCGCGGTGAGAGCTCCGGCGGAGACCAGACTGGACGTCCCAGCCCCCAGAGAAGTAGGTGACCTGCATTTGTAGGGAGCCTTCGGGGGGTGGGGGGGCAGCGGCTGCTTGGCAGCCTCCCTGACTGTGTGACCCTCGCAGGCACACTGGTCCTGCTCAAGGCCCTGTGCACATTTTCACTTAAATCACACAACAAGCTCAACACGCGGAACCTAAGCATAGAAGATTAGTGAACTTGCTCACGGTCACAGGGTGAGAAACAGAACCAGACTTCAACCCTGAGGGTTTGTCTTCTCAACTGTTGGGCTAACAGCCCCTTGGAGGAATCACCAGGAATTGGCTGAAGTCCTGAAGTTCCAGAAGGAAATCTGGTGTCAGCCAAGGTGCTAGGGCCGTGGTCAGCAAACTGCGGCTCGCGAGCCACATGCGGCTCTTTGGCCCCTTGAGTGTGGCTCTTCCTAAGCCTTAGGAGGACCCTAATTAAGTTAATAGCAGTGTACCTACCTATATAGTTTAAGTTTAAAAAATTTGGCTCTCAAAAGAAATCTCAATCGTTGTCCTGTTGACCTTTGGCTCTGTTGACTAATGAGTTTGCCGACCACTGCTCTAGGGGATTAATTCACTAACCCAGCTCAGAAAAGACTGCTGAGGAAACTAGAATATTACGTCCTACAGTAACAGTGAAAAGTGCAGTTGCCCTGTGAGTGAAAATATTACTCTTACCAAGCTGCAGTGCTCAGCACACTCTTCCCCCTGCAGCGACGTTAGTATTGAAAGGTAATTGTCATCAGACGTTGCTTGGTAAGGATGGAGTCAGACCAAGGAGTGTGGCCATTCCTGGGACAGATGGTCGGCTCTGACA
This sequence comes from Myotis davidii, assembly GCF_000327345.1. Lineage (NCBI taxonomy): Eukaryota > Metazoa > Chordata > Mammalia > Chiroptera > Vespertilionidae > Myotis > Myotis davidii. Next base: position 1,811,413 of record NW_006291729.1, on the reverse strand, counting down.
GGCTGGTCAACCCAGGGGTGCTCAGTGATGCTGTAGGGATTTACCTCCCCAAGGGAGGGGGACTGGACACCCACCTTCCTTGTCCCCAGCAGGCACTGTCCAAAGGGGTGCAGATGCTCTCCAGCTACCTGTGGCCCCAGGAGGCTGTAGGAAGGGCGGCACGGGGTCCTGAGGCCTCTCACTGGGCTGTGCAGCAGGGGCAGTGCTGCCGTGGTACCCAGCCCGGGCCCACCGCGCGGACGGGAGGAGAAAGGCTGACGGTCGAACCCACTCCCAGTCAGAACAAGGGACACGTTTCTAACTGGAGCTGTTCCTTAGAACATAGCATAATTCTCTGTAGAAGCTCCCAACTTCCTGATGCTCATGGGTTCCAGCGGCTTAAATTACAGGAGGTAGATTTTGTCTTGATCTCAGCTTCTTTTTCATGTGGACTAAGAATGGTCTTGCAGTTAGCTCTTTCGTGGTCTGGAAATCGAAACACACCGAGGTCACCAGAGACCAGAGGGGAGTCTCGGTTTGTCTGTCGTCGGACACTGGGTTTTGGCTCACGTACAGATTCCTTGAAGGGGTCAGTCAACCCCGAGGGGAAGAAAGTGGGCTCTTGAGGACTGAGGCGTTCCCATCAGTGCGCGATGGTTCTGGAACCATCATTCTGTGGTCAAGGAGCTGTTTTTAATGTCACAAAAGCTTAGTACATTGTCTTCTCAAACATGGAAAGGAAATGCTCTGGATTTACATGTTTAGAAACGTCCCTTGGAACCCGCAGTTCTGTCCAGTGAGCAACAGACACAGTTCGGAACCCGCGGCTGACGCTGACGCTTGCGTGTCTTTGCCAGGACTCCATCACGGTGCACATACGGAGCACCAAGGGGCCCATCGACGTCTACTTGTGTGAAGTGGAGCAGGGGCGCTCCGGCAGGAAGGGCTCGGACGGGGCAGGACCCTCGGCGTCTAAGAAAAGCAAACACTCAGAAACACCTGACCAAGGTAAACGCCGCTTTTCTGGTCTCGGGAAATGTCAGGTCCTCGTGATTTTTAAGTTGTATAATACTTTTAAAAATGTACTGGGTGACGTTGCTTAATAAAATTATAGAGGTTTCTGGAAAAAAAATTGAGGATACAAATAAGTGGAAGCATATACTGTGTTCATGGGTAAGAATTGACATCATTACAATGCAGTACTACCCAAAGCAGTCTGTAGATTCAACGCAAAAAAGACCCTGAACAGGTACAGCAATCTTGAGAAAGAACAAAGTTGGAGGAATCGCACGACTTGGTATCTGGTGGTATGACATCAGGGCCACAGTAATCAAAACAGCCTGGGACTGGCAGAGAAAACATAGGTCAGCAGAACAGAACAGAGAGCCCAGAAGTAAAGCCACACCTTCATGGTCAATCAGTATTTGACAAGGGAGCCCTAGCCAGTTTGGCTCAGTGGCTAGAGCATCAGCCTGCGGACTGAAGGGTCCCAGGTTCGATTCCTGTCAAGAGCATGTACCTTGGTTGTGGGCTCGATCCCCAGTAGGGGGCGTGCAGGAGGCAGCCAATCAATGATTCTCTCTCATCATTGGTGTTTCTGTCTCCCTTCCTTTCTGAAATCAATAAAAATATACATATTTTTTAAAAAATGTGACAAGGGGGCAAGAACACACAATGGGGTAAAGATAGTCTCTTCGGTAAAGGGTGTTGGGAGAATGTTAGACTCACCCATAAAAATCCTACAAGAAAACCTAGGCAGTAAAATCTCAGACATTTCACACTGCAGTACTTTTTCTGATCTGTCTTCTTGGGGGAAGGAAACGAAAGAAACAAACAAATGGGACTACATCAAACTAAAAAGTTTTGCACAGCGAAGGAAACTGTCAGCAAAATGAAAGCAACCCACTGCCTGGGAGAACGCACTCGAACCTGACAGTTAACTTCCGTGTGGTTTCGATGAGAGTAAGACCTTGGGATCGCGGTGCCCCGTGTGGACCGGCTGGGGAGGTCTGTGGCTGGGGACGGCCGTCCAGTCTGGGCGGGTGCTCTCGGGTATGTGTTTGCCTTCCAGTGTGTTCTTGTGACCGAACGTCAGCCTCGGGCCGTTCACGTGGCGTGGCGCCTGACCAGGGCTCTGCGTCTTTTCTGCCGTTGAATGTGTGCTGTTACCTGGTTGCTTTTGAAACCCTCATTAGAAGAATTTCTTGTGTTTGTTGTTTTTCAGAAGAAAATGCTCCACAGCAAAGTGAAGTGAGTGACTGACGGGATTTGAGCCCCGTGTGTTGAGTGGCTTTGGAGCGTCGCGTGGTGATTACGCATCGAGTTTGATCGTCAGCGATCGGTCACTGTGAAGGCCCCCCTCGGTCCGTGGCACAAGGCCAGTAGTGTCTTTGAGTGGCTCACTGCTTAGATTCCGGGATGGTTATGGTTTCCACATTCAGAAGCAACTCTTCTTCTAACTCACTGCTTTTTGTCAGTGAACTAGATATTCTGCCTTCCACAAAGAGTATCACTAACCCAAAACGGTCAGTCCTGCGTGGACTCTGCCCTCCCTTCAAGGATCATGTATCGTCATCACAAAAGCAGTTGCCTTACGCGAGTTCACGTCTGCATTAGCTGCTGCGCAGTGGGTGGGCGTGCACACGCCATCTCAGTGTGATGTCTGTATATATCTGTATAGTGCTTAGGTCGCTTATGTGTGTCTCCGTGGGTCTCTTCGCCGTTGTATAGCCAAAATCATGTATATATGGAAATTAACAGATCCTCTAACTGCTGTGGTATCTGTAACTTATTAGCATCTTCTGAACTTAAAGATCATGGGTTTGATTAAAGACTTTCAGTATGATTCCCAGTGGTGGAATGGGGTCCAGGTGACCTACAGCTACTGTCTGAGCAGACAGGTGGCATGCCTCACACCTTCAGGGTCAAGTGTGGAGATGCCATCAGGTAGTGGCTTAAAGAGTGTGAGGCAGGAATTCAGTGACGGTGACAGCTGGAAGTTGTCCTAAGCTTTTTGCCAGCAGGTTTGCGATGTCTGTGTGCAGCCTTGCTCCTCGCTCAGAGGGGAGCATTCAGGCATCAGTTGTCCCCTGCCCTCTCTCCTGCTCCAGCCCCTTTTCCAAGTACCCAGCTATGTCTACCTCACTGGTAAATCACGTACCGCCCTGTGCCTCAGCTCACTCGGGTTACCATGGACTGTGAGCTCCCGGAGGGACTCTGTCTTAATCAGCGCTACGCCCGGAGCCTTGTGCGACGCCTGACAGAAGCGTGCTCCGTCGCTGAACAAACCAGCGAGTGAGTGGATTGTAAAGCCAGACTAAACGTGCGTGGCTTGTCTGCCACGTGGGGTCTTGGGAGCATCCTTCAGACTTTTATTGTAAACGTCTCATTTTCAAAGAAAAATTTGGAGCAACTTGAAATTAGGATCATGTATAAAAAGGTTTAAAATAGGAATCAAAATATTGAAAAATAGTGCTGACTGTGGAGGATGCACACATCCCTCTGCACTCCAGTGGCTCTCCCCTGTGCTCCGAGCCCCCGGCCTCCTCCCCCAGCAGCCCCCGCCCCCGGCGTTCTCTCCAGGCCTGGGCTGCTGGGCGTGCTCCCGGGTGGG
>NW_006291729.1:1800594-1807801 GCF_000327345.1 Myotis davidii | reverse complement strand
GTATATGGGTCAGGTCTCAAGGAGAAGATTGGGGCTGCAGCGTAGAGCTGGTAGCTGTCAGTCTACATGTGGTGGTGCGGTCATCTAGAGCAGCGGTCGCCAACCCTTCGGACCTCACGGGTCACCAGTGGTACGCCGATGGGCGACCGCTGATCCGAGGGTAGAGCAGGAGAAGGGAGGGGCCCGGAGCATCTGTACTGAAGGGGAAATAGGAGAAAAGGCCTTTCCTGAGAAGGAATGGGGGCGGGGGTGAGGAAGGTAGTCTCCCCGAAAACCTGGCAGCCAGGGAAGCGTGGCCAGAGGTGAGAGCATTGATTCTGAGCAGCAGTTCCTCGAAATGTGACAAGTGTTCAGCTTTACTGACTGGTCCGGGGATGTAATGAGATCATGTGAACAACAGCTCTTTGTAACCGTAGACGTGTGATATAAAGGAATATTCTCCATCTTCCAGTGTCCGGTGTGTCTTCTTACCGCTGCTTTCGCAGCCCCGAGCTGGCCCCCAGCCCTGCCTTCCCCACACGCTGACAACTCTGCACACTGTCCTTTCCCGTCCTTCACCCCCTTCGGGGGCCTGGGGTGTTCCCATGCTCCCTTTAGGCCTCGCTTTCCAATCTTACCCCGTGCAAGCCCTCCCTCCACTCACCTGCATTGGTCTGGTGGCTGGACCTGCAACCCACTGACTTCCCGTCCCTGCCTTTGCTCTCATCCTCTGCCTGGAATCGCCCCCTCTTCTCTGCTTTCAAAGCTCCATCCCCAGCTGACACCGCCCTCCACTCCACCCCCTCGGGCCTGCAGTCCCCACAGGGCGTTGGGTAGCCACCCACCCTCCAGTGGGCTTTCCCCACCGGCATTTCCTGCTCTCGGTGGAGGGGCCCAGCCCCCCTCCCCCGGCTTATGTTCCCCACATTTCTGTAGTGGTCGGTACATTTTTGCTGGATGAGAAGTGACCTGGCTTCAACCCATTCCCAAGAATTTGAAAGCAAAGTCTGACTTTTCAAACCAGCAAACTGGATTTGCTCTAAAAGGAGAAAGGCCTGCCCCGAAGCTGCCTGCTCTGCCTGTTCTGCTTCCTGCGCTCACATGTGCCCACTTGTCCCTCCCTCCCCAGAAGAGGACGCCCTGTCGGGAGGGAGGCCACAGGTCCGCGTGACGCTGCCCTCTAGTGGAGAATTGAGTGACGGGTTTCTTCACCTGCTTTCAATGAAGCAGGTGCTAGAGGATAGCATTTTGTTGATAAAGGGAATTGATACTAATTTTCACATATTAAGATTTCAATGGAGTGACGGGAAGAAAAGCTACAGCCATTAAGAAGGCACAATACCTGCCTGTGCCGGGTTTTCTGTTCCTGCCGTAATCCAGTCTCCAGAGACCTTCATTGTCGTGACACCCTCAGCATCACACGGGGCTGGACATTGGAGCCCGAGGTCAGGGAGCAGCAAGTACCATAAATGTCCTGAAGTGTGTGCCGAAGGTGGTAGGCAAACCCAGCCTTTTTTTTTAAATCTTCACCCAAGGATATGCTTTTTTTAATTATTGACTTTAGAGAGGGGGAGAGAGAGAGAAACATTGATTGGTTACCGCCTGTATGTGCTCCAGTCAGGGACCAAACCCTAAGCTGGGTATGTGCCCTGACCAGGAATCAAACCTGCGACCCTTCAGTGCGCAACCAGCCAAGCCGCCTGGCCAGGAAAACAGCCATTCGCTACCAAGTACTGTACCTGTCAGGTCCTGTAAGAAAGCCCTGGTAGCCCTGGCTGGCGTGGTACAACGGTTAGAGCACCCGCCTGCTAACCAAAGGGTCATGGGTGTGATTCCCAGTTAAGGGCATGTACCTGGGTTGCAGGTTTGATCCATTGGCCCTGACTGGGGCACCGGCAGGAGGCAACCCATTGATGTGTCTCTCTCGCATCAATGTTTCTCTCTCACCCCCTCCCTTCTACTCTCTCTAAAAATCAGTGGGAAAATATCCTCAGGTGAGGATTAAAACAAAACGTGTTAGTGCTAGAAAAGAAATATTAGTTCAGACTTAAAAGGAACATTGGAATGTGGCTCAGTTAAAACCCTTCTAGAAGTGTCCATCCAGCACGTGGTGACTTATTCAATCGCATCATCTGGTGAGGGACACTGGCTTGCTATTTATAACGAGCAGGCGCTCCACTGCTGAGCACTTGTCAGCTCGCGGAAGGAGCTGGACATCCTGTCCAGGACTTTACAAAATTCTTTCAGACCCTCTCATGCAAACTTCAGTAGCAAATGGTGTCACCAGCCGGAGTGGTTGTCTGTAGACAGACCCTCGTCTTATGATTAACTTTGAAAATACACTTACAACCCTTTTAAAGATTAGCCATTTCTTCTCAGTTACACTGCTGGGTTTAATTCGGTGCAAAAGGAAAATCGGGTGGTAGGTAGACGTTGTATCATGTTTGGGCCGTGACTAGATCATGCAGGGGCCTCGACCTGCTTTTATGACTCCTGCTGCATTTATTAGTTACGGTTATTATCTGCTCATCTTCCTGAGCCCTTGTGCCAGTCCCTGGAGTTCGGGATATAAATAGTTGAGTTTCCACATTCTCTTGTCAGGGAGGTACCCTTATCCTCACTTCAGAAACAAGAAAGCTGAGGCTTGAGCGGGTAGGTGACTTGCCTGCCCAGGGCCACACAGCCAGTCAACAGGAGAGCCAGGATTTGGGCCCAAGAGAGTGACTCGCAGTCTCAGACACCCTTTAAAAACAAAGATGGCGCCCGGCCGGCGTGGCTCAGTGGTTGAGCATCAACCTATGGACCAGGAGGTCATGAGTTCAATTCATGGTCAGGGCACATGCCCAGGCTGTGGGCTTGATCCCCAGTAGGGGGTGCACAGGAAGCAGCCAATCAATTATTCTCTCTCTTCATTGATGTTTCTATCTCTCCCTCTCCCTTCCTCTTCTAAAATCAATAAAAAAAATTTTTTTTAAAGGTGACACCCATGCCAGGTTCTGTGGGTTTTTGTTTTTGATTTGAGAGAGAGAGAGAAACATCAATTTATTTCCCTTATTTATGCACTGATTGGTTGATTCTTGTATGTGCCCTGACCTGAGATGCACTGATTGGTCGATTCTTGCATGTGCCCTGACCTGAGGTGCTCTGATTGGTTGATTCTTGCATGTGCCTGACCTGAGATGCACTGATTTGTTGATTCTTGCATGTGCCTAACCTGAGATGCACTGATTGGTTGATTCTTGCATGTGCCCTGACCCGAGATGCTCTGATTGGTTGATTCTTGCATGTGCCCTGACCCGAGATCTAATCCGAAACCTTGATGTATTGGGACGATGCTCTAACCAACTGAACTACCGGCCAGGGCCAGACTATGTGGTTTAAGCAGCTAGAAACTTTTGGGCTCAATACTGTAGCCATGAGAAAGTGTCTTAATCTTTAGACAACTCTTCAGAAGTTGTGGCAAATATTAACTATCGAATCGTGACAAGCATACTACCTAGTTCCATTTCTTTATCACTGATCAATTCTCTCCTCTGACCGGTGCCTATGGGTCTGAAACATGTGGTGTCATGAGACCAGGTGAACGGGACCCCCTGCCTGAGCACGAGGGTTGGCTTCTGGCTTTGGTTTCGCAGTTAATACTAATCAGGTACCTTGGGCGGGCAGGGCTGCACATAGACACACACATGTATTCCAGGGTAACTATTCAGATTTTTTAAAAATATAATTATTGATTTCAGAGAGGAAGGGAAAGGGAGAGGGAGAGAGAAACATCAATGATGAGAGAGAATCATGGATCGGCTGCCTCCTGCACACCCCCCACTGGGGATGGAGCCCGCAACCCAGGCATGTGCCCTGACCAGGAATCGAACTCGTGACCTCCTGGTTCATAGGTCGATGCTCAACCACTGAGTCACGCCAGCTGGGGAACTATTTAGATTGTGATTTATATTCAGAGAGGGAATTTGATGTGAGATATTTTCAGCAGACTGACCTAAAATAATGTCACAGCCCATCTGGAAAGTTATCATTCACACTTTGAATATGGCATTTTTACTGACACTTCACACCGAACAGCATTGCCAACATCTTACGAAAATGTGCAGTGCACTACTTTTTAAAGAGAGTTAAGGAAAGTGGGGCAAAGGGCGAGTGGGCGTGGAGGAAATAAACCAGGGGAGAGGTCGGCATGCAGCGCGTGTCATTCACGGCCTCCCGCTTTAAAAATAAACCAGCACAGCCCACTTTCCTAAAAATGTGGCTTCTCGGTCCGGAATCTCCGTCTATTTCTTTCGGCAGCGGAACTTCTTGTCCTTTTTCCTACTCGGGGCCTTTTTCCCTCCCCCGCCTCAGCAAGTCTCCCCTTCATTTCTGCCCAGTTTCTCCAGTGGGCGACCGTCCACAGCAATCTGAGACCATGAAGAATTACTTGGGGCTTTTAAAACCAGAGACGGGGAGCATTTGAGGATTCACTTGTCAGCTGGTTGGAACATCTGTGGGCAAGCTCACGTTTCCAATCTGGTAGGATCCTCACATCCGTTTGACGTCAGCACCCGAGCTGCTGGATCCTGAGTCGCTGGCCGTGTAGGGTGAGGCCAACTGGATGAGTCGCCGTCCCTGGAACACAACTCACTTGGCATGAGTTGACGAAGCTACAATTTGGCAGTGGGATCAAGGCCTTTCTTCTAGAAATAGCTCTTACCGCTACACGTAGTGGACAGATCCGAAAGGGAAAGTGTAATCTTTCCACTGACTCCCTCTCCCGTGAAGATGATGGGGCCTTAGCCGGTTTGGCTCAGTGGATAGAGCGTTGGCCTGGGGACCAAAGGGTCCTGGAATCGATTCCAGTCAAGGGCACGTACCTCGGTTGCAGGCTCCTCCCTGGCCTGGGCCCTGGTCAGGGCTCATGCAGGAGGCAACCCATGGATGTTTCTCTCTGTCTTTCCCTCTCCCACAATCTGTAAAAATCAATGGAAAAGATATCCTCAGGTGAGAATTAAAGAAAGATGATGGGGTGCCCCCCACATAAAACACGCGTACACAGTGAGAGCAGTGGTCGCATTCTTTACAGCAGCAGCTTAACCGGATGAGTTGAGTGGGTCACGGGGACATGGAAACACCTCCCTACGGAACTGCAGGACGGTTGAGGGGAGACGTGAGGTGTGCGTTGTTCTCACTTTGTGCCACTGTAACTGGAAGAGAAATAAACACGCTGGGCAGAACGGTGGAGGAGTCTGCAATTCTAAAATCAATGTTTGCTGGACTTGACTTTCAATGACTTTTTAAAAACAGACTTTGTTTTGAAGAGCAGTGTTAGGCACATAGCAAAACGGCAGAGTCCAGAGTTCCCGTTCCCCTGCTGCCGCCCATAGTTTCTCCTGTCATCGCATCTGTTAGTGCGAAATCTGCTACAGTGGATGACTCCGTATCAATACATTATTATTATTACTGAAGTCGGAAGGTTGCATTAGCGTTCACCCTGTGTCATACAGTTCTGTGAGCTTTGATGTATGCACAGGGTCCCGTAGCCACTATTACACTATGGTACAGAATAGTTTCCCCATCCAAAAACTCCCTCCCCCCATTGATTCCCCTCCTTCCCCGTCCACCGCCACCCTCACCTCCCAGACCACTGCTCTTTTTATTGTCTCCACAGTGTTCGCCTTTTTCAGAATGTCCTAGCGCTGGAATTACAGTATGGAACCTTTTCCGGTGGGCAGGCGTACACCATAAATATGAAGCGTAAATTGCACTTAAGATTCTCCCATGTCGCCCTAGCCCCTTCGGCTCAGTGGATGGAGCATCAGCCTGTGGAACAAAGGGTCCTGGGTTCGATTCCAGTCAAGGGCACACCCCCAGTTTTCGGGCTTGATCCCCAGTGAGGGGTGTGCAGGAGGCAGCCTATCAAGGATTCTCTCTCATCATTGATGTTTCTATTCTCTCTGAAATCAATAAAGATATTTTTTTTAAATGAAAAAAGAAAAAGTCCCCTCTGGACATTTTGGTTCTTGAGCTGCACAGCTGCTGGCAGACACAGGTGCCCGTGCTTATGGCCCCGGTGATGAGGGAGCGGGCTGGCGGCCCCTCCTGCCCCTCCCGCAGGCCCTGCTTCCTTTGAGCAAGTTCTCCTTCCACTCCGTCCCCCGGCAGCCCCCTTCTGGCAGCAGCACCAACGATTGCAAAGATGAGCTTCCGATTCAGGTCCTTCAGACCAGCTGCCCATCCTTTCTGGATCTTCTCTTCCTGGCTTTACATCCCAGCCCACTCCCATTGCTCCGTGAAGGTAAATGTGGACGTTCCATCCTATCCCTGCCCTGAAAGGGCCCTCAGAGACCAGCGACCCCATCATCTCACAACGAGAAAGGCGAGGCCAGGCTCCTCACCGCTGTACCATCGCCTTTCGCCATAAATCGTTTCCCCAAGACAGTCCTGCGTGGAGCCTGTGCTGCCAACTCCCATCCAGCTGCCTGCGTGACGTCTCCAGATGGATAACGAGTACGTTTCTTCAACTGGCGTATTCCACCCGCCCATCGGACTTTGCCCCTCCCCCATCTACCCAATTTCAGTCAGTTGCCCCGTTGCCCAAGCCCAAAACCCAGCATCAGTCACACTGGAAATCTTTCTCTCTCGCACTTCCCCACTCAATTCACCAGCAAATCCTAGGGCTCTCCCCTCAGAATGTACCCAGAATTTCTCTCTGCTTCTTACCACTCTGATGACTGCCAGCAAGCCACCATCACCCCTCCCTTGGGATTCTGCGGCAGCCCACCCCACCCCACCCCACCCGCACTAGATTCTCTGGCTCCACACTTACTCTCCTGGAGTCTTCTCTCCACACAGGAGCCAGAGGGACGTTTTAAAACCATAAAGGAGCCAAAACCGGTTTGGCTCAGTGGATAGAGCATCAGCCTGCAGACTGAAAGGTCCCAGGTTCGATTCCGGTCAAGGGCATGTACCTGGGTTGCGGGCACATCCCCAGTAGGAGATGTGCAAGAGGCAGCTGATCGATGTTTCTCTCTCATCGATGTTTCTAACTATCTCTCTCCCTTCCTCTGTGTAAAAAATCAATAAAATATATTTTTTTAAAAACCATAAAGGAGATGTCATTGCTCCGCTTCTCATATGAAGGGCTCCAAAGGCTGTTCATATAAAGCCCAAGCTCCTTGCCGTGTTCTGTAAGACCCTCCCACCTCTCCCATCACTGTCTCAACTCACTCTTGTAGTCACA
>NW_006291729.1:1786803-1800541 GCF_000327345.1 Myotis davidii | reverse complement strand
AACACATCCAACTCATTTCTGCCCCAGGCCCTTTGCACTTCCTGTTTTCGCTCTTAAAATGCCCTTTACCCACAACTTGGCATGGATGACTGTCTCACTCTCTCCGGGTTCCGACTGAACTGACCTTGACCACTCTCTAGAAAAGAGTGTACCCACATGACATTGTTATACATTAGTTTATCGTGTGTCTTCCGCCTGGTACTTAACCTCCACAGGATCGGACCTTAGGCTAAGGTCCTGGCTGTATTCAAGTGCCTAAAATAAGATCTATTACATACCAATTGCATACCACAGTATTTTTTTAATATAGATTTTTATTGGTTTCAGAGAGGGAGCGGGAGAGAGATAGAAACATCAATGAGAGAATCATTGATTAACTGCCTCCTGCACACCCCCTACTGGGGATAAAGCTTGAAACCTGGGCATGTGCCCTTGACTGGAATCGAATCCGGGACCCTTCAGTCCACAGTTCGGTGCTCTATCCACTGAGCAAAACTGGCTAGGGCTCACAGTATTTCTTGAATGAATGAATGAATGAATGAGACAACTAGCATATAAAATTTGGGACAATACACAATTGCTTGAGAAACAAGTTGTGGACTTACCATACCACAGGCATACGCGTCATTTCTCAGCACATGGTTCTCACAGAGACAATTTTATCTGTGATGAATCTATTAAAGAGCCATGGCGCTTACAAAGGAGAGCGGTAATAGAATATTAGAAATGCATTTTGTGCAAGGAATGTACTCACGAGGCCTTGGAATTCTGGTTGGTCTCTGTTTTCCTGTGGCACATCTATGTGTCATACAGGCTCAGACCCAGGTGCCTTCCCGTCCTTAGGCTCCCAGCAGAAAGGTGGGCCAATTCCTAGCCGTGGATGTGTTCCATCTGTGAGAGGTCTGTCTCTCCAGAAGCCACGCTCCTGGTGGACCTCCGGGAGCGCCTGGCAGAAAGGCCTCAGACCTGCAGGGGGAGCTGATGGCACGCGTCCATTCTGGAAAGCCTGGGGAAACTGGGGCCCAGAAATTCAACTTTTTCTTCAAGTGGAACGGATTCAAGAGGTCACTGGATTTCATAAACACCCAAGATGTTCCCTTACTCCTGCCAGAGTCTAGAAATTGAAAGTTTTTCTAGACTCAAAATGTCAAGTGGTCAGATTGGGTTCATCCAGCCCATGGACCGCAGGATCTTATCTCAAGGCTGTGGCCTCTTCCTCCTCCTGGATGACCCCTTCCACCTTGCCCACAGACATGGCCGCCGTGGGGGCCCCCGATGGTGGTGAAGGACACGAGTGCCCAGGACACTGGTCGTTGAACTTCTGCCAGGAAGCACAGAAGGCCGGCCCTCATCATGTAGAACGCGGTGGGCTCACCGAGACGACCCCAGACGCTGCCTCAGGCAACTGGAGAGAGCAAGACATTGTGGCCTTCCCGCCCAGGGATCTGCAATTACCGAACAACATGGAAGTCGTTCCATTAATAGTTCACTTAGGACACTCTCAGCGAGGCCAGAATTAATTCTCAAATCTTGCTTCTACGTGGTGTTAGGGAAGGAACATTGCGGTAATCCGGGGACTGGTTTCTTTCTTGTCTCTTCATTCACCTTCTGCAGTCAACCTCACCCAAAGACCGACCTTCCAGCAGCCCCTGGCCTCCTCCCTTCCTTCCCATCCAACAAAAACGGGGGCGTCTTTGTTTTAGCATTTCCCGCCAAAGGCTTGATCTTCACTCCGATTGGCTGCGTAAAGTGCATGGTCACCCCCAAGCCAATCACTGTGTCCAGAGGGATGGAGTGCACTGATTGGGCCAGCCAGGTCGTGTGTTCAACATGGGGAGCTGGGAGGGAGGATCTACTTCCTCCGAACCAGGAGCCCCCCACACCCCCCGCCCCCAGGGAGCAGCAGGGATGGATGCCGGAGCCACACAGGTGCTCATCACGTTCCCTCTGCTCTGTGTGCCCGACACATTTGTCAGCAGCTCTATGAAGGCACCTGTCATCCTTTTCGATGTTTTATTTTCGTGTCTGTGCCTCCCCAGAAAACTCCATGGGATCAGCAACTGTCTGCCTCGGATTGAGGTCTCACAAAGCTGTTCCTATAGTTAGCGCTTAGTAAAGTTTTGTTGATGTGAATTCCGTTTTTAAAAAGGAAATGAAGAAAAAAACTTGTTCTCATACTTTTAAATTCCCAAAGGGTCCAATTACGTTGTTTTCTGTACAGGGTTTAATCCCCTCTCCCGTAAGCACGGCTAATCTCGGGCGGAATCAAAGGCGGTCACGTGCTGTAACCTGAGATGGCTAGAACATTTTAGTCATTTATAAGCAAAGTCCGAGGCCCACTGCATTTTTGGTTAGTGAATGTGTGGATAGTTATAAATAGACACAGACAAACAGGAGGGCTGTGTGAGCCCGGCTGGCCGGGCCCTGGCTTTGGACCCCCCAAATATAGCCTGCTGACAGTCTGCCACGGGCATTTTTTTCGCACAGTTCGTCATTTCAAGCATTCTGAGCGGCCATTCTGGGTATTTGTTCAACAGGACATTTTTTCCGCTTTGCCTGTTGGCCAAATGTGTGGTATTTTTCTTTAAAAGAGAGATGAGAATCTCAGGCACAGATAAATATATCCCCTGGCACTTGACCGTAACAGAATTCTCTACAGAACTTCCGTCCCAGGTCCGAGGGATTGGCTGAAGTCTGGAAGCCCTGCAGGTCTCCCATACCCTCCCATCGCTGGAGCCAGTGGCAGGAACCCTGAGGAGAAGGCCCAGGCGTGGGCCACACACGCTGTTTCCCATCAAACAGAGACGGACAGAAGAGGGAGGGTCCAGGGGAGGCTCTTGACAAGAAGTGGGGCTGTGGGAAGCCTTCACCTTTGAGCTGCCTGGTGACTGCATGTAGCCATGCGTGCCGGAGCCCCCTGCCCCCTGCCTCCCACCCTCATCGGCGCCACACTGTTGTGCTGCCTGTGTTCCCTCCCTTCCTCTCCAGGTCTTCGAACTCCTCCCAGCGGTCCCAGTCCACCCTCACTGGCGGACTGGACGTGCCTGATTCGGTTGATCCAGACATTCTCCAACATGGCGTTGGTCCATGCCCAAAAGGTCAACTGGACACAGAGTTCAAGGTCGGAGCAGACTTTCCCATGGGCACCATGTAATCAGTGAGGGCTGAGACCCCCAGGCCAGACCACAGAAACCCATGCCACCCAGATGTGCTAGCGATACCCCGGGTGAGATATCACGTGGGGGTCAGCTTTCCAAAGAAAATAGTGACGAGCGTCTTCAGTTAGCCCTTCGCCTTCGACCTTGCCCCCCTCCTCCTGTCTCAGGTTTCGGGGGCGGAGGATGCTTAGAGGTGAGCCTCCATTAGCACGGTGAGAACCAAGGCCACATCGCCCTGAGGAGCTGGAACAGTCCGAGGCTGTCTGCTTCCCTCTTTACAAATAGAAAAAGGAAAAAGAGCCCTCGCCGATTTGGCTCCGTGGATAGAGCATCAGACTGAGGGTCCTGGGTTCGATTCTGATCAAAGGTACAAACCACAGTTGCAGGCTCCCAGGCCCTGGTCGGGGCATTGTGGGAGGCAACCCATCGATGTGTCTCTCTCACATGGGTGTTTCTCTGTTTCTCCCTCTTCCTTCCACTCTCTCTAAAAATCAATGGAAAAAATATCCTTGGGTAAGGATTAAAATAATAATAATAATAATAATCTTATCTATTAATAGACAAACATGGTAATTGACCATACCTTTGCTACGCCTCCCATTGGCTAATCAGCATGATTTGCAAATTAACCGCCAACAAAGATGGCGGCTAACTTGCATATTGCAGGCAGGGCAGGACAGTACCTTCCCGCCTGCCCTACCACCATCCAGGCCTGCTATCTGGCCCCAACCCTCAGATCAGCCCTGCTGTGTGTGTGACTCGGGGTGGCACCCCAACCTCCGGATCGGCCCTGCCGTGTGCGCGACCTGAGGAGGTGGGGCAGGCACCGAGGGATCGGGACTACCATCTGCCACCCAGGCAGCGGGCCTAAGCCAGCAGGTGGTTATCTCCCGAGGGGTCCCAGGCTGTGAGAGGGCACAAGTGGGGCTGAGGGACACCTGCCCCCGCAGTGCACACTTCCTCCATGGTGGGGCCCAGAATTTGAAATACAGTTTTCTCTCGGCCTAATAATAATAATAATAATAATGATAATAATAGGAAAGGAAAAAAACAAACCTATTTGAATAATTGACTACAGGCAGGTTTCTGCTGAGTATAGCAGAGCCCAGTCCTAACCCAATTCCTGACGGTTATTTTTGTAGTTTCACGGGTATTGGTTTCTGATTGTAAATAACTTGGGGCAGAGGCTTCTTGATGACCGAGGCCACTGCTCAACCTTGCTGCTCTGCTGTCCCTGTTGTCATGCCCGGGGCGAGGATGGGCTGGGAGGGGGGGCAATGGGAACACCTGACGCTGAGGCCAGAAGCAGGACAGGAGAGGCCGGCAAGGCGCAGGCTCCTCTTTTGAAATGGGCACAAGCGATAAAACCAGCCCCAGCTGGGCCACGGCCCTGGCTCCCGGCTCTGGGGCAATCCCAGTCCGCCAGGCCGAGGCGCTCCACTGGCCATTTTCTCTCTTCCAGGAGCTGGCAGCAGCCTGAGGCCACACCCGCTCCTGACTCAGCTCCACCCACCCTCCCTCTGCTGGTGCTCACGTGGCTTCAGCCAGGCCCAGGGCTCCACTAAACCACCCGGCCTGGAGGCCGCAGGGGCAGGGGCATCTGCTCGGGGAGGGGGCTCCGAGGGGCTCTGCGGAGCCTCGCACCCAGCACTGAGACTGTGCTGTGTCTGGTCCCAGGGCTTCGGCTTTCAGCAGCTCGGGGCTTTGCAACAAAGGACAGTGGCTTTGCCAGGGACCCAGCCTGAGTCATCGCTCTGGTGCTGGAGAGGAGACGGATCCGAGGCGACCTACGGGCAGGAACAACCCGGATTACGTTTATGATCTTTAATAATAGAGTGGCGATCACACTTCCCCCCCAGGGCGTCTCCCCCCCATATTAGCTCATTTAATGCTCACTCTGCCCTCTGACCCGGGAAAGGCTGGGGGGTATGTTCTCATGTAACGGAGGCTCAGGAAGCCCTGCTGACTCCGTGGGATCGCACAGGAAGTCAGGCATGGCTCTCCCACTAAAAGCAGCACCAGCAGCAGCCCTGTCATCCGGGCCTGGAGCAGGAAACACGCTCCCCACAGAGCTGAGTCACCGAGGATAAACCAACTGCTTACGGAGGCCTGCGCAGCGGAGGGGAATCGGGATGCGGGGGGGAAGCATCCTGGGGCCGCAAGAGCCGGAAAGGGCCTGCGCCCCCCGGCCCAGAGGGGCAGAGAGAGGAGCAGTTCCTGCAATCGGCTAAGAGCTGTGTCCACGGAGAGGACCACCAGGCAGGAGCCACTGCCACCCCCAAGCCATGGACACCCCATCGCCGTTTCCTCCCGCCCCCGCCCACTTCCTGCTGGTGCCTCCCATTGGCCAAGCCCACCTGGGAGCCAGAGGGTGTGCAGCGGTGAGGTCAGCTTCCCACATCTGAGAGCAGGTGGAGAGGAGTGGAGAGCAGATCTGGTGGGAAATGGAAAACGTCCAGCCCTGATCTGCTGGGCACGTCTCACGGGGCAGAAACTAGACCAGGTTGCGGGCTGGCTCCCCCACAGGGGGCGTGCAGGAGGCAGCAGATCCATGTTCTACTCTCACATGGATGTTTCTCTCTCTCTCCCCTCCGCTTTATCTAAAAATCAATAGAAAATCTTTAAAAAAGAACCTAAATATCACTAACTCCAGAGATTCTCAGGTTCACCCTGGTGAAATGGAGAATCAATGAGGACAGTGTAGTGTCTTTTTCCAAAATGTGAGCACATGCAACTTAATCCCTGTGATTCTGGCTAAGAGTGGGTGCTGCTTTTCACACACACACCCTTTTCTTTATTTGTCGTCAAAATACCCTTTATGAAATAATGGGGAGGGTGCATTGAGTGTTGCCACGGGCTGGGCATAGTGCTAAAAGCTTTGCACAGTTTCTCTCATTTACCTTAAAAGGTAGATGCTATTATTAACCTAATTTTACTTCCAAAGAAACTAAGACATAGAGACCCAGCTGGCACCTGTGCTGTCGGGCGGGCCACGGATCAGGACGGTAGGGGCGCCATCTGACTTCATCACGCACCATGCCCCTGCAGAGTGAGGGCAGTTCATACATGTTTACGTCCTTATCCCCCAAAATTAACGTCTGGCACCCTAGGTTGGGGCTTCATGCTTAAAAAAATCTAAAAAAAACACCTGTGCCCAGCCGCCGTGGCTCAGTGGTTGAGCGTCGGCCTATGAACCAGGATTTGATTCCTGGTCAGGGCACATGCCTGGGTTTGGGCTCCATCTCTAGTGTGAGGCGTGCAGGAGGCAGCCGATCCATGATTCCCTCTCATTGCTGTTCTTCTCTCTCTCCCTCTCCCTTCCTCTCTGAAATCAATACAAATAAAAAATACAACTTGTCCTGGTCTGGAGCCCCAGGCAATGAGATGCCCTCTGCCCTGTTGGGCAGGTGCCAGGAGCGACTGTTGAGTCACCCAAGGTCCCCCAGCAGGTGGGAAGCAAACTCAGACAAGGAGGGGGGCTGGCCTGGCAGATTTCCAGCATTTGTGGAGCATGAAAACATGAGCATTTCCTCCGACCCGGACAAAGGCGGCTTAGAGAAAGGGCTGCTGCTAGAAATACCTGCAGAAAACCATTCTTCCAGCCTCTGCTTCTCCAGGACATCCTGGCCTTGACACAGAGCTCTGCGGGCACCTCCGGGAATGCCTCCGCATTCCTGAGCAGAGGGGCATTTCCAGGCCCGGCTCGGAGGCTGCCTCTCAGGCAACAAAGGAGTGTCTGGGGGCACTTCCCTCCCTCCCCCTGCAGGTACCTCCTCCCACTCGAAGAGCTGCCTGCCAGTTGGCTGTCTCCATGGTGAAGGTGAGATGGTTTCCATGGCAACAGCAAAGGAGCGCTTGCTGGTTTCCTTGGTGATGATGAGGAAAGTGAGGCAGTCAGGCGCAGAGGGTCTGTCCCTGACCCCAGCTCCCACCTTGCAGAGGTCCCCCCCTGCATGGCCTCCTGGGTTTGGGCCTTGTCTGACAACAATGACAGTTTTACAAGTGATAGACTCTATCCAGGACAGTAGAGCAGTGCTCTGTGGAGACTCTGGGTCCATGCTGACTTGGTTTGGCCACATTGTTTCACCCTGTGGGCTCCCCATTGCCTCATCTGTAAAATGGGTCAAATAAGAAGCTCAACCTCTTATGTTGTGAAGAAATAAATGAGAGTGGCAGTAAAGTGTCACTGTTATTAGTAGCCTAGAGGCCCGGTGCACAAAATTTGTGCACGGGTAGGGTCCCTAGGCCTGGCTGGCGATCAGGGCCAATCTGTGGGGCAACCAGAGGGGCAATCGAGGGGTCCCCCTACTGGCACCTGCCTTGGCCAGCCTGGCACTGCCTGCTCGCCGGCCCTGCCCCCTCCCCCACTGCTGCCACCGGCTGGGGGGGGCCCCCCTGCTGGCACCCAACTTGGCTGGCCTGGGGCCTGCAGGCCGGGGGCAGCTCCTGCATTGAGTGTCTGCCCCCTCGTGGTCAGTGCGCATCATAGTAACCGGTCATTCCACCGTTCAGTCAATTTGCATATTAGGCTTTTATTATAGTAGTGTAGGATGGGAACTTGCATGATCACACACTGATTAGCCATTATTATTCTGGTGCAGAGAGAGAGGTAAGTGGGATTTATTAAGACCATTTTAGAGATGAGGAAGCTGGAGCCCAGTGAGTGACTGTCGGCGTGAGTCCCAGCATTGCTAAGAGGCAGGGCTAGAGCGAGACAGCAGATACCGGGACTCCCAGCTCTACTCCACTACCCCGCCCTCTTGCGCAGTAGACACCCACCACTTCCCTTGTTTCCCTGCTCAACCAAAGACCCTGGGCGCTAAGTAGCTCCTCCTTCCCCATATCACTCTGGGTTTGTACCGTAAGCCTAGACCAAGTCAACACAGCATGGTTGTCAGAGCAATTGATAAGCACAAGACAGGAATAGTGAATTAATTTAGTGAGGTCTTCCCATCCCATAAATGGCTGGGATCAGACTGAGGTCTGCAATACTTCATTTTCATTGACTAGTTTTTGCATCACGTTGCCTCTGATTGCATTCCTGAGTCATGCAATTACTGAATTACTGAGGTGTTACTTGTGTGATCTATTAGTCATTTAGGAGACGAAACACCCTTCTGGGAACATACTGCTGTAGAACCAACCAGTCTTGGAATCAAATCTTAAATTGCATTACAAACTAGCAATGGGATTTTGCAGGGAGTTAATCAACCTCACCGAGCATCAGTTTTCAGATCTGTAAAATGGACATATAATAATGTCTCCTGCAAAATTTGTTGTGAAGTTTAGAGATAAAACGCCTGGTACATAAAAATCATTTGACAACCAATAGTCTCTCTTATTAAACACAGATGGTCGCCTCCCATTTCACAGTTCATTGTATTTTCACCTCTCGGTGGCCCTCCGTTGGGATGTATGATCCGTGAAGGCAAGACTGCACTCAGGTGAGCTCAGGAAACGTGTGCAGATGTCAACAGAGGCTCTCAGTTGCCGCACTTGCGTTGCAGGGGATCACGGGGCCCCAGGATTTTAACCTGCAGCAGAACCATCGCTGCCTCGGTCGGGGAGTGCAGTGAGCTGTCTCGCTGGAATCTGCCGCCGGGGGGTCTGCAAGGCTGGCTGGCAGTGCCCACTTCAGGGCTGTCCATCAGATCCACGGGGCGGTCCTGACTGCGGGCTTGCACTGCATGGTCGTCCCCAGCATCCATGCCTAATTGCATCAGAGGTTAATATCCCACTAAAACCCACCAATAAAATTGTATCCCCAGGAATTTAGGATTGAGTCCAAGAAAGAGTTCGGTTAGTATCTTGATGTGCTTAGACAAGAAAGCCTGGAATGGACAATTGGTTATTTGCCATCATGAGGCACTTGGTCTGGAGAAAGATACACACATATTCACATGCATGCGGAAGGATACACATGTATGCACATACACATATGCACACATGCACGCACACACACATGCACACAGACTGATAGACTGATGCACAGATGCAGAATTCAGGGACAGAGGTCCCAGAACATGCGTCTGATCCCTTGCTGGGTCCTCACAACATTTCCGACCTTAGGCTGGGGTATCACCTTAAAATAATCTCCCCTCCCGCCTTTTCTGGCTCCTGTTGTTGTTCGACTAGGTCAAGTTCATTTCTGTCACTTGCAACCAAAGAATCCTAAGCCGTGTGCTCCCTTTCAGCTGGAGGCAGTGTGGCGGGCAGGGCGGATGCGGTGATACCCCTGCAGGAGTGCAGCTGACCAAGGTCCTAGCCCTCAGACTGTCACTAATAATAATGAAGTAACTCCCACCTGGTGAGCAGAAGGGCCATGACCCTTTTTCATCTCAGGTCCTCCAGAGCAAGAACACCCTGCAGAGGCAAGCAGGCACCAGCTCCTAAGAGCCCAGCAACTGCATTTACTTAGTTCTTGTCTCCAGCCGATGTCTGATCAGCTCACTCCCCTCTGGGGCAGGAAGGCTTGGAAAGCAGATGATGAAGCGCAGTCATGGCCTGGTTTTTTGACTAAATTGGTGGCTGTGGGAGTCGTGAATACGCGTCCTTCTGGGCCAGAAGCTGTCCGATGACAGCTCCACCGCCCATGAGAAGGACCTAGGGGTTTGGGGGGCCACAGAAGACCCGCCACCCCCAGGAGCCCCAGGACTGCGAATTCAGAAGCCGCGGAGAGGATAGCTCCGTGGCTGCGCCCCCAAAGCCAGAGGTGCACCAGGGAGGGTGCGGTGGAGTGCTGGGAGAAGGGCTGGGAGAACAGGGCCGGGCAGGGCCGCTGGTCCAGGCCCTGAGGCCGTGCGGAGGAGGGAGGAGGCCGTGGTGCGGGCGTGGGCTGGCCCAGGAAGCAGACCTGCAGAAGGGTTTACGGACAGGCTGTAAGTTAAGAGGTGTCACTGCCAGCCCGGCTGGCGTGGCTCAGGGGTTGAGCATCGACCTATGAACCAGGAGGCCACAGTTCCATTCCCGGTCAGGGCACAGGCCGGGTCTGCGGGCTCGATCCCCAGTGGGGGGCGTGCAGGAGGCAGCCGATCGGTGATTCTCTCTCATCATTGATGCTTCTATCTCCCTCTCGTTTCCTTTCAGAAATCAATTTTATTTATATTTTAAAGTGTCGCTGGTACTCTCCCCTGGGAGGGGAGAGAAAGGAGCAGGATTGGGCAGAGGGAGAGGGGACCGCAATGGCCTTCATGGTCGTCTCCCTGTGGACAGAGCTGACCACGCCTTAGTTCCATCCCTTTGGACGCAGCCAGCCCAGGAGGGCAGGCTCTGAAGGGGGACAGCCGAGCGTGTCTGATGACAGTGTTCCCGGCCACGACCAAGGCGAGTCCTCTGGGGAAGGGGTCTGGGTGACACCTAAGTGTCCACTAATGGTCCCCGGGCAGAAGGCAGGACACAACCCAGTCAGAGGGTCACAGAAGCCTGCCTGGCACGCTGTGCAGCTGTGCAGGGTGCTGTGGGCTCCGCCTCTATCCCTCTGAACCCAGTTCTGAGGCGCTCGCCCGTGCCAGCCTCGCCCAGCCCTCCATGAATCCTCAGTCCATCGATGCACACACAGCAGCAGGGCCTTACCCACCCAGGTGTGAGAGGCATCAGCCCACGGAGGTGGGGGAGCCTCGGGTTTAACTAAACTAAGAGATAAAAAATTTTAAAATATATTTTTATTGATTTCAGAGAGGAGTCAAGAGGGAGAGATAGAAACATCAATGATGAGAGAGAATCATTGACTGCTGCCTCCTGCATGTGGGGTAGAACCTGCAACCCAGGAATGTGCCGTGACCGGGAATCGAACCGTGACCTCCTGGTTCATAATAGATTGACACTCAACCACGGAGCCACGCTGGCTGGGCTCAGAGATAAAATTTTAACGAGTAGAATTGCCATCAAAATGGGCTGAGCAACATTGGGAAAAAGAAAAGAAAAAGAATGCTGGTGGAGGGATCGGGAAACCTGGATTTGAACCAGGCCTGCTGCGGTGAGAGCGCGGTGAAGTCTTCAAGCCTCTCTGAGCAGAATCTGACAGTGGCAGCCCCAACACCTACCTTACGGGGCTGCTGGGAGATTAGAAAGCTAACACGCAGGGCAGGCACCGCCCATGGCAAACAGCGAGGGTGCGGAGGAGCGGGGCGGTTTGGCGTTCTCTCCCTGATCGCCATTCAGCCACCGTGCATGTCGTAAAAGTTACTGTTCCAACCAGAAGGGCCATAAACTCTGTTTACTCCGCCGACTGAAGCCAGGTGCCAGGTGGGGACCCACAGGACCCACGCTCGGGCCGAAACCTTTGGAACACACGGGTTGTTCCGCGTCTGGTGATGGCTGTTACCCTGGGTCTAGGGCCCAGGACAGCCTACATGTGGGTTTCTGGAGCCCTGGTTCGCAGCTGGCCACGACCTGAGCGGCACTGGCCAGGCAGCAGCCTTGTGAAATCAGGTGAGCAGCTAAGACCTGACACACACACACACACACACCCACACACATGCACGCACACACGCACTCATACACACACTCACACTCTCACACACACATACACACACACATACACACACACACACACACACACGAGTCTTCCAATGGACAGATTTTCACAGATAACCATCTGCAAAACCGGCAGAGGCTCAGATTTAAAAAAACACAGACACACTTGTAAGTGCATGGCTATGCATAGTGTGTGTGAGTGTGAGTGAGTGAGTGTGAGTGTGTGTGAGTGTATGTGTGTGTGTGAGTGTGAGTGAGTGTGTGTGTGTCCACGCGGGAAAGCCTTGTCTCCATCAATGGCTACTCGGTGGGCGTGAGTGTGTGTGTGTGTGTGTGTGCGCGTGCATGTGTGTGGTGTTTAATAACCTGTCAGCCGTCCGCACTGGGTCTGGCGGTGAGGCCCGCTGGAGTGAGCGCCCGAGGCTCAGTGAAGGTGAAGCAGCGTCCTCGCTGGGCTCCGCCAGAGCTGTCCCAGCAGCACAGGGACATCAAAGGCCAGGCCCTCCGTGAGTTATGCCATCCCCGGCGACCTCTGTCTTTCTGGAAACGCCCCACCAGCCTCCTCCGTTGGAACAGCGCCCCGGTCTTGGGGAACAGTGTGGTGCAGGCCACGCTGCACCCATAACCCCGCGTCTCCCTGACGGGGACACTCGGAGGAAGTTTGGCGGAGCTTCATCCCAGGGAAATGTCAGGCTCTTGCAAATCAATTTGCATGCATTCTTTCGTCTAAAAAAAAAAAGAAGAAGAAAAGAAAACTGTGTAACCCAATACTACGTTCCTCCCTTCAGTTTAGCTGCCAGGAAATTTAGACACGAACTCGGGACCCTTTTCCTACCATAGTAACCAGCTTTCAGGGTCGCTGGGCTCCGGATGTCAGAGTCCTGAGACTCCTTAGAGAACATGGGGTCCCATGCGTACCTACGGGAAATCGGGGTCCCCAGGGAGTCACTGGGCTTCTCTCAGGTGACCAGTCACCCTGCCTCCCTGACACAGTTCATTCCTAAGTGTGTCCCTTCGCATCCTTGATACCGGAAAGCTCCTTGGTGAGCCTGGCCAGCGTGGCGCAGTGGTTGAGTGGCGACCTATGAACCAGGAGGTCACGGCTCCATTCCGATCAGGACACATGCCCGGGCTGTGGGCTCAGCCGAGCGATGATTCTCTCTCATCATTGATGTTTCTATCTCTCTCTCCCTCTCCCTTCCTCTCTGAAATCAATACAAACCTATTTTTAAGAATAAAGTAACAATTTAAAAGAGAAAGAAGAAAGGAAAGCTCCTTGCTGTCTTGCGGAAGCACTGGGCGAGCACCCATCCGCGCTGGACAGAACAGGAGCAAGGGGAGGCCTTCCAGCCGCCCGAGCCTCAGCAAGAAGGTGAGCATCTCTGCTCCCTGCGGAGCGGAGCCAGCGGCTGTGGACACCGGGGAGAGGTGAGCCCTGAGACTGAGGGAGCTGGGCGTGGGGGGAAGGGCCTGGCCTTGCCTCTTGATTTTGAGTCGAGGTGTACTTAGCCCAGGAGATGGTGCAACAGAGAAGCAAGGGACATGCCAACAGGTTTGGTTCCTGGGGCTGAAATTTGGTGCCACCCTGACAGCTTGTAAGCCATGATCTGTCCTCTGACCCATGGTCCCCAAATGCTAGGTCAGGGTGGAAACAAATTGGGAGGTGGGAGTGGGGGATGGTGGGAGTAGGGGGCTGAAGCACAGTAGAAATAATCAGGATGCTATAGAGAGGTTTTAAAAAAATAACTCATTTGCTTTTTTCTCACTGTGTGTTTTATTGAGATATATTTGACATATAACATATTAGTTTCAGGAGTAGAACCTAATGATTCGATATACTTGTACCTTAGCAACTGGTCACCACAATATATCTAGTTAATGCCCATCATGCCATGTGGTTACAAAATGTTTTTCTCTTGTGAGGAGACTTCTGGGATACAGGCTCCCAGCAACCTTCACATGTGCAACATGGTATTGTTGACAATTGTCACCAGGCTGTACATTACATCCCCAGGACATCTTTCCCTGCCGGGGCAAGAGGTTAACAGTAAAGAATTATCCTATATAATAAAACCATAATATGCAAATCAACCGAAGGCAGAACA
>NW_006291729.1:1770723-1786734 GCF_000327345.1 Myotis davidii | reverse complement strand
GCCAATGCAGTGCCAGCAGGAACCCTCCTGCCCCTGCCCCCATCTCGAGTGCAGTGGCAGTGGCAGGAGCCTCTCCTGCCTCCAAGGCAGTGCTAAGGACCCCTCGGGCCTAAGCAGGCAGGCTGACATCCCCCGAGGGGTCCCAGACTGCGAGAGGGCACAGGTCAGGCTGAGGGACCTCCCCTACCCCCCAGTGCATGAACGTTGTGGGCCGGGCCTCTAGTCATTAAATAAAACTCTGACTGGAGCCGAGCACTTTTCACATATTATCACTTATTTCTCTTCCTGACTAAATAGGGTTAGAAACCTGGGGCTGGAGAAGTAAAAGAACTGCCCGGTGTCGCATGGGTAATAAGTGGCTCCACGGGGGAGACAGACTGAATACCTGCAGCCCCCCAAGGCCACACACTGAGAACCTCCTCCCCAATGGGATGGTGCCTGGAGGCGGGGCCTGTGGGAGTGATCAGGGCGGAGGGTGGAGCCCTCAGGAATGGGACACATGTGCTTATGCAGGAGACCCCCCCGAGAGCTCCCTCACCCCTTCCGCCACCTGAGAATGCAGTGAGAGGACGTCCCTCCAAGAACCCGGAGGCAGGCGGGGTCCCACCAGACACCGACTCTGCAGAGCACCTCGATCTTGGCCTTCCAGCCTCCAGGCTGTGAGGGGACATGTCTGTGGTGTGTGCCACCCGACTATGGTGTTTCCGTTGCAGCAGCAGAACAGACTAAGACATGGAGGCTCCATCCGGCTCTGAAACCTGTTCTCAGTCCACCTTATGTGTTTATTTTTTAAACATTTTTATTAATCTCAGAGAGGAAGGGAGAAGGAGAGAGAGATAGAAACATCCATGATGAGGGAGAATCATAGATCGGCTGCCTCCTGAACTGGGGATCGAGCCCACAGACCGGGCCTGTGCTCTGACCAGGAATCCAACTGTGACTTCCTGGTTCCTAGGTCGACGCTCAACCCCTGAGCCACACCGGCGGGCTCCGTCCACTTTAGAGGAGAAGGAGACAGCCTGGGGGCAGGTGGCCCCTGCCCGGGGCCCATGAGCCCATCCCTGACTCTCCCCATCAGAGCACTGAGTTCCCAGGGGTCCCGTGACGGTTTTGGGGAGGAACATTTATCACAGCCACGAGCTGCCACAACAAACAAGGCTATTTCAGACGTCCCAAGGCCTGGAAAAGGCGGAGGGAGGAGGGAAGCTGAGTTTAGCTCGTTTATTTCTGTGAACAGGAGACTGACAGCCATAGAAATATTGCTGGGAGTTCAGAGAGTCTTGGAAAGGGAAATATTTGTGCTTTATCATGCGATCCAGAAACTCCGGCAAAGCGCTAATCTTGGGTGGATTCTGTCTGCTTAATAGGCAAACTAATAATAAAAACAGTGGGGGTGGGGTGGGGAGGGGAGCATTTCACCCATGACGAGTCACTCGGCCCCGCCCGGAGACCACGCCTGCCTGTAGGCACCCTTTCTGGGTGGCTCGGAGCACCGAGGGTGGCAACACGTTTCATGGATGTTTGCAACCTGGAGGGGAACATGCAGTTCCCCAGGGAAGCTGGTGAGCAGGCTCCTCGGAATCAGAACGTGCGCGGAGCCCTCCCCAGGCCAAGGATTCACTTCTTACCGCATCTTCTCATTTCCTTAAATGTCTCCTTTGCTAAAAACTCTGAGCTTGGGCAACAATCGCGTGTTCAGCAACTATTACTCACGCCTGCCAGGGGAGCCTGGGACAGGAGTCCACCTGAGGGGGGCGGGGGTCAGGGGCGCCCCTGGGCCAGGTATGGCTGGGCCTGGGATCTCAGAGGCTGGATCCCCACATGCCCTCCAGCTCCCGGGCCCTGGGGTCTCAGGGACTGGCCCTTCGTTTTCTAAAGCTTTGTGCTTTAACATCCTTTAGCACAAATGTCCTAAGTGTCCAGCCAGCTGCAGTGGGCTCTGCAGAGAATTGCAAACTTGACGCACTTTCCCCCCAAGCTGTCTGGTGTCGGAGGAGGAGGTTGTATGGAGGTCGGGTGGGGAGGGCAGGGAGGGGCTGAGAGGCAGGGGACACGGGATGGCTGCTGAGAAGGGTTGCTGTTCACCCTCATTCTCCGCCTTGAGCCCCTCACCGTTTCCTTCCCAAGTCGCTTCCCAGCCACCGCACCATCCACCATGGCGCTTCCTACCAGCCCTGTGCACAGAGCCGGGAGGCACGGGGCAGGCGCAGGCTCCCTGGGGAGGAATTGCAGGTCTCTGAGAAAAACGCTGGGCCTGAGTTTCCTGAGGTTGGTTGTTTCTCTTAACACCCATATCTCTTTTTAAAAAGGAGTTGTGTTGAGATATAATTCACCTACCAGCGAACGTGCCTGTCTAAAGTGAATAACTCGCCCTGGCTGGTTTGGCTCAGTGGATAGCATGTTAGACATGGACTGAAGGGTCCTGGGTTCGATTCCAGTCAAGGGCTAGTACCTAGGTTGCAAGCTCAATCCCTGGCTCTGGTCGGGGGCATGTGGGAGGCAACCAATCGATGTGCCTCTCTCACATCCATGTTTCTCTCTCTGTGTCACTCCCCTTCCTTCCACTCTCTCTAGAAATCAATGGAAAAAAATATCCTTGGGGGAGGGTTAACAACAAAAATAATAGTAAAATAAAGTGTGTACCTCAGGGTTCAGTGACACCAGAGCTGTAAAGCCATCACCATCACCTGATTCCACAATGGTTCATGACCCAACAAGCAGTGCCTACCTGTCAGCAGGCAGCGCCCATCCCGCCTCCCGGGCAGCCTTTCTATGGTCCTACAGGGACCGTCCTCCTTAGCTCCCGCTCTGAACTGCAGGGGCCTGGGGATGGGAGTGTGGAACCTGCTGAAATGGGGGAGGGGCTCTCCATGGCTCCCAGGCGCCCGCGGTGGGTGCTGCTGCTGCGCCCATTGGAGAACAAGGGGTCCGAGCCACCTGGCTGCACGAGGGGCCTGAAGGAAAGGTGTCTGGGCCAACACCCCTCGCTGGAGCCCAACCGGGACCAGGGCCAGCGTCCCGCCCTCACCTCCTCCGGCACCAACATGGACGAGGGTCTTTTGATCACAGGGACAAAGTCTCACTCAAACTGGCTTCAGCAGAAAGAGGGTGTCACTGGACGCAGAGCTGGGGGCTCTCTCCCCCTTTCCGCGCCCTCCCCCCCAAGTTTGCAGTCCAGCCTCAGACGGCAATGGTGACCTGAGGAGGCCCAGGGCTCCTCTTCTGTGTCCAAGAGGCCTGTTGCTGCAGGGGGGTGGGGGGGCGGGCAGGCTAGTGGGGCTGCCTCTTACCTGCAAAGAAGCTGACCTGGTGCCTTCGAAGCGGGAGGAAGCCCAGAGCCCACAGACATGGCTGCAGCTCCAGGGCCTCGCCGTCCTCCTCCGACGCCGGCTCTGGCTGGGACACCTTCCATGCCCTCCGCAGCCCTCCCTGGGTGGGAGAAAGGGGCCCTCTCCCTGCTCAGGGTCTGTGTCACTCCCCTTCCTTCCACTCTCTCTACCCTCTCCCTGCCCGGGCCCTCTCCCTGCCCGGGGCCCTGTGCCCACCTGGAGCTCTGCGGATGTCCTGAGGACCTGGCTTTGCCCAGCCAGAGCTGGCCTGGGCTACCGTGTCAGGGAGGCACCCAGGACCGGCCTCACAGGGGCCTTTTCATCTTCGTCTCTCTACATAGCAGATATTTTCATTTAAAAAATTGTTTTCATCCTAATAGGTCATTGGGTTACGTAAAAGCGAGCCCTAATAGAACATTCTGTTACATAAAGATACAGGGATATTTCAGGGGCCAAAGGGCCGCAAGAGTCCCAGAACTAGTCAGAGGGAAGCTGTCAGAGCCGTCTCGCTGGGTCCTGGGGGCATCGCCTGTTGGTTCAGCGTTTGTCCCGAGTTCCGTGGCTCTGTTTGCACGTGGCAGCGTAGCGCCCCGCGCCCGCCAGTACGGGCCGCCCATCCCAGGGCCTAGCAGAAGGTGAGAAGCATCAGCTCTGAATCAAGAATAGAAACTTTGAGCCCGGTCGGTGTGGCTCGGTGGTTGAGCTTCAACCCAGGAACCAAGAGGACCCCGGTTTGATTCCCGGTCAGAGCACATGCACGGCTTGCGGGCTCCATACGCAGTAGGGAGCGCAGGAGGCAGCCGATGCATGATTCTCTCTCTTCATTCATGTTTCTGTCTCTCCCTCCCTCTTCCTCTCTGAAATCAATCAATATATCTATATCTATATCTATCTATATCTATATCTACATATATATATGAAAGCGTGCTGTCCGCTCCAGGGGGCTGTCGCAGGCTGGTGACCAGTCTCCTTAGAGAAGTCGCCGCTGCCAGCTTGGCACTGACCCGCAAAGCCACCCTGAGCTCAGGGCCCTCGGGGCCAGGAGGAGGAGGAGGGAGCTTGCAGCTCTGTTAGGGGGAGGCACCAGCACTGGGCAGCTGCAGGCACCCCAGCCGGAGGCTGCACCCAGCCCGGGTCAAGAGCCAGGGGGCAGCACATCCACCCCCTTGGAGAGGCGCCAGGCTGTTCACAGGTTGTCCCTGAGACATTAACGTCCTTCAGTGCTCCGCAGTGAGATGCGCCCTGTGGAGGCCCGGCCAGCATAAATAGGCCCCTTTATTTCCCTGCCTTCATGCTCCCGAGAAAGAACAGCAGAGCCGGGAAGACGGACATTCCAGGGATGCCACAGAGAGACCTCAAAACAGCACAGAGCCGTCTGCCGGAGGAAGCACTTCATGAGAGAGGGCTGCAGAGGAGAGGGAGGGCCAGCCAGACGGGGAGGGCCCGGCCAGCTCACAGAGGGCGCCCGGGCCGGGCAGGGCGTCCCCCGCACCCCAAGCCAGTGTGCTCCCCCTACGTCGTGGTTTCTCTCCTCTAAAACAGTGGACTTTTGCCATCATGTGTCCTTAGGAGTGGATTCCAAAGATATCTGGTTGCTCGAAAATCCACGGGTGTGTGGCTGGGATTAGTTCTAAGCAGAATCCTTTGCGAGCAAATAGGGCGTCTCTCCCAGTTCATCAGGATTGAGCCCTGCTTCTCGCCGTAGACTTGTTTACTTGGTGGGAAAAAGAACTCTTTTTGGTCCTCAGGCGCATGGAGACACCAAGTTGCAAAAGAGGAAAAAGAAGTCCCCTGGAGTGGGAGGTGGTCAAGTCCTCCTAGCTGACTGGCATCTCCGTGTGCCTGG
Organism: Myotis davidii; assembly: GCF_000327345.1. Lineage (NCBI taxonomy): Eukaryota > Metazoa > Chordata > Mammalia > Chiroptera > Vespertilionidae > Myotis > Myotis davidii. The sequence continues at coordinate 1,781,559 of NW_006291729.1, read as the reverse complement.
CATCTCCGTGTGACTGGCATCTCCGCGTGACTGGCATCTCCGCGTGACTGGCATCTCTGTGTGACTGACATCTCCGTGTGCCTGGCATCTCCGTGTGCCTGGCATCTCCGTGTGATGGTGTGATTGGCAACTCCGTGTGACTGGCATCTCGGTGTGACTGGCAACTCCGTGTGGTGCCTTTGGTTTGAGAACACAAAGGTGAAGACTCTGCAGATAGACGTTTTTATTTCCTTTTTTAAAACATATTTTTATTGATTTTAGAGAAGAAGGGAGAGATAGAGACATCAGTGATGAGAGAGAGCCATTGATCAGCTGCCTTGTGCACACCCCCTCTGGGGCTGGAGCCCACAACCCTGGCCTGTGCCCTGACCGGGAATCGAACCGTGACCTCCTGGTTCATGGATCAACGCTCAACCACTGAGCCACCCGGCCGGGCAGACATTGTCTTAATAACACTCCGCACACACGCACATGCACAGCCACCGCTTACTAAGTTTCAGTGAGTGGTACTTTTTCAGCCTGTTTCTCACCAAGGACTGGCACGGGGATGTGTGCCCGCCGACGTGACGGGGTCCAGGGCTGAGGTTGGGAACAGCTGCTCCGCTGCCCCGGCTTTGCTCCTTTCCAGTCTCAGAAAACAGGGTGGGAAGTGGGGGTTACTGTGACGCGGTGAAAGAGGGGGCCACAGCGTGTGTGGGCCCGTGTCACCTATTTTGAGATTGGGACTTCTGAGTCACCCTCTAAATTAGATTCAGGTGTTCTTGGCAGAACAGAGAGCTGAGTGCTGTGGCCAAGGGCCTGGCACCACCCCCCCGCCCCCCTGGCTCTGCTGTGTGAGGGTCCCAGAGAGTAAGAGACTGGGAGGGGAAGCTCACAGGCGCTTTTAAGATTAGTCAGCCCCCAAGGGACGTCCTTTTAAATTTTATTTAATTTATAGATTTTAGAGAGAGATAAACATCAATTTGTCGTTCCACTGGATGCATTCATTGGTTGCTTCCTGTATGTGCCCTGACTGGGGATCGAACCCACAACCTTGGATTATCCGGATGACACTCTAACCACCTGAGCTACCTGGCCAGGGCCCCAGTGACATCTTGGTAAGGAACACGCTGTGGCCATTCTTTGCCAAGGTCTGGTTTCAAATCCTGGGCCAGAAGCTTCCACCCCCTGATATATGTAGCTGAAGTTTGTAGCCTATAAAAGAGTACTAAGTCACAAACTGTAAGGTCGATTAAACCTGAAAGATGGGGAGTATTAAGTGCCCCACACGTAGTAGGTGCTTAACAAGTGATACACACTACTATTGGCATTCATTCTTCTTTTAAAATAATATTTTTTTTTATTGATTTCAGAGAGGAAGGGAGAGGGAGAGAGAGAGAAACATCAATGATGAGAGGGAATCATTGATTGGCTGCCTCCTGCAAACCTCCCACCCGGGGATCAAGCCTGCAACCCAGGCATGTGCCCCTGACTGGAATCGAACCCGGAACCCCTCAGTCCGCAGGCCGACGCTCCATCCACTGAGCCAAACCAGCTAGGGCTGGCCCTGTGTGTTAGTTCTGTCTTCCATCCCCCAGACCCTCCAGCTAGGCTCTTGGAGGCCAGGGACTGATTAATTCATCTCTGAAATCCTTGCAGGTGGGCATGGAGGCGGCCATCTGCAAATCCCGGAAGCTAACTCCCCTGCACTGGCTCCCGCCGCACCCTGACCCCAGTCTGACACGCACCATGGCCTGTTTCAGACGTCCCTCCCGCATCACGGTGACGGCCAGCAGAGCAAGAGACAGGAAGGAAGAAGCAGACCCCAAGGGAAGCCCAGCCTGTTCGTTTAGGTGCCAAAGGCGTCAATGAAGGGGCGGCCTGGGGACAGATTCCCAGGGAGGACTCGGTGAGAGCTGCAGGGGCTCTGGTTCCGCGTGGGCAGATGCCCCGCCAGGCCAGCGGGGGCTGTGGGGGTCCGGGTGCAAGTCAGGCTGAGGGTGTGGGAGGTGAGATCATGCTCATTCACTCATGCTGGGAGGACCTACTATGTGCTGAGCACTGGCCGAGTGCCACAGGATGTGATGGAGAATGAGACAGAGTCCAATGGGGATTTAGGGGGGGGAAAGTTCATCACCAAAATCGCTGGGACACTAGGAGTCAGAGCGAAACACCCTTGTAGCCACAGGAGGTCAGGGAAGGGCGCTGGGGACGCAATAACCAGCTGGAGCGAGGTCAGCTTGGAGTCTGGCCAGAGGAGGAAGGACATTCCTGATGGAGAGAAGGGCGCTCGGAAGGCGGGGACCCTGGGCTGGAGCAGGGGAGTGGATGCTTCAGGAGCTGGGGCTGGAGGGGCCCCATCCTGGGCGCCCCGAGGGAGTCTCCTGGGAGGGAGGGGGGGTGCATCCTCCCTGGGGTGACAGACACGCAGCACCCAGCCAGGAAGGGGGGGAGCGAGAAACGCCCCCCTCCCAGGAGAATGGGGGGGGACCGGAAGGAGCACCTTCACCCCGGCCGGCTCGCCAGGCCTGTTCTGAACTTGGGGCTCATGAAGGAAGCCGAGCCCTTCGGCCGTCCCCATGGCAGCCGGAGGCCCAGACCCCGCAGACAGAGGCCGCGCAGGTGGGTTCAGAGTGAATCCTGTCAGCACCGCGCTGGCACCGGGTCAGACTCAGGGTCTGGCTCCAGCACCAGTTGGAAATGTCCTCATCACAGGCCCGGCCGGCGTGGCTCAGTGGCTGAGCATCAACCTATGAACCAGGAGGTTGGGGTTCCATTCCCGGTCAGGGCACATGCCCGTGTTGGGGGTTTGATCCCCAGTAGAGGGCGTGCAGAAGGCAGCCAATCCATGATTCTCTCTCATCACTGATGTTTCTATCTCTGTCTCCCTCTCCCTTCCTCTCTGAAATCAACAGAAATATATTAACAACAAAAAACCAAAAACATCGAGCCAGTCAGAAGTCAGGCATGCGGACCAGAGGGCGGGGGGACAGAGACGATGCCCAAGAGACAGTGACGGAAGCCTCTTTTACTCTGTGGCCTGGGGCACCCCCACTGGGCAGCTCAGAGGCGAGGACACCCACTCGGGCCTCCCGCTGCCTGGCTCACTGGCGTCCAGACGAAAGCGGAACAAAGCGCAGACAACGGGGGTTCCTGTTTCCCGTTTCCTTACACTGTGTGCGCCTGTTCACTCCCAGAGGCCCTCGGGGACGCGGCCAGGCTGTGTCCAGGGCCCGGCCCGGCCCTCGGCCACCCTGTGAGATGCCAAGGTGGTGGCAACTTGGAAATCTGTCGCACGTCCCGCTTGGTCCAACGGAGGAGCCCCGCGTCCTGAACCCACCGCCGTGCACGTGCCCTCCCCACGCAGGAGCGGCTTGGGCTTTGGTCAAGGGTGAAGGGCGGGCGCCTGGATGTCACGAGAGCCTTCCAACCAGAAACTGCCCGCTGTGCCCCTGCCAGTCTCTGCCCTGAGCAGTGAGGGTTCACACACACACACACACACACACACATGCGCACACACAGACACACATGCACACACACGTGTGCGCACACGCCATTCACCTCATTGACACGGGACACATTCATTCACCTCATTTGAAAGCGACAAATGCTTTGCTTCTCACAACCCCCTTTAATGAGCCCCCTTTTTCTTTTTCAAATCAGACAAACAAGCTGCTAACAATGAAAACAAAACACAAAACACGCATCTCCAATTACAGGAGCGAAGCCTGCGGCGTCCCAGGTCCTGCCTCCCAGGAGTGTGGTGAGGTAAGCGGTCCTGTCTATTTCGGTTTCCCAGGGAAGCCCCGCTTCCTTTTGACTTCCTGTAAACAAAGGACAGTGGTGAGCTAGGGATTAGATAACCCGGCCTTTAAAGTCAGTGCGGTTTATCTGCGGGGAGATCTAAGAAATGACCACACTTTTTCCAATGGGACTCCTCAGCTGACAATGAGAATAATGGTGATGTCACTTTATTGAATATTTACTACGTAGCAGGCACTGACTAAGCACTTAGCAGACATGAGAAATAGTGTTCACTGGCTGCATCTATTTCGCCCAGAAATCCCACTCCTGTGAATCTATTGCAAAGAAAGAAAATCGTCTCTCTAACAAAGGGGTGTGCATGTGTGTGTGCGCGCGCTTGTGTGTGAGTGTGTGTGCATGTGTGTGCACGCGTGTGTGTTAGCATTGTTCACAGCAGCAAAAGCCAGACACAAAGTGATTATCAGTAAACACAGGACCAGGTGAAGAAAGTGTGTTATTTTCACATCACGACGTGTGCAGCCATGAAAATCAGAGCTTTCTGGACGAGTAGGGATGTCCAGAAGGTGTTGTTGGGAGAGAAAAGTCGGATGCATAGCATCCTGCATAAGATCTCTTTTTGCACATGACCAAAAAGCCTTTTGTGTGATCACGGATATTCACTGAAGCGTATGTATCGTGGGCTTGTCTTACTGTGGCCTCATGGAGAAAAATATGGACGCACGTTCTCGATCATCAGCATGGTTGTGTGGATGGGCCGTCCGCCTGGGTTTGGCAAGGAGCTGTGCCGTGAGAGAGCCGAATGGAGGGGAGGGAGGTCTTTAGAAATATTTGGGCAAGAGAACCTTGAAGACAGAGTCTTTCTTCTAATCGGGGTAGGAGGGGAGGGGGATCTAGGCATTAAGCTTTGAATATTAAGGAAGGCTGCCTTTATTTCGTCTACCAAGCTGGAGACGTGAGAAATGTCAATGACATGGACGTAGATACACATATGCGAATTACAAATCTGCCCATGGCAGGCCCTACTTAAATCCACCCCTGGATTCCCTTGGGGTGAAGCCCCCCCTCCTGACCACAGACCCCCCACCCCCAAGCGACACTCTAACCACTGAGATACATCAGCTAGGGCACTTTTTACTTCTTAACAAAATAACGAGGATTCCATAAAATTCTATAGCTCTTCATAGTTTACAAAGTCCTGTTAAAAAACAAAAACAAGACGGAGGAGTGATGTCTTTGTGGTTAAGCACCTGCCAAGATCGCTGGGCTCCGGCCCCAGGCCACACTGAGGCTGCCTCCGCCTCCGTGCCCTTTGCAGGGTACAGCGTCTGCCTGCACACCGCAGGCAGCACAGTAACAGTGGTCAAATATTGATTCTAGGCTCACTCGTGGCAGCACTCGCATTTCTAATCAATAGCATCACTTCCTACTTCTAAGAATGTTCAGAAGGCAGAGACCAGACTTGTCAAACCTTGACAGCAGGGAGCCGATAAGATCTGAGGCAGCCTAGCCCGCAGGGAGAACCAGAAGGTCCTGTGGGCACACACCTCAAGCTGTCAGTGACTCTACATGTGCAACGCTGGCTCTTTCCGTACCCTTAAAGGTGTGGCTGTGGGCCTGGCCGGGGAGCTCGGTTGGTTAGAGTGTCCTTCTGATACGCCCAGGTTGCGGGTTTGACCCTGGTCAGCGCACGTACAAGAATCGTCTCTCTCTCTCTCTCTCTCTCTCTCTCTCTCTCTCTCTCCCCATCTCTCAAGTCAATTTTAAAAAGTGTGAGTATGGACAAAATAAGCAAACCCCTAATGTACTATGTCTGAACTTAATATTTGCCACTGAATTAATGTGCCTCATGTTAAAAAATTCTCATATAGTGTTTCCACATTAGCCAATATTTTCATAGTATGATTGTTTAGAAATTAAATGTGTTTTCTAAATAATAAGTCTATTCCTTCATGCTGTCATTCAATGAAGAATGAATGCCCACTAGATGCCAGACACGTGGTTCCCCCACGACACAGCAGTGGACAAAACAAACCAACCCCCCAACCTCGGGGAGTTTACATTCCTTTGGGGCAGGAGAGAAGTAACCAGGCTATGAATAACATGTTATATTAGGTGATAACTGGTATGAAGAAAATATAGTAGGAAAGGAAGCTAAGCCCGGCTGGTGTGGTTCAGTGGTTGGGCATTGACCTATAAACCAGGAGGTCACGGTTCGATTCCTGATTCCCAGTCAGGGCACATGCCCCGGTTGCGGGCTCCATCCCCAGTAGGGGGTGTGCAGGAGGCAACTGATTGATGGTTCTCTCTCATCATTGATGTTACTATCTCTTGCCCTCTCCCTTCCTCTCTGAAATCAAACAAGATTATTTTTTTTTAAAGAAGAAAGGAAGCTAAGGGGTGAGTGGGCTGCAATTCAAACCAAGGTGTTCGGGGAGGTGGCATTGGAGCAAAGAACTGATGACAAGAACGAACTGTGAGGAAACCTGCGGGAAATCTCAACCTTCTGAACGAACACATAATTTTAAGAACAACAACTTCCCAGGTAGCCTGTGCACACCTTGCTGCCTTCTAGGAGAGGGTGTGGCTGGTCTCCCGTGGCCTTGGCGAGTGGCAGTGACTGTGACTACCCGTGCTGGGCTGCGCCGTCCACGGGTGGGGACCACTGAGGTCGGGGGACTGTTTGCCCTCCACCCAATGGCCCGAATCTGTCTTCCTGTCACCATCAGCTATTGCTTACTGCTGACTCAGGCGGCGTCTCTGCACCGCCACCCACCTGCCATCTGCCGTGTCCTTATGTCCCTGCTGCGCTGGGACTGGGCCCAGAAGAAAAAGACTTGAGCAGAAGCCGCACCTTCAGAGCCGGGGTTTAGGGCGCCCGTCCTGCCGGCCAGGTAGGACCTGCCGTGTTTGCGTCCTTCTGCCCAGTGCCCGTCCTGGCTCTGAGCGGCAGGTAACAGAACCCCTCACTTGGGAAATATCGCCAGTTAATGCCTCGTTTTCTTTCCTTTCAGGGCTCAGAGCAATTTTCTTTCTGATTTCAACAGATTTTCTTGCTGTGAGGCAAGTAGATGCAGAAGTCCCACCCATGTGACAGAGACAGACTCGATGGAGGGGTGTCTGCGAGAAGGTTCCCAAGAGGTGACCCGAGGGGCTCCTAGACAAGGGGAGGGGACCCAGAAACACAGCAGACAGGGCTGTCTTTATTGTTTTAACCAGCATGCCTCTTGCACACTACCCATCGACGGTCCCTTTCACCTCTCTCTCTCTCTCTCTCTCTCTCTCTCTCTCTCTCTCTCTCTCTCTCCCCCTTCCTTCCTCCCTTGTTTCCCCCTCCCTCTATCCCAAATCAATGGGAAAAATATATCCTGGGGTGAGGATTAACAACAACAGCAACAAGTGGGGCTGAGTGTTGTCAGAGACCAGCCGAGGCGGCCTTATCTGGATGCTAGAAAGTTTGGGGTTTAGCCCATCAGGCAGCATTCCCCAGAGCACATCGGGGCGCTGCCGTTCTGAAGGTCATCCTTTGGAGTTGCTAAGCAACCAAAGGCTTTGGAAACATGCTGGGTTCCATGAGCCTGAAGGGGTCCCTTGCCTCTGGGGCCTCTGGAACGGGGAGGGGCAGAGCAGGCTGCGTTCTCCAAACCCAAGTGACACCTGGTTTCTGAGAAGCATCTCACAGGACGGGTGTCTCCGGGGGACCCTGCGGTGGCTCAACAGGGGGTTTTGCCCACATTTTTGAGCTGCAGAAGGACAGCGAAAACAGAGGAGCATTCTAGAACGACTGCTGCTCAGCTGTGCGGGGTGTGGCTCAGGGGCCGGGGCCTCCCTGGGGGACATCCACCAGGGGTGACCAGCCCTGTCCCCGGCTGCGCGGCAAGGCTGGCTCATGTCTACTGAGCCCTTCACGGAGGCCCAGCTTTGTGGCCAGCTGGCGGGGACGCCCTTTCATCTCCGGCCAAAGCGACACACAGGCCCAGCACTGAGCAGCTGCCTGGGCTCGGCCCCTGCGCTCCGAGAGGCCATGCAGGGGACAGGGGTCAAGCGAGGCGGAGGCAGTGATACCGGGAGGGAGAGGCTACTAGAGCACCATCGGGTCTAACGCCACTAGTTGACATATGGGGAAACTGAGGCTGGAGAATGCAGGGACATGCCTAAGCTCACATAGCTGCCACATTTCCAAACAGCCCCATGTGCCTTACAGTGTTTTTGTAGCATTATTCTTCCTGTTCATTTTTATTATTTTTCCAAGTCTTTTGCCTTCATACCTAGTATTCTTCTTGCTCAAGGGCCATTAACATTTTTTTCTTGGATGTACATTTTTGCAATATACTCGATGCATGAAATTTCGTGCAAGAGTAGACCTTCCTTCCTCTGGCAGCCGGCACCAGCTTCCCTCCAGCACCCAGGACCCAGCTGGCTTCCCTCCAGCCTCAGCTTCGTCAGGAAGGATGTCTGGAAGGACATCTGGTCTAATTAGCATATTACCCTTTTATATATATATATATATATATATTGATTTCAGAGAGGAAGGCATGTGCCCTTGACTGCAAGCGAACCTGGGACCCTTCAGTCCATAGGCCAACGCTCTAGCCACTGAGCCAAACCAGCTAAAGCTGCAATATATATATTTTAAAAACTCACTTTCTTTTGATTATCTTGCCTTTGACTTTCCTGCAAACTAACAGACTGTTAAATGCAAGTCGGATAATGACAGGAACAAGCCCTTTGCCAAGACTTGAACAGAGCCCGAAATAACTTTCACCAAATGGCTTCCTCCCCCGATGCTTTTTCCCTCGTCCTAATTGGACAAGTGACTTTCAAAGAAAGGAACTGCGAGAGGACGGGGCAGCTGCCACCAGGAGATGCAGACAGGGACCTGGTGGCGAGTCGGAGGGGGGAGCAGAGGAGACTGTAAGCCTGCAGAAGTCCAAAGCCTTCCCTTTACAACGCCGGCTCCTCAACCTGGTGATCAAGGTCCCGGAAGTCCCCACAGGCCACTTCTGTTCCAATGAGGCGTTTATTCTTAGGCACAGGATTGGCTGACCTCCCCCTGCTCCGTCCCTGCAGCCTCTGCTCCCCGGGATGTCCTGCTGTCCAGCTCACTCGGTGCTCACGTGCCGCCTCTGCCCCGAGTTCCGCCGCTCCGACTGCGTCTTTCCAGAATGCTCGTCCCTGTCCAACCCGGACGGCCTCTCAGGGTGAACTCAGACCCTTTGATTTTATAGGAGAAGAAATAAAGGCGCAGAACGGGAACCTGAGATGCCTGAGATCACACAGTTCACAGGGGGTTGAGCATCGACCTATGAACCGGGAGGTCACGGTTTGATTCCTGGTCGGGAACCTGACTGGGTTGCAGGCTTGATCCCCAGTGGGGCGTGCAGGAGGCAGCTGGTCAGTGATTCTCTCTCATCATTGATGTTTCTATCTCTCCTTCTCCCTTCCTCTCTGAAGTCAATAAAAAAATATTTTTAACAAAAGGACTCAGTTTTCCTGATTCTTGACCCATGACCATTTTATGATGTCAAGACAGTTAATACTATCTATTACATTCACTTATCACTTAATAAGAATGATAATAACCAATGCTTTTGGTGGCTAATACATTAACATGTTGTCATTAATTCTCATAAGTATCCATCCATCCATCTACCCACTCATTTGTTCAAACTCACTTGTTCATGTATTGAGGCCACGTTCACGCTCAGTGCTGGATACTAAGGACTGCTACCCCCATTTCGCAGGGGGAGGACCCGGCTCTGAGAAGTTCCCTGACTCGTGCTGATGTACTGAATGAGTCGGGTCTCCACAGGGACCAGAATAGACTCAGGTGGTTTCCACAAAGGAACTGTGTGCCAAGGTATAGACAGGATTGAGGAAGACGAGGCCTGTGGAGGCGCCCAGTCATCTCAGTGAGAAGTTTGGGCCACCAGGGCCAAGGGAAGACCCAATGCTCCCGGAGCCCATGAGAACCGGAGGCAGCGAGGAGGGGCTGTAGGTTCTGGGTGGAGAGCTGCTGCGAGAGGATGAGCCAGGGGGGAGGGGAGAAACTCTGCCCTCCCTCCGCCTCTTTCCAGGGTCTCCTTTTGGCTGAGCCCAACCAGAAGACAGAGGGCAGGGGAGCCCAGGGAGGCGGTCCACAGAGGTTAGCCCCTGGGGCATAGAGCAGGTGGACAAGGACCCCAGACTAAGGAAAGTGTCAGCTGCTCCGTGGGCGAGCTAGGATGCCAGGTCTACCTTCAGACTCCAGTCCTGTGCATTCTCCTGTACCAGGCGGCGTGCTGCGTTATGGCCTTATGTTCACTCTTCACGTTCATGCATCTAGTCGACCCCTCATGCCTCACGAAGTGAGCTGAGCACTTGCTCCTTGCCGGGCCCTGTGGTGTGCCTAGCTCCCTCACCAAAGCATAAGGGCCAGGTCGCTGACTTGGGTATCTCCGAGCCCCCAGCGCAGCCGCAGTCCGTGCTGCTGATGGGTGAGGGCTCCGTGGAGGACCACGGTGCTTGTTGCTGCTGTTTGCTTTTTAGGACCACCATGATTCTGGGTGTGGTTGTTGCTGTTTTAGGGCCATTAGGAGGGGCACTAAGAGATGCTGCCCCCGACTGAGCCCTGAGAGCTGCTCTCCTCGGAGGCTGGGAGGGAGGTTGGCGCACTCATGCCTGACACTTTCATGTCGTCTTGGAACGAGGGTGTGAGTTATATTTGAGGTCTGAGGCCCTTATGCTCTGGGAATTCCCACCACTTCCAACAACAGCGAGTGGTGATGCTAGTGTTTCCCTGCCAGATAGTTTCCGCTCTGTGGGCCCCTCCCAGCTCCCCGCTCCCCGCTCCCCGCTCCCCAGGGCTGCGCTGCAGGGGAGCAGAGGAAAGAGGGGCCTGCCCCTTCCTTCACGTGTGGCTCACATCATCTCCGCATCGGGCGATACACGGCGAAGTGTGAGTGGCTTTCCTTTCACGTCCTGCTGGGCTACAGCGAACAATTCTTGTGTGTGAGCAGCCCAGCCCTGTCGAAACGCCGTCAGTGAGAATGTCAACAAGGAATGGAGAGACTTGAGGGATGTGGTCACTGGCTTTCAGCTTCTGGTGGTGCCACA
>NW_006291729.1:1762112-1769861 GCF_000327345.1 Myotis davidii | reverse complement strand
AATTATTTTTTTTCTGGAAAAGTGCAAAAGAATTACAAAGGACTATCCCTTCTGTTTTTGTGTTGTTTTATTTTTTAATGCATCCACTTTTACCTTCCTTAAGATACATGTACAGTATTTAGATCTTCGTTACTTCATTGGTGAAGCCAGCAAAACCTGGAGGTCGTCTCAACATTTCCCCTTCCCTCCTCTCCCAGGCCCAGAAATCGAGCTGGGAACACAAGCAAGACTCCGGAGAAAAGACTGCATGGGCGCCAGGAGTCGGATGTGTGTAGCGCCTCACACACATTTCCTTGTCTTGCCGAGAACCAGCTCCGGGGGCGGTCAGCTTTTACAGGCGAGGAATGCAGTACAGCAAGGTGGCGACTTGCCCACGGTCACCGGTCACCGAGCCCCTCAGGGGTGGCGCCGAAGCCTGACTCCAGGTCTCCTGGTCCAACCTCCATGGTCTCCGGTGGGCCGGCTGCTCCGGGGAAGGAGGAACACGGTGATCTCTGCAGCCAAGATCAGACGGGAACCTCACGACCAGGTGCCCTCAGGTTCACCTGCTTCCAGGACCCACTACAGGAGGACCTGGAAGAAGTGGCCACAGAAGCCCCTGCCGATGCCCATGTCAGGGACAGAATCAAACTCCCGAAACCTGATTGGGCCGCATTGCAGGGCTCCGGATGCAAGTGCTTCCTGCAGCCAGAGGGGCTCGCAGCTTCCCTCTGTGCGTCCGTCCTGGCCAGCCACCTGCAGGTGCTGGGCTACCGGCCTGTGCCTTATGAAATGCCCTCGTTTGTCTAAAAAGAAAGGTTTTTTCCCTTGACCTCAGCCTGGGCCACCCTCTTCTTCATCCCTAGTTTTCTCAGCTCTATTCATCCTTTTAGATTTCACCGGAGTTATTACTTTCTTTAAAATATATACATATTTAAATATATTTTTATTGATTTCAGAGAGGAAGGGAGAGGGAGAGAGAATCATTGATAGGCTGCCTCCTGCACGCCCCCTACTGGGGATCGAGCCTCCAACCCGGCATCTCCCCTGATCAGGAATGGAATCATGACCTCCTGGTTCATAGACTGATGTTCGACCATTGGGCAACCCCAGCCGGGCCAGAGTTATCTGTTTCTTATACACTTTCCCTGATCCCCATCCGGACGAAGCCTCCCGTTATAATTTGCTTAGCCTCTTCCAGATTCCTTTGTGGTACTCACCACATGGGTAGTTTCTTATTTGTATATTATTTGTGTCGTGTCCATCCCCTCCATTAGCTCATGAGCCTGCTAAGGGCCCACAGCATTTGTGTCTCTGCCGGTGACTGCATTACCAGCCCCTAGAGAGCTTGGTCGGATGAATAACTGACCAAGTGCAAGAAGCAATGCCTGCGATCCTGTCATCTCTCCCAGGGGGGAGGAACCAGCCTTTAGGGACCACCTGTCCACTATGCCCAATGCTGCCCGAGCCTTCTCTTATGTGCTCCTCACAGAAACTCGGAGAGAGAAACAGAAGCTCAGAGAGGCGAGTTCATCTGCCTGCGGCCACACAGGTAGACAGGCAGAGCCAGGCTTGGAACGAGGCTCTGTGACTCCCTCCAGGGTCCTCCTCATGACCTCTCGCTGCCTGTCCAAAGCCATCCACCACCTGATGGGCCTGCGCTTGGACACGCGCTGCGTCCACCTCCTCTGCCTCCACTTCCTGAAGACCCCACACAAAGGTCAAAGAGGTCAAAGGGTGAATGGAATGTCACCAGGGTAACCCCAGCCTTCGAGGTGCCACGCTAACGGCCAGGAGGCGTAAAGTGGTTCCTCGTTTCACAAGGCAGGTGTTCATGAAAACTGAGTGTCATCCCTACTCTATTGACCAGCCACTTCTTTGCGAGCTAAGTTTGTTTTCTTAAAAATATATTTTCATTGATTTCAGAGAGGACGGGAGAGGGGGAGAGAGATAGACACATCAATGATGAGAATCACTGATTGGCTGCCTCCTGCACACCTCCTCACTGGGATCCAGCCTGAAATCGGGCATGTGTCCTGACTAGGTCATCTCCTGGTTCATGGCTCAACACCCAACCACTGAGCCACACCGGCTGGGCTGTACCACAGCTTTTTTTTTTTTTTTTAATATATTTTATTGATTTTTTTACAGAGAGGAAGGGAGAGAGATAGAGAGTTAGAAACATCGATGAGAGAGAGACATCGATCAGCTGCCTCCCGCACATCTCCTACTGGGGATGTGCCCGCAACCCAGGTACATGCCCCCGACCGGAATTGAACCCGGGACCCTTCAGTCTGCAGGCCGACGCTCTATCCACTGAGCCAAACCAGTTTCGGCCCACAGCTTTTTTATCCACTCATCTGCTGATGGGCACTTGGGCTGTTTCCAGATGTTAACTACTGTAAATAACGCTGCTATGAACATAGGGGTGAATATATTCTTTCTGATTTGTGTTTCAGGAATCTTAGGATACATTCCTAGAAGTGGGATCACTGAGTCAAATGGCGGTTCCATTTATTTATTTATTTTTTTTATTGCTTAAAGTATTACAAAGGGTATTACATATGTGTCCATTTTTCCCCCCCGCCTTAGACAGTCCCCTAGACTCCCCTATCCCCCAGTGTCTTATGTCCATTGGTTATGCTTATATGCAGGCATACAAGTCCTTTGGTTGATAATTCCCCAAAGAGATAAACAATGAGGTATAAACACACTTGGCACGTTAAAAAAGGCCAGAGTCCAGTGCCAGAGGACGGCCAGTTTGTAAATGGTCTTGACTGCTGGCTTAGCTACTGAGTTTGCCCTGTAAACAACGGGGAAGCAACCGCTGATCTGTGTGTGTGCATAAACAAGTGTGTCTTTTAAGCAGGATGGCGACACGGTTAGGCTGTGTTCTAGAAAAATTACTGCGTTAACAATATAACGGGGATTTGAAACAGAAAGGCTAGATGAGAAATAGTTTCAGTGGACAGTAGGAGAGCTCATTTTGTTTTTGTTTTTTAAATATATTTTTATTGATTTCAGAGAGGAAGGCAGATGGAGAGAGAGAGATAGAAACATCAATGATGAGTGAGAATCATTGATCGGCTGCCTCCTGCACGCCCCCTACTGGAGCTCTGAGCCCACAACCTGGGCATGTGCCCTTAATTGGAATTGAACCTGGGACCCTTTAGTCCACAGGCCGATGCTCTATCCAGCTAGGGCCCATTTTTTATTTTTTGAGGAAACTCCAGATATGTATTTATCTTTGGAGTGACTTACCATTTACTTCCACGTATATCTGTGAGCTGTGACCAGCTCTGTCTCCGCTGGGAACCTTTCATAGTATCCTGGTGAATAATTCGTCTCGGGCGCACCCAGTATCTTTTCATCTGGAGATCTTAAGGAGCCTTAATGACAACCACGCTTCATTACTGCAGCTTTGTGTGTGAAGAACCTGACTCACAGAGGGACACAGCAATTGTCTCATTCGGGCTGGGAGTTATTACCAGGGCCATGAATGAAACGTAGGACAGAACTCTGTTTCATAAACCATGAAGCCTGCACCCTTTATAGTAGTGGAGTTTACAAAAATAATGACACCTTTGGATTGAGTGCCTTCCTTTATCCTGCTGTTACATCTTGGCTTGTGCGGGGCAGGGGCATCTTGCTACACCACCAGCTTGAGTTGCTCTGCAATGGGAAAAGCTGGTGCGTGTGTGGGTGATGCCCAGACCATTCAGAGTTCATTGTTTTCATTCATTAATTCACGTCTCCATTCCATTATTATATATCCGAGTCCCTATTACATCACTGGAAAATGGGCATAGTACCATTAACATTTGCAAAAGGCTGTTTGGAGAAGTAAGATAATTTCCCTAAAGCACACTGGCCAGCACATAGTAAACCCTTTTACGTCATAATTATTGTTGTCATTAAGCAAGTAATTGCAAGTACCACATAAAGAGACACACAAAAAAAGGTCCATGTACAGCCCTGTTTATGGGAGCAGAGGGCAAGGTGGCATCTAAAGGGTGGGTTCATTCCTGGGCGAGACGTAGATGCCACAAACTAAAAACTGGAACAGAGCAGGTGTGGGGCTCAGGTAGACGGGAGAGGGAGCCCCGTTCTTTTAGCTTAAACTGGAAGTGCCCCCACAGGTAGGAAGTTGTTGCTGGGTGGTCGCTGATAAATCGACACCAACCACTTCGAGATGAGCTGGGATTACAGAGAAAAGAAACAGACACAATTTATAGGAAAGGGGGTGGCGCTTCCGAGGCCTGTGGATCCAGCCAGTTAAGAAGAATGAAAGCCTGAGACCCAGGCCGGCCAGCCAGGTCAAACGCCCTCCGTTCTCTGTGCTCACTTCTCCGTCCCTCATCCTGAGTATCGGACAAAGTTTTTTGTCGCATTCCCACCCGTCCCATCCGTGCTCGGGACACAGAAGGGACAGTGCTGAAAAGGAAGCCACCCACCCCCCTGGGCCAGAGCCGCAGAGCCGCAGAGCCGCAGAGGGACGGCGCTGAGAGGAGCAAGCCCCGGAGACCCTCTCTCTGTGGCTCCTTGGGGATGAGAGGAGCCGATATTGTTAGGAAACTGCCATTTCCTGTTGCAGTGTCGGTCCTCTGTGTGTTCTAAAATCCGGTTTAAAATCCTCCCCGATCCGAACGCGAACCCCAGAAGATGTGAAGGGAAATGTTGGTAGATTTGAATTCATAAAAGGTAAGAACGTTTGTGTGACAGACGGTGCTGAAAAACAATTAAATAACGAACAACAGACTGGAAGAAAAAAAATACTGCCATCTATGACACATACTTTAACATTCTATTGTAATAAGGAGGAATATTCATAATGGATAAAGAACTATAAATTAGTAAGAAAAAGGGAAATCCAATGAACAAAAGGTATACACAGGTAATTTCAGAAGAAATAGAAACATGAAATGCTCATGGCCAGCAGTCATTAAGGGAATACAAGCGAAAACAAGGTGCCAGTTTGTTTGCCCATGAAACTGGCACAATTTAAAGATTTACAATATTTAATATTGGCAAAGCTAGAGGGAAATTGGCAGTTTCTCTACTGAGGGTGGGAATATAAACTGGTGTAGTCTTTTAAAGGATAGGTTGGCAGTATCTGTAACTGTTTAAAGTATGCTACCCCTTTGTTGCAACAATTTCATTTTTAAAACATTATTTTTATTGATTTCAGAGAGGAAGGTAGAAGGATAGAGAGATAGAAACATCAATGATGAGAGAGCATCATGGATCGGCTGCCTCCTGCACATCCCACACTGGGGATTGAACCTGCAACCCGGGCATGTGCCCTGACCGGGAATCAAACCCTGACCTCCTGGTTCATAGGTTGATACTCAACCACTGAGCCACACCATCTGGGCACAATAATTTCACTTTTAGGAGCCAATACTATTTACATATGTCCACCTGAAGGCAAAAATACAAGGATGCCAACTGCAACAATGTTTGTGACAGTAAGAAAATATTAATAATAACTAATATTATTGAGGGCCAGTACTCTTCTAAGCACTTTAAAACAAACACTATGTGGAAACGGAAACACACAGAGCTAGTGTTTGGTGGTAACAGGATTTTAACCCAGACACTTTATCTCCAGAGTTTGTTCTTAACTACTATGCTCTCTAATAGAGAGTGAAGAAGTGTATGCTACATCTGTACCACACAATATCATACAGAAGTTAAAAAGAATGAAAAGAATGAGGCAGATTTCTGTGTACAGACACAAAGGCATCTCTAAGACATATTATTAATCAAGGGGGAAAAATCAAGTTGCAAAACACTATGATATGATATATGCCATGTACGTGGGGAAAAGATATATATGTGGGTACACAAATACCTATGTATGGGTATTTGAATGGTAAGAGAATGTATTGTATGTGTGGGGTTATGTGGGAGACTAATTTTTAAGGTATGTTCTATATATTTCTGGTTTCAACTTTTACAAGAGTGCATTTGTGATTACTTTGGTCAAACAACAACTGTTTTACTGACTAAGAATGAAATAAAATAAAATAAAAAGCATTTAACTCCTATCAAGAAGTTTGTTTGTTTGTTTTTCTTCCATGTAGACAATGGTGAGGTCTTAGATTAAAAAAATCTTCTACACGATGGCTCTTTCTAACCTATGTAAACGATCAGTAGAAGCTGCCCATTAGCTGTATCTTGCTGATCACTATTTTTTTTCTTTTTACATAAAATTTTCATGTCCAGTATTTGGGTCCATGGCTTCCTGTTAGGCCACCAGGTTCCATAAACACATATAGGCTGTCACTGAAAACATTAGTTTGGAACCTGAGGACCACATGGTGTCCCTTCCGCTTTGCATGTTATGTTGGCATTAGGGAAAAGGACCTGAAATCGTGGATTATCTCATTATTTTGCCTCAGTGCCTAAGCAGGATGTAAGCTCACTCTCCTTTTGGTGTGGTCTGTGGAGGTATGAATGAGTCACTTGACATAAAGACCTAAAGGACGTACCTTTTTATTTTTTTTTAAATCCTCACCCGAGGATATTTTTCCATTGAGTTTTAGAGAGTGGAAGGGAGTGGGGAAGGGAGAGTGGAGAAAGGAGAGGGGAGAGGAGAGAGGGGAGAGGGGGGGAGGAGAGAGAGAGAGAGCGAGAGAGAGAGAGAGAGAGAGAAGAGAGTGAAACATGGAAACATCCATGTGAGAGTCACATCGATCGGTTGCCTCCCACACGTGCCCTGGCTGGGGGTGGGATTGAACCTGCAACCCAGGTGCGTGCCCTTGACCAGAACTGAACCTGTGACTCTCCGGTGCATGGGCTGACTGACGCTCTAACCACTGAGCAAAACAGGCCAGGGCAGGGGGAAAAAAAGCTGTTTTGGATCCCGCCAGGCCAGGGCCTCCTCCTAAGTCCCAGTGAGGGTGGCTTTAACACAACACAAATAGGAGGCGCCTAGAACGCAGTACTGATTAAAATGTTACTTTGACAAGGTCTGGGTTTAGAACTAAGTTGCCAAATGCGGGCTTATCTCTGGCATGCCACTGAGAATGGCTCTTAAGATTCATTACTTCGTGGGTATCAGATTGTAGCCTTTTTGGAGAGGCCCATCTAAGTTAATACAGTTTTTCAGTTATTGAAGTTTTAATGTTCTCTTGAGCGTCTTTACAGGAAAAAAAAATCCCACTTAGAAACAACTGTATCCCCCTTCTGTTCTTACAGCTGCTCGTCTTACACGGTTTTAAATAGTGCCTACATTTCAGTATTGGTTGTTTTATTGAATCTTATTTCCGACACATCTTTCCACGTGCCTGCCAGCATTTCATGAGCTTGCCATGCCTCCCGCATCCGTGCCAGGACCCACGCTGCTCCTGTGGCGGAGCTGGTTTGGATTCCTCCCCAGGGGCTGGACCCCTGGGTCCATTCTGGTTTGGGCCATTCTGAATAGCCCCGCTATAAACATCTTTATCCAGTCCCCCTCCTCCCTCCTTCCCCCCTTGGATCATTTCCTTAGAAATGTACTTCCTTAAATGGGTTTACTGGGTCAAAAGGGTTCACTGAACAGTTTTATAGCTCTTGGCACATATTTTTCCGATTGCGCCCTGGGTGGACCTGGCCAGTGGCACGGGCCAGGAATGTGGAGGAGCGGCCCCTATAACCGCCCCTCTTCCGCCCCCCAAAAGTCAAGGACCTGGCGGAGGCCTTGCAGATGGAAAGCGTTTTTGTTTTTCTGCTGCCCTGCGGGCTTGTGATGAGGGGTGCAGCCCGGCCGGGAGAGGGCTGAGGGGC
>NW_006291729.1:1749545-1760719 GCF_000327345.1 Myotis davidii | reverse complement strand
CGCCTCGGCGACCACGTTCCGCGAGGGGAGCCCACCCGGGAGCCCTCCCCGGACCCCCGGAGCTGGTGTCAGACCCGCTGCCCCTTTCTGGGAGCGCGGGGAGGAAACACCCCTTTTCTCCTTCCCTCCCACCCGCTCGGCGTGGGGAGGTGGGGAGGGGAGTCGCCCTTGGGTCCCGGGGGGCGGGGGAGAGAGCCGGCGCTGCCCCGGTGGGGGCGCCCACCTGCCCGGGGTGCACGACAAAGAGCTGCCCTCGCGCTCTCCACCGGGTCCGCAGCTCTGAGACGCGGAGCCAGAGTTTGCCTGTTCTCCGTTGCCTTGGAACGTTCATAGTTGCGATTAATGTCTGTAAATTAGGTTTCCCGTCAGCGGTTCTCAGCCTGTGGGTCGCGACCCCTTTGGGGGTCGAACGACCCTTTCACAGGGGTCGCCGAGGACCATATGTAATTACATACTGTTTTTGTGGTTAATCACTACGCTTTCATTATGTTCCATTTGTAACTATGAAATTGGGGGTCACCACAACACGAGGAACTGTGTTAAAGGGTCGCGGCGTTAGGAAGGTTGAGAACCACTGCCTGAGATGCTAGCGCCAGAGCCAGAGAGTCAGTCTGGACACAGAGCGGAGGGAATCTTTTTCATTGTCTCTCTCTCCTCCGGGCCTGTGAAGTCCAGATGGGCAGCCCCTGAAGACAGGACCGTGTTTTTACAGATGAGGAACGCACGGGAGAAAGCGGGCCCGGTTCTCGTTTCTGTGAGGGTAGGCGGCGGGGCTGCGCGGACCCCGCATCAGCGTGTCCTCGAGAGGCGACCGTGGGGACCGGGGTGGGGGCTTTTCCCGGGGAGGATGCGCTGCATGTTAAACGAGCGCTGGCCCTGGGTCCGGTGGTGAGCCTCAGGTTGTGTTTTACACGGTCTCTCCCAGGACTCCTGCTCAGTCCTCCCCCGGCCGGGAGAAGCCCATGACTGCTGAGAAAGAAGGCGTCCCTCCCTTTCCAGGGACGGACTTTTCTTCAGAAGCAGTTGCTTGTTCTCTGAGGTTTCTGGACTCGTTTGCAGAGTGACTCAGTGCTGTTTGGCCAAAGTGCAGGAACGGACTGGAGGGCGCACACCCAGCGTGCAGACTGTGGGATGTGCTACTGTTTGCTGTCAGGGCCGCCGACGTCTTCTTTCTCTGGTTTTCACACGAGTGTGTTGGTGGTGTGTTTTCCTGGGGTCGTGACACCCCGGACAGCCTGTAGGCGTCTTCCGTTGGGGGAAGGATTGGCCAAAGCAGAGACTCTGGGCTTCACTCCCAGCATGTTCACTGTGGTATTTTGCTAGCAAAACTTTGACCTAAGGCCAGAAAGTTCAGTTAAAAATAGTACAGCAAATCTCAAGTATTCATCAGGTTCAATCCCAGAAAGAAATTTTTTATACTTCATTTTTGGGGTCTTTAACTGATGTTAGTGATAATTATTAGGGTTATTTTGAGCTTGAACCTAAGCTATTTATACATATAATATACATTCTCTTTTATTAAAGTGTTTTCTAAATTATCAAAATTAAGGTTCTTTTAAATGAAACATTACACATGCTCAGGAAACAATTTGGTCCATTCATTTGATGAGCAGCGATCAATATGTACAGTCAGCACACTTTTCACTTTGGTTAGGTGACATAGTACTGGTATGAGAGTTGACATCAGACTTTGTCATTGCTGTTTCTAGTTGTTTACAGGGCAGAGCAAAAGCAGGCTTGCAGTTGTATGGGAAATAATACTATAATTAATAAATAATAATACAAGAGTAAGCTCTTTCGTGTACTCACAATGTAAACCTGTTTTTGCCCCATCCTGTATAGTCTCCTCACATAGAGATAGCCATTGTTTAGGTTAACATTTTTGCTATAAATTTATGTCTAAAAAAATTAAAATGTAAGAAAAGTAAAATTACACTGTACACATGCTTTGTCACTTTTTTTAATTCTTAATGAATAGTAGAAACTTTCATGTAGTCAAATTTATGAGTCTTCTCATCATAGAGCAGTGATGGCGAACCTATGACACGTGTCAGAGGTGACACGCGAACTCATTTTTTTGGTTGATTTTTCTTTGTGAAATGGCATTTAAATATATAAAATAAATATCAAAAATATAAGTCTTTGTTTTACTATGGTTGCAAATATCAAAAAATTTCTATATGTGACACAGCACCAGAGTTAAGTTAGGGTTTTTCAAAATGCTGACACGCTGAGCTCAAAAGGTTTGCCATCACTGTCATAGAGTGATTTCTGACTTAAATGTCACACTTAGGACATTCTCCATGACCGAGATTATGATATCATATACCTGAATTTTCTTTTAGTACTATAATGGTTTGTTTATTAATTAATTAAGTTAATATGTGTTTATTGATTTTAGAGAGGGAGGATGGGAGGTACGTGCCCTTGACTGGGAATAGAACCTGTGACCTTTGGTTCACCGGAAACACTTTGGGACTAGGCTCCAATCAACACTGGCCAGGGCTGATGGAAAGTATGAAGCAGGGGTACAGAAATTTTATCAGAAGATTTGACTAAGTATTAGTATTAGAAACATCAGTGGGAACCTCTGTTTATAACTGTGTTCTTGTCATAAAAATTTCTATTTGGAGAGTGGTGTTTGGGGGTTGGGGTGAGAAAGAGTAATGATTATGGGTTTGGTCCATTGGGGCCTCTTTGAGTTTCTTCAGGAAATACTACTCTACAGCTATATTTAAAATCCTATTCTGTGCTGACATTAAAAAACATGTATGAGCTGTTAGTGATAAGGGTTACTGATGAAGAGAATGTAAGTGACTCAGAGCAATTTTATTATAGCTTTTGGGGAAAAACACAAAGTAACATTTCCCATTGGTAGGTTAGCTTATATGAAGCTTAATATTTAAATTGATGTGAAATCATGGTGACATTTGGGATTCTACTAAGTCTCTTCTTATTTATCCTTGATTGGAGAGATTCTCCTGTCCTTTCATCTGTACTCCCCCGCTTCCCTCTTTAAAGTATGATTAACCTATAGAGATATATTTGTGAATTCTGCAGTTGGTTGTCCTAAATGACCCTCACTTATTTTTGGGAAAGCATTTGGGTCACAATAGTTAGCATTTATCTTCACACATGTGTTTGTGTGACAAAATGGAAATATTAAGATTATTATTGGCTCATCATTGATAATCTTTTGGGGAATGTTTCTAAGTCCAAGAGTGTTACATGGTTTGTTGGTTCATTTTGGTAAGAATTTGTGGGTTGTTCAGATATCAAAGGGCTTTACAATTGTTTCTTACAGTTAATTGATCACTTAGTATTCAATGTCTAATTTCCTTTATTATTTTAAAAAGATTATAGACTTGGAACTAATTTCTAACAATTCATTATTGGGGTTGTTTTTTTATGCCATAGAAATGAATAGCAGAGCCTCCTCCCAAATGCTTTATGTAGATGGAAACAGAAAGCAGGGTTGGTTTCATCTTAATGACCTGGGTGATTGTGATGAGCAATGCTTAATATTTTAAGTGTTGTTGTCTTATATACATACTTCTTGTTTTTCTTTTAGTTTATTTAATGGGTTGAACACAGGCTGAATACTTTTAGGAGATGTATCTTTTTTTGTCTTCCTATTGTTGTGTCCTGTAAATATTTGTTGAATGAAGTAGCAATTCTTTTTTAAGTAACAGGAGTTACCTGTAGAAATATATCCCTGATGAAGAGATATTAATGTACTTCCCAAATAAACATTTTGATCTATGTTCACTTATTTCTTACCAATAGGAAGACAGATGAGTAAACATCTGTATATACAGAGAGGGTAGGTTTGGGTGGTGGAATTAATTGGAGGTCAGGCAGGAAAAACATTGTGATTTGGATATTTTCTGGATTGTGCTGAAACAGTTTGTCTTGGGAAGGATTTAAGCTAATTTTATTTAGTGTTTTAGGTGAAGTAAAAACACCTTGTGTATAGCCTTTATTGTTTATGATGTGTCATCTGTTCCCTCCACCCCCTAACTTTTCTGCTGGTTAAACATATCCAGTTCCTTATATACTTAGGTGATGTCTGTGTTGAAACCGTACTTCCTGAGTAAGAGCAGATGAAATGCTGGTGGTGTAGTCACAGGATGAAATTCTTTAAAATGGCATATTGGCTGTTATTAATAATAAGGCAATATATTTCAAAGTAAAACCAACCCCCAACGGACTTGAGAGATTTTGATCAGAAGTCAAAAGTGTTATTATAAGTCAGTATGAATGAACTGTTTTGAAAATGTATCAGATATTATCAAGCATTCAGATTGTTAGCAGTTTGTTTTGTTTTAATCCTCACTTGAGGATTTGTCTTATTGATTTTAGAGAGAAAGGAAGGAAGGGAGGGGGGAGAAAGAGGGAGGGAGCGAGAGTGAGAGCGAGAGAGAAACATCAATGTGAGAGAAACATTGATGTAAGAGAAAAACATTGATTGGCCCGGGCACTAGCAGTTTTATTTAGCTTTAACATGCAGTGGTGGGCAAAAGTAGGTTTTTATGGATCATTTGAGCAGTGAGAGAAATTTTAGGACATAATTCCTTTAAAATTTAAGATGCCTAAATGTATTTTAAAACAACTAGAAACATTTTTGGTTGCAGTGATATTTATTTTTCTAAAAGAAAAGTGCACTAGCACAGTTGTCATGAACTTTGAGGCCTGCAAGATCCAGTGGAATGTGTTTTTGTATGTGAAGCCTCTGCAGAAGTATTTAAAATATTAAATGTCTGAATATTAGTATGACTTTGAAAAATGTTTCACCATTTTGGAATAATGTTATTGTAAAGTTACATTTGTGGCACTTTGGACTTTTATACATTTGAAAATATATAGCCATATTTTGTGTTACATAGTGAATTAAATTCAGGTTGAAGTTGAATGGTTAAAAATGACTAGTTTGCCTTTGTTGGAAGAATCAAGATTTAAAAAATTTTTCTTTGTGTGAACCATTAGATTTCATCAAGTGCTAACAGGTCATACAATCAGCATCTATGGGAATTAGTACAGATTAGAGGAAAAATATATTAAAATAATGTTTTTCTTTCAAGAAAGTGAGATACCTAGTCAGAAACTGGGAAAAGAGATAATGCAAAATACAAAGTTAGTGTTAATAATATTGCAACTACTCTAAATTTAGAAACATTTGTTTGAATATTCAGAGTTGCTTTTACATATCTAAAACAGGGACTTTGAATTTTTGAATTTTGGCTTCTTAATGATTATATTTCTTAAAATAGAATCACTGAAATTAATGTCAAATGGAATAATGATGAACTTTTCTCTGAACTTTAGATGCATGCTATGATCCTATATTGCATTCAATAAGAAACATTTTTTTGGTCTTACATTCAAAAAAGGTAATTGTAAAGGCATTTTAATTGAGTAAATGCATTGAAAAACTTTTCCTATTGGATTGGAATAAAAAGAACACTGTGTGTGTGTGTGTGTGTGTGTGTGTGTGTTTAAAAACGTAATTTAATACCAATGTAGTTTATATCCTGGCTCTTTTTAAGTTAAGATTTTTAAAAATCTATATCTGCTAAATCCAGTAACTTAGGCAGTGATTTCCAAGCTTTGGTATACATAGATCTCAACTGGAGATCTTTTAGAAATATTAAAGACTGGCTTTCACCCCCAGACATCCTATATAATAAAGAAATAATATGCAAATTGACCATCACACCCTCACAAGATGGCTGCCTACAACCAGGCCATCAGGGAGGTTAGTGAAGGACAACCAAATGACTGAACAAGCACGCTGCGTGGGGCGACCAGGCCGGCAGGGTGGTTAGTGAGGGACGACCAAACGACTGAACAAGAGGCTGCGTTGGGGCGACCAGGCTGGCAGAGGGGTTAGTGGTGGATGACCAAATGACTGAATAAGCAGGCTGTGCCAGGTGGGCCCTACACCAGCAGTCAGACATTCCTCGAGGGGTCTCAGACTATGAGAGGGCACAGGCTGGGCTGAGGCCCCCCGCCACCCATGCACGAATTTCATGCCCCAGGCCTCTAGTTCTAATATAATTGCTAAGTGATGTGACCTGGGGATTAGGAATTTTAAGATTTTCACAGGTGATTCTCAAGTGCATGAAAGTGTGGGAACCACTGAGCTGAGGGGTACAATATTGTAATTCAAAGATTGGTGGTGGGGGCGGTGTGTGTCCCAAATGTATCTGAGAAAAGGAGAACACTCATTTTTTTCTTCCTTTATTTTTGTGGTACACTGAGGCTTGGATGAAGCTAGAAAGTCAGAATTATCTGATGGAAGCCAGTATCACACTTAGGATGGTTGGTGGAAATGGTGTCAGATCTTTTGATTTAGATGGTGTGTGGGGCCAGGAATTTGCATTTAAACAAGCATCTCAAATGATTCTGATGCAGTAATCTACAGGTCACAGTTTGAGAAACACTGTAGGTGTTGTTTCTTTCTTGTACTGACTGATTGAGAAAACCAGAAACAAATACTAGTTGAGATCTCTTTGGCACACAGAATTGTGTATGTGGAAAAGGCTGGCATATGGAGAGATGCAAGATTTTCTGAACTATCAAGGGTCATTACATTTTATATCTTCTTTTAGTGTTCAGTAGGAATCAGACCAAGGCTCTTTTTCTTATTTTAGAAGAAAATTTAATTTGACAAGCTTTTATGAAAAGAGAATCAGACAAGATCTACACCAAATAGAAATGAAAAAACTTTTTTATTGTGGCAAAATACAATATACACTTTCAATATAGAAATGTTATTACATTTTATCCTTCTGTGAAAAATATAGTGTGCAGAGACTTATTGGCCTGGAAATACATAATTTTGTTGTTTCACATTTAATAAATGGCGATGGGAAAATAGTGATAGCTTGTTTAATCATTAACAGTTGATATAATTTAGAAAAGCATTGTCTTTCAGAGCATAGCATTTAAAGCAGGATGGTATATGTATAAATGTTATTGTACCTGTGTTTAAAAAATAATAAAATCAAAAATTAAAAGTAAGCAAAAAATGTAAAATATTCAAAACCCTTATATTAAACTATTTTGAAATTTTATTTTTTATTTTTTTTAATATATTTTATTGATTTTTTACAGAGAGGAAGGGAGAGAGATAGAGAATTAGAAACATCGATGAGAGAGAGACATCGATCAGCTGCCTCCTGCACATCTCCTACTGGGGATGTGCCTGCAACCCAGGTACATGCCCTTGACCGGAATCGAACCTGGGACCTTTCAGTCCGCAGGCCGATGCTCTATCCACTGAGCCAAACCGGTTTCGGCTGAAATTTTATTTTCAAAGCAGCTTTTAAGTTATTGGTTACATTACATAATCATTAACATGCTACTATTTAGATTTTTTAACATTTGTATTCTCTGCAATTATTTTTTCACATCATTTAAAATGAAGAGATGACCAAACGATTTATAGGCAATAAACTTCATATTTTTCATCTTCTAAAGTATTTGTGTATCAGATTTCCTGTTCTTTGGCCATCTTAATTTTGGTGGTTTAGGGGTACGCACATATTTCAGAAATTTGAAAATTAAAATTTACATTTATTAATTCTTGTGATAATAGTTATGAGTTGTAATTTTTGTCTTTTTAAATATTTGATATATTTACCAACTCACTTTTTGAAGACCTTATCTTGTGGCTAATAAAATTGCATATACTGCCCTGACTGGTTTGGTTCAGTGGATAGAGCGTCGGCCTTCGGACTGAAAGGTCCCAGGTTCGGTTCCGGTCAAGGGCATGTACCTTGGTTGCGGGCACATCCCCAGTGGTGGATGTGCAGGAGGCAGCTGATCGATGTTTCTCTCTCATCAATGTTTCTAACTCTCTATCCCTCTCCCTTTCTCTCTGTAAGAAATCAATAAAGCCCTAACCGGTTTGGCTCAGTGGATAGAGTGTCGGCCTGCGGACTGAAAGGTCCCGGGTTCGATTCCGGTCAAGGGCATGTGCCTTGGCTGCAGGCACATCCCCAGTGGGGGGTGTGCAGGAGGCAGCTGATTGATGTTTCTCTCTCATCGATGTTTCTAGGTCTCTATCTCTCTCCCTTCCTCTCTGTAAAAAATCAATAAAATATATTAAAACAAGAGAAAGAAATCAATAAAATATATTTTAAAAAATAAAATAAAATATTTAACCAAATGCAATTTAATCTGATACTTCATGATTTGTTGCTGGGGTCCAACCCCAGCAGGTCCAGGGGTCCTCAAAGGTGTAGACGGAGTCGGCGAAGAAGGAATGACACAGAGACAGCGTTCAGTTAATCAGCAGCCTAGCCAGGATCTCTAGCCAAGTTCTGGTCAGGATCCAGCGAAGATCTGCTTAGGATCTCCAGCCAGGTTCTGTGTCCATGGTCTCTTGCTAGGTTCTCCAGGTTCTCTAGCCAGGTTCTGTAGCCATGTTCCCTTTCTAGGTTCTCCAGCCAGGTTCAGTCACCAGGTTCTAGTCAGGTTCTCTTGCCATGTTCTATCCAGGTTCTGTAGCCCGGTTCTGTCTCTAGGATCTTCAGCCAGGTTCTCTTGCTAGGTTCTGTCTCTAGGTTCTGTGTCTAGGTTCTGTGTTCTGTTGTCTTGTTACATCTGTATTTATACCAGTTGATTCCAATCCTATCAATCTCTATTCCAAAGATTAGGGCGTTTCTTATCTCCATTCCAGGGAGTAAAGATTATGTAGCCTAAGCGTGATTGTTCGTAGCTAAAGTGATTACCCACCTGGCACTTAGTTAAGGGGTTTTATCCCCTCCATACCTTCAGGGGAAAATCCCTGCCTGGGGAAACAACCTTTCTCGGAGAGGTGACCTTGGTTAAAACACACAGCCATACGGGGAGCAAACATATTAAGAACAGTATGCCATATACGCCAGGTCCCTTGAAACATATGCTGTGCAGATGTTTCTTCCCTGCAGCGACTGTGTCAAGCAGCAAGGATGGACCGGCTCCCAGCAATTTGTTATGGCATGTCCATACTAAAATATTCTAAGGCATTATTTCTGCCTATAGCTTAAATGGAATATATAATTCATGATTGCAACATTTAAAATTTGAGTATATGCTTTGTTAATGTTTAGGCTAAAGAAGAATTTAGTCATAAAAGAGATGATATGGTATAAAGAATGAGAAAACTCACTGAAAGGATTTGCTGGTAGTGCTAAAACACAGTTTCTTCTGCAACCATATATTTTTGTAAATAGGAGGAAACTGTAATATTACAAATTGAAGGCATTGCTGAAAACAGATTTCTTTTCCATATTTGAGACATTTCCATAATAGGAGAACAATGGATGATACAAATAAAAACTAAATTTAGAACTAATAAAAGGAAAGTCTAGTACAAAATTAGCTTATGAAATTTCCTTTAGAGGAAAGTCATAATGTAAAACACTGAATAAATTTATAAAAAGTTAATTACTAATTTTTTGAGGGGTGGATTGGGAAGAGGTGATTATTGTAAGTTTTAGCAGGGAAGTTTTGTCTCTCAAGATGATGTGGTGACTGTAACTTCCTAGTATAGTGTTTTACTGTGTTTTTTTCCCCTCTTATAAACAAAATTCTTTACTTTGGTTCAAGTTACAACACATCTATTAAAAGTTTAAAAATCCGAACAATGGCTTATTTCAAATCATTTTTATAAATAAAATTCCATTAAAATAAGCCCAAATAGATCTTGTTTAAACTGTGTTAGATAACGTGAAAATATAAGTTAATTATTTTTCTTAAAGATTTTTGGGGGTCGGGGATAGTAAAGATGGATAAAAATTAAGGGAAATGACTTGATTATTTTCTAGAGTATTTTAAAAAGAGAAGCAGAGTAGTATAATGGAAAGAACAGTGACTTTGGAGTCAGAAGAGCTAAGACTGGTATTTAGTTGTATTAATTATCTTTTTGACTGTAAGTGACATCTTATGAGTCTATATGTGTCTGCCTCAAGATGTGGATTTGAATCCAGTGAGAAACTAACTTATACATGCTAGTGTTTTATAAACTGAACCGAACTTGAGCTTTTTGCATCCTGTTGAAGAATTACTTGTAAAACAGCACATGCTGCATATGCCTGTAAGTGCCTTTGAAAAGGTATCCGCAGACAGAATCAAGCCTCTGATGTTAACCTGCTTTTCCCTCAGAGAGGTGGCATGATGCTTGGCACATACTAGGTTCTCTAAAGTATAAAAGCAATGAATGAAAGTTAGTTGACATTTTTATTTTTTAGTTCACTGAGAATAATTAGTTGTATTGAGTGAATATTGGCTTATATTCATTTTTTGGATTAGTCTGTTACTTTCCAAACGTTACTTTTCCTAGCTAAAGTTTATTCTTTTTGAGTAGTCATGATTTTGAACAATCAGAACAGAATCTGGTGTTCTTATTAATATAAAGTTTTAGCAATCCTAATATATAAATATAAGAAAAATTCACAATAGAATTTTCAAACCTTTGCATTCACTTTCAAAAATGTTAATCATGCTTCATATAAGCTTGAAGGAGCTCTTGGGTTGTACCAACGGCTGAATTAAGCAACTTTTGTCCTACATTTAGTAAGAAAGGTAAGTTTTGGGACAACTATGAGGAATAGTTTGGAAGATGCAAACTTCTTATGTTATGCTGTCTTACCTCTGATACAGATTTGGTCCTTAGGCATACCAGGGTAATTGTAGTTTTATCATGTAGAAAAATATATACAAATATTGTATGTGATATGATAGGTCTGCATTGATGGCCATTGCAGTAATCAGTAACTTTAGATTTTTTTGGATCATGTAATTTTAAAGCTGATTTTAGAGTTTAGGATTTGGTAACAGAGCTGGGTCTTAAGTCTATTGCCAACCATTTAATATCCTCATGGGATTAGGATTTGTACTTCTATAGGCTAGGAAAAACTGGATTAGTACTCAGTATAATTAATATGAATATGGGGAGAAGCCCATTGGTAGCCACTGTTATGGTGATACACACTTTTTCTGTTGTGGCGTTTATGAATCACGAAATGCATTTTATATACTATTCTTTTTTTTAAATTGTTTTATTGGTTAAAGTATTACAAAGGGTATTATATATATCTCCTTTTTTTTTCCTCCCTTGACCTTCCCCTAGCCTCCCATACCCCCCAGTGTCTTGTGTCCAATGGTTTTGCATTTCTTAATCCTTT